>NC_086173.1:159179120-159482150 GCF_023053635.1 Elgaria multicarinata webbii
ATTCTAAAACATTAAAAATTAAAAGTATATATTTAAAATCTTAAGAAATAATGCCCAGGAGATGGCAGGGGAGCCTGGCAGACACCAAGAGAGGTGCCCGTGGCCACGTTGGCGCCCACAGTCATGACACCATAATTTTATTTCATACGTGAATCGAGGATATCTCCATTGCAACCACGTCCATCAAGAGCCTTCTCTCAGATTGTAGGAAAGAGAATACATATAATTTGCTGCTGGGAAGAATCACAAAGAATGTCACCAAGCGCCTGAATTTTGCCTGTAAAGTAAGAACAATATTAAGCATGCTGCTATCTGTCCACGACTAGACTTAAACTTGTGATTTCTTTTGATTTGTATGTGCATATTTGGAAATTTAATAAAAGCTTACATTTTTTTTTATTTAAAAGGATGGTAGTCATCGGGCCACCTTTCCACCCCCACAGACAGTGGAGTGGCATCAGGGAGGTGTTTTAGATCCTCTCCTCACTGCGCTGGAATGGAAGCAGCCACCATGCAGCCCACTCAGGTAGGGGAATGATGATGGCAGAGATGGGGGTGGGGGCAGTTTGGGTGGCTTTCCCCCCCCCCTGCCCCCCATCCCAAGGAACCTCCAGATTGGACGCCATCTCTTGCCCTATTCGTTCTGGGAACACCTCGGCAAAATGCTGCAGAGTCATAGAATCATAGAATAGCAGAGTTGGAAGGGGCCTACAAGGCCATCGAGTCCAACCCCCTGCTCAATGCAGGAATCCACCCTAAAGCATCCCTGACAGATGGTTGTCCAGCTGCCTCTTGAAGGCCTCTAGTGTGGGAGAGCCCACAACCTCCCTAGGTAGCTGATTCCATTGTCGCACTGCTCTAACAGTTAGGAAGTTTTTCCTGATGTCCGGCTGGAATCTCGCTTCCTGTCACTTGAGCCCGTTATTCCGTGTCCTGCACTCTGGGAGGATCGAAAAGAGATCCTGGCCCTCCTCTGTGTAACAACCTTTTAAGTATTTGAAGAGTGCTATCACATCTCCCCTCAATCTTCTCTTCTCCAGGCTAAACTTGCCCAGTTCTTTCAGCCTCTCTTCATAGGGCTTTGTTTCCAGACCCCTGATCATCCTGGTTGCCCTCCTCTGAACACGCTCCAGCTTGTCTGCGTCCTTCTTGAATTGTGGAGCCCAGAACTGGACGCAATACTCTAGATGAGGCCTAACCAGGGGCGAATAGAGAGGAACCAGGACCTCACGTGATTTGGAAGCTATACTTCTATTAATGCAGCCCCAAATAGCATTTTCCTTTCTTGCAGCCATATCACACTGTTGGCTCATATTCAGCTTGCAATCTACAACAATTCCAAGATTCTTCTCGTTTGTAGTATTGCTGAGCCAAGTATCCCCCATCTTGTAACTGTACAGCACCATGTACTTACTCTGTACAGCACCATGTACATTGATGGTGTTATATAAATAATAATAATAATAATAATAATAATAATAATAATAATAATAATTGTAACTGTGCATTTGGTTTCTATTTCCTAAATGTAAAACTTGGAGTCCTCTGAGTTTATCCCATGTAGCTTTTAAGCCATATTTTTACCAGCCTCCCGATGTTGAGTTACAACTTCTCGTCGTCCCTGGCCTTGGCCAGGATGATGGCGAGCGGCAGCCCAATAATCGTTGCCGTGTTTCCCTTCCGATTGCAACTGGAGGGAGAGGTAGGGTGACCACAGGAAAAGGAGGACTGGGCTCCTGTATCATTAACAGTTATATAAAAAAGGGAATTTCAGCAGGTGTCCTTTGTAGGCGTGCAGCACCTGGTGACATTCCCTCTTCATCACAATGATTAATGCTGCAGGAGCTCTGTCCTGTTTTGTATCTGGTCCAGAAGGCAGGGTTCCTGCAGCCCTAACTGCTGTGATGAAGAGGGAATTTCACCAGGCGCTGCATGCCTACAAAGGACACCTGCTGAAATCCCCTTTTCTATGCAACTGTTGAAGATACAGGAGCCCGGACCTCCTTACCATGGGGTCACCCTAGGGAGAGGTTACTCTTTGCATCCTGCCTGGGTGTATTTACGAGGAAGGACAATGCTTTCTTCTCTCAGGTGACCTTCGAGGAGGTGGCTGTGCGCTTCACCGAGGAGGAGTGGGCCTTGCTAGATCCGGGCCAAAGAGTTCTCTATAAAGCGGTGATGCTTGAGAATTATGGGACGGTGACCTCTTTGGGTGAGGATCCCTTTGTCCTTAATTTCGAGATGCTGCGGAGGGGTGGGGGTTGTTTATGAGTTCCTTACAAAGGCGCCAGTGAAGACGTTCGCTGAACAGGTCTGCTTTGCCCTGTATCCATTTTGTCTGGCCATTCTGAGGTCTCTTAGCAGAAAGCAGAGCCTTCGCTCCAAGGTGCACAACTTCAGGCTTGCCTGAGGTCCCAATTCAGCCCCTCCAAAGGCCCCGCCTCCTGCTCTTGGCCACACCCCCTTTCTCTCAACCACCAATTGTTTGGTAGCTTCCTGGCTTTTGTGCAATTCCCCCCTCCCCCATTTTAACAGGTTGAGCTGCCTCTCCTAAGGCATCATCGGCATCATCATCATCACATTTATATCCTGCCTTTTTTCCTCTTAGGAACCCAAGATGGCGTACATAACCCTCCTCCTCTCCATTTTATCCTCACAACAACCACCCTGTGAGGTGGGTTGGGCTGAGAGTCTGTGACTGGCCCAGAGCCACCCAGTGAGCTTCCATGGCTGAGTGGGGACTAGAACCTGGATCTCCCAACTCCCAGTCCGACACTTTAGCCACTACGCCACACTGGCTCTTATTTACCGGCAGTAAATTGCGTCAACCTACCAAATGCCAGTGGCTTTGCCTTTGGCCCCGCCCCCTTTGCCTTTAGCTCCACCCACCAGTGGAAAGTGGCCCCCGTGAGCTGCTCTGGAAGGGAGTTTGGACCCCCTGGCTGAAACGTTCTGCACCCCTGCGCTAAACCATAGCTTAGATGAGGGATGGGCAAACGTGGGGCCCTCCAGATGTTTTGGCCTACGACAGTGAGGGCTGATGGGAGTTTTAGGCCAAAACATCTGGAGGGCCCCACGTTTGCCCATCCTCTGGGCTCGATGGGCCAGTGGGGTGACTTCTCAGGAGGCAGCTTCATCCATTCCTATGTATTTGTTTCTAGAAATGATCCTGCGTTCGAAACCAGACCTCATCTCCTGGCTGGAAGAACATGTAGAAGAAGACCTCTTTGTCTGGAGTTCGGCAGAAGAGGGGAGATTTTCAGGTACATGTTTAGTTCTGTGATGGGTCCCTTCCGCATCCCAGAGTGGCTGCAGAATTGTAGAATGTGAGGTCTTTCCCAAGAAAACTGAATGGGCCTCTTTTGTGTTGATTGTGACTGTAGGACTTTCATCTCAATGCTGTTTCTGCCAGCTAAGAAATACCTTTCTGTTTCCCTTCGTCCTGCCGGCAACTTCTCTACCTTTCTATTAATTATAATTACATTTATATCCCACCCTTTTTCCCGCCAAGAATCTCAAAGTGGCTTACATGATTCTCCTCTTCTCGATTTTATCCTCACAACAGCCTTGTGAGGTAGAATCATAGAATTGTAGAGTTGGAAAGGACCACAAGGGATCTTCTAGTCCAACCCTCTGCAATGTGCAGGAAAACCAACTATATCATCCTTGAGAGGTGGCTATCCAGCCTCTTCTTAAAAACCTCCAGAGATGGAGAATCCACCACCTCCATAGGTAGACCGTTCCACTGTTGTACAGATCTCTTCTTGATCATCCCAGAGTGCAGGACACGGAATAATCAGCTCAGGTGACAGGAAGCCAAACTGAAGTCCAACTGTTCTGGTTGGACATCAGGAAAAACTTCCTGACTGTTAGAGCAGTACGACAATGGAACCAGTTCCCAGGGAGGTTGTGGGCACTCCCACCCTAGAGGCCTTCAAGAGGCAGCTGGACGGCCATCTGTCAGGGATGCTTTAACGTAGATTCCTGCATTGAGCAGGGGGTTGGACTCGATGGCCTTAGAGGCCCCTTCCAACTCTATGATTCTGTGAGATCTTACTGTCAGGAAGTTTTTCCTTATATTTCATCGAAGTCTAGGTAGCTGTAACATATACCCATTATTTTGGATCCTGTTTTCTGTGGCCATGGAAAATAGTTCTTGGCCATCTTCCCTGTGGCACCCTTTCATAGAACCCTAGAATAGTAGAGTTGTAAAGGGCCTATAAGGCCATCGAGTCCAACCCCCTGCTCAATGCAGGAATGTACCTGAACATGGCTAACATGTCTCCCCTCAGTCTTCTGAGTTAGGCCCTGGGTAGGCCTCATCTAGAGTATTGCGTCCAGTTCTGGGCTCCACAATTCAAGAAGGACGCAGACAAGCTGGAGCGTGTTCAGAGGAGGGCAACCAGGAGGATCAGGGGTCTGGAAACAAAGCCCTATGAAGAGAGACTGAAAGAACTGGGCATGTTTAGCCTGGAGAAGAGAAGATGGAGGGGAGACATGAGAGCACTCTTCAAATACTTAAAAGGTTGTCACACAGAGGAGGGCCAGGATCTCTTCTCGATCCTCCCAGAGTGCAGGACACGGAATAATCAGCTCAGGTGACAGGAAGCCAGATTCTGGCTGGACATCAGGAAAAACTTCCTGACTGATAGAGCAGTATGACAATGAGACCAGTTACCTAGGGAGATTGTGGGTTCTCCCACACTAGAGGCCTTCAAGAGGCATCTGGACAACCATCTGTCAGGGATGCTTTAGGGTGGATTCCTGCGTTGAGCAGGGGGTTGGACTCGATGGCCTTGTAGGCCCCTTCCAACTCTGCTATTCTATGATTCTATGATTTTCTCTTGACTGAGCCTCCGAAGTTCTTTCAGCTTGTCCCCTCACAGGGCCTGTCCTGAAGTCCCTGGATCATCTTTGTTGCCCTCCTCCGATGTCCTTCTGGAAATGTGGTGCCCAGAATTGCACACAATACTCCAGGTGTGCTCCCGCTAGTGCCAAGTAGAGAGGAATAAGGACTTCACGCATCTGTGATATAATGTGTCTTCTAATGCATCCCAGAACTGCGTTAGCCCTTCTAGTGGCTCTCTTGCACTACTGACTCACGTTCAGCGTGATGTTGATGACCACACCCAAATGTATGTATTTATTTATTACATTTCTATACCGCCCAATAGCCGAAGCTCTCTGGGTGGTTGACACAAAAGTATAAAACAACAGTATAAAAACATGCTATAAAATCCAATATAAAAACACAACCAGGATAAAATCAGCAGCAGTGCAGAAATACAAATTTAAAATACAGATTTAAAACATTAAACTTAAAATTAATTTATAGACTGTTAACATATTGAGAGAATAAAAAGGTCTTCACCTGGCGTCTGAAAGCATATAATGTAGGTGCCAAGCGAACCTCCTTAGGGAGCTCATTCCACAGCCGGGGTGCCACGGCAGAGAAGGCCCTGCTCCTGGTAGCCACCTGCCTCACTTCTTCGATGTAGTGCTTTCAAGCCATCTTGTATGTGGACTCTACGTTTTTCCTCCCTAAGTGTAATCCCTTACATTTCTCCCCGTTAAAGGGCGTCTTGTTCCTCTCAGCCCAGTCTTCCGGCTGTGAATGGCCCAGAGTCACCCAGTGAATTTCAGGCCTAATGAGAGCTAGAACCCAGGTCTCCTGAGTCCCAGTCCCAACACTTCAGCCGCTACACCACACTGGCTCTCTTTTTGAATTAGGAGAGCGTTTTAAGCATTCTCCCTCTGTTTTATCCCAAAGATGATGAGATCAGTTGGGAAGATTATTTTCGAGTGGGAAGTCCCATGTCAGAAGAAGAAGTTGAGACCTTTCCGGAAAGATGCCGGGAGTCTATTTCCTTCCTGGATGACGGTGGCGAGAGTGAGTATTGATTGCTGATGCACCATGGGAAACAGTGAGGAAGAGATGGGGGGGGGGGGGTTATTGATTTATTTAAAATATTTCTTGGCCGCTTTTCAGGGCAGAGGCCCTCCAGCAAAACCAGCAGAAACAACACTAATATTCATTGACAGTATTCATCATGGTGCAGATAACGCTCGTGCATAAATCTTTTACAGGGAAATACAGCCCTGTGGGTGAGTGGTTCCCGAGTCCGGGAGACAGGCTCATTGCCTGTTCTGGATGGGGTTGCTCTGCCTCTGAAAGAACAGGTTCGTAGTTTGGGGGTACTCTTAGACCCATTTCTGTTGTTGGAGGCTCAAGTAGCCGCCACGGCTCGGAGTGCCTTTTACCATCTTCGGTTGGTTCGCCAACTACGGCCTCTCCTGGACAGGGATAGCTTGGCCCCGGTGGTACAGGCATTGGTAACCTCAAGACTGGATTACTGCAATGTGCTCTATGTGGGGCTGCCCTTGAAGCTGCTCCGGAAGCTGGAGCTAGTGCAGAATGCTGCAGCTCGGCTGTTGTCTGGAGCTGCCCCTTTCCAGCATGTAACTCCTCTACTGAGGGAACTGCACTGGCTGCCTATTCGCTACCGGGCCAGGTTGAAGGTTCTCGTACTTGTGTACGAAGCCCTAAACAACTTGGGACCAGGATACCTGAGTGAGCGCCTTCTCCCCTACCAATCTGCCCAGTCACTGAGGTCATCCGAGGGCCTGCTCCTGGTGGTTCCACATAGACCCATCCTCCGATTGGAGTACACCAGGGGAAGAGCCTTCAGCGTGGTGGCCCCCTTCCTCTAGAATTCCCTGCCTCTGGAGGTCAGGCAGGCGCCAACTTTGTATTCTATTCGGTGCCTCCTGAAAAGGTCGTTATTCTAGGAAGCCTTTCCTTAATGACCAGCCACGGTTCACTGTACATTTTGCTTCTTTTAAAATCTATTTTAAAGTGTTTTATTCTGTTTTTATTGTATTTTATCTTGTACACTGCTCTGAAATTTTCAATGGGGAGCGGTAGATAAATACTGTAAATTAAAGAAAGAAAGAAAGAAAGAAAGAAAGAAAGAAAGAAAGAAAGAAAGAAAAAAAGAGGCTGTCCACGCTTGAAAATTAGAAGTTTGCTCCCGTTTTACATTGGGTGCGGCCTTTGCTGAATTCAGAATACAACACTGCCCCTCCACCAGTGGTGTATGATCTGTGGGGAGACATGATAGCTCTCTTCAAATACTTAAAAGGTTGTCACACAGAGGAGGGCCAGGATCTCTTCTCGATCCTCCCAGAGTGCAGGACACGGAATAACGGGGTCAAGTTAAAGGAAGCCAGATTCCGGCTGGACATCAGGAAAAACTGATGGGCTGAGAGTCTGTGGCTGAGTTTGGATGACACGCTAATCAATGGTTGTTTCCCATTCTGTTCCTATTACCCACCCACCCCAGTTGATTAGTGTATCGTCCAAACTCAGCCTGTGACTGGCCCAAAGTCACCCAGTGAGCTTCCATGGCTGAGTGGGGACTAGAACCCGGGTCTCCAAACTCCAGTCCAACACTCTAGCCACTATGCGACACTAGCTCTAACCATTATACCACACTGTTTTTGTGTGTGCATAGAGTTACATGCAACTTGTGTCCGAAGTGTAGGGCAAGAGTGGAGAACATTTGAGTTGGGGATCAGGACCGGCCGTTCCTGTGCCCTCTTTTCTCTTCAGTCACACACCCTTCCCCACGCTTAAAGACAGACATTCTATCTGTGTGGTACTCTTCAAATACTTGAAAGGTTGTCGCACAGAGGAGGACCAGGATCTCTTCTAGATCCTCCCAGAGTGCAGGACACGGAATAACGGGCTCAAGTGTCAGGAAGCCAGATTCCGGCTGGACATCAGGAAAAACTTCCTGACTGTTAGAGCAGTACGACAATGGAACCAGTTACTTAGAAGAGGTTGTGGGCTCTCCCACACTAGAGGCCTTCAAGAGGCAGCTGGACAAGCATCTGTCAGGGATGCTTTAGGGTGGATTCCTGCATTGAGCAGGGGGTTGGACTCGATGGCCTTGTAGGCTCCTTCCAACTCTGCTATTCTAGGATTCTATGATTCTAGGACAGTCCAAATAGAATTGCACTGTTGTTATTGTGGCATAAGATATTATGGGCAGTAGAGTGCCCTTACAATCCTGTCCTGCTTGTGGGTTTCCAGTGGACAGCTGGTTGGCCACTGTGTGAACATAATGCTAGACTAGATGACTCTTGATCTGATGAGCAGGGGGTTGGACTAGATGGCCTTGTAGGCCCCTTCCAACTCTACTATTCTATGGCCTTGTTCAGACAACACGCTAAACCATGCTTCAAATACTTAATACTTTTAAGTATTTGAACCACTCTTCAAATACTTAAAAGGTTGTCACACAGAGGAGGGCCAGGGTTTCTTCTCGATCCTCCCAGAGTGCAGGACACGGAATAACGGGCTCAAGTGACAGGAAGCCAGATTCCAGCTGGACATCAGGAAAAACGTCCTGACTGTTAGAGCAGTACGACAATGGAACCAGTTACCTAGGGAGGTTGTGGGCTCTCCCACACTAGAGGCCTTCAAGAGGCAGCTGGACAACCATCTGTCAGGGATGCTTTAGGGTGGATTCCTGCATTGAGCAGGGGGTTGGACTTGATGGCCTTACATGCCCCTTCCAACTCTACTATTCTATGATTCTATGTTTCTAGTGTTTAGAAGCGTGTAACCGAAACAGACAAACCAAAAGGACAGGTTCTTGACCATCAGATCTTATTTTATTTTTACAGCCGAAGTGCGCCATCCTGAAATCTCTAAAGACCATTCCCGCAACGCTGAATACCCCTCCTGGCTCAAGGTGGACCTTCATTCGCTTCTCCCTCACCTGGAACTCTACACCCAGGCCCTGAGTGCCGTTCTCTATTCTACACTGAGCCTATCTAATGCCTATCTGTTGAGTATCAGCCGGCAGCAGCGGAGGAGGAAATTGATAGGCCAGCTTTTTCGGAAACACTTCTTCCGAGTCTCCAGGACTCGCCGTATCCTCTGCAAGCGGAGGATGAAACGCGCGGCCGCGTTCCTGGCACTGCTCGACGGCGGGCCGATCCCCCGGCGCTGGTGGGTGTCCCCCACGACCGGCCGCAACTGGTGGGAGAACTTTGTTCAGGCGGACTCGGGCGACGACAAGTGGATCGAGCATTTCCGCATGAGCCGGGGCACCCTCTTCGAAATCGCGGACGCGCTCCGGCCCCAGCTGGAGCGGCAGAGGACCACCATGCGGGAAGCCATCACGGTGGAGAAGCGCGTGGCCATTGCCGTGTGGTGGCTTTCGAATTTGGAGTGCTACCGCGAGGTGGCCACGCAGTTTGGAGTCGGGAGGTCCACCGTGGGAGAGATTGTTCTGGAGGTGTGCTTTGCCATCCGGCACAAACTTGCTCACCGGAACATCTACCTGGGTGACTACCAGAAGGTAAGCTGGAGAAGCTTTAACTGTTGTGATGAAGAGGGAATTTCACCAGGTGCTGCATGCATACAAAGGACACCTTCTGAAATCCCCTTTTCAATACAACTATTATTGTATTCACCAGGTGCTGCATGCATACAAATGACACCTGCTGAAATTCCCTTTTCTATGTAACTGTTAAAGATACAGGAGCCCTGTCCTCCTTTTCATATGGTCACCTTAAGCTTGTATGGACTTCATTTTCACAAAGACGTTCTTTCTCTTTGTGTTGCTGTTTTTGCTGCTTTATTTAGAACTGGGAGAATCTACGAAGGCTCGAGCCGAATACTCACAAATACAGGAAACATGGAAATTTTGGAGTGCCCAGTCTACTTTGGGAATTAAATGATTTTTGACCTCTGTCCTGACAGGGCACTTCTGCCCAAGCTGGAAAAGGGCATTTCAGCCATGCCTCATCTCTTCCATCAAGTGGTCATTTCTTACCAGACTCCATGCATATTCCTTACCCCATAGAATTCTAGGGGAAAACTCCAGTTGTATGCATACGTCTGTCTTTTTTTGTTGTTTATTCGTTCAGTCGCTTCCGACTCTTCGTGACTTCATGGACCAGCCCACGCCAGAGCTTTCTGTTGGCTGTCGCCACCCCTAGCTCCCCCAAGGTCAAGTCTGTCACCTCCAGAATATCATCCATCCATCTTGCCCTTGGTCGGCCCCTCTTCCTTTTGCCTTCCACTTTCCCTAGCATCAGCCTCTTCTCCAGGGTATCCTGTCTTCTCATTATGTGGCCAAAGTCCTTCAGTTTTGCCTTTAATACCATTCCCTCAAGTGAGCAGTCTGGCTTTATTTCCTGGAGTATGGACTGGTTTGATCTTCTGGCAGTCCAAGGCACTCTCAGCATTTTCCTCCAACACCACAGTACAAAAGCATCTCTCTTCCTTCGCTCAGCCTTCCTTATGGTCCAGCTCTCGCAGCCATAGGTTACTACGGGGAATACCATTGCTTTAACTATGCGGACCTTTGTTGCCAGTGTGGTGTCTCTGCTCTTAACTATGTTATCAAGATTTGTCATTGCTCTCCTCCCAAGAAGTAAACGTCTTCTGATTTCCTGGCTGCAGTCAGCATCTGCAGTAATCTTTGCGCCCAGAAATACAAAGTCTGTCACTGCCTCCACGTTTTCTCCCTCTATTTGCCAGTTACATGCAGAAATTCTTCAAGCCTCTTTTTAAAAAAAACAAACACAAATTTACAAAATGTCCTTTTTAAAAGCCAGTACACCACTTAACATCGCAAGCTAGTGACTTTATGAAAAGTACAGATTTGCACATTTATTTATTTATTTATTTTTATTTATTACATTTTTATTCCGCCCAATAGCCGAAGCCTTGATGTCGCCAACAAATCCTTTCCATGTAGCCATATGGCAATTTGCCATTTTCACTGTCCCCTGAGGGCACTTTTCAGGGATTTATTTGTGGTTGTGATAACCAATAAATAAATAAATCCCTTTTTAATTCACGGCTTCAACCTTATTCCTTGCAGTTAATGGACAGCTTGAAGAAGATGAGGTTACCTCGTTGCAAAAGTCTATTTTTAATTCATGCCTTTTTCTTTATCCCTCGCAGATAATGGATGGCTTCAAGAAGTTGGGCTTCCCCCACTGCATCGGCGTCATGGATGGGACACTTCTGCCCATAGTTACCCCTACAGGTCAGGCTGATGAGTCCGCCAATCGTAAAAAATTCCACTCTGTCCTCCTCCAGGGAACGACCGACCATACTGGCCGATTTATTGACATTGAAGTAGGGTGGAGTGGGAAACCCCATGACGTGTCCATCTTCCGGAACTCTGCACTGTGCCAGGCCATGGACAATGGTACTTTTGTTCCGGGGAACCCTCTTATCACCCTTGGGGATGTGCAGATACCGCCGCTAATACTGGCCGACGGTGCCTACCCTATGCGGAAGTGGCTCATGAAACCGTACGACGATTTCCCTGACGAAAGAGAGAGCCAATTCAACAGCACCTTCACCCGTTGCCACGAGGTTGTTGGGCGGGCTTTTGGCAGACTGAAAGCCAGGTGGCAGTGCCTCACCAATCGGTTACCAGTGGCAGAGGAGAATGTTGTGGCGGTGGTCACGGCATGCGCTGTGCTGCACAATGTTTGTGAGACCAAAGAACACGCGCTACACCAAGGCCTGGACATTCCCGACCATATACTGTTACCCGAGTGTAATGAGGAGGAATCCTGTCCGTATAACAACAGGGATGTGGAAGAGGGAGAGATGGTGCGTGATGCGATCACCGCTTTCCTTGTCGATAATATCCAACCTTGATTGAGAGTTACCATCATTCATGTTTTTGTATACTGGTATGTGTGTTTTCCTTCCAAATAAAGTTGAGTTGATTACGCAACATGTTTCATTCATAGACTGCACATGTCAGTTGCCTGGTTAGTGAGGTAATCGGATGATGATGATGATGGTGATGATTTCTTAACCGCCTCTCTGTTTGGATTGAGGCGGGGGACAACAAGTATAAAATACATAAAACTGAATTAAAAACCTAGTATACATGATTAAAACATCCTAAATGATGTTTTTGTGAACCGCCCAGAGAGCTCCGGCTATTGGGCGGTATAGAAATGAAATGAAATGAAATGAAATAAATAAATACACCCTAAAATTCCACCGGATAAGCTAATGGTTCCACATGGACCTGCATCCCATTTGAACTCCTACTTACAGTAGAGCCTTCAGTATTATTATTTATTTATTTATTTATTTATTTATTTATATAGCACCATCAATGTACATGGTGCTGTACAGAGTAAAACAGTAAATAGCAACCTCTCTGTGGAACCATGAATGTCAAGCAAGCACCAACCTTGTCTTGTTTTCAGCATCTGCTGAAGACATTTTTATTTCAAAATTAAATAGGTAGTGCATATGTACACAACTACTAATGTATACATTAGTAGTTGTGTGCCTCGATTCTTTAGTCGAATCGACCACCTTACTTCACATCAAAGAATCCACACTCGGGAGAAACCATATGCCTGTTCGGACTGTGGGAAAAGGTTCAGCCACAGCGCAAGTCTTACTTCCCATCAAAGAATCCACATAGGGGAGAAACCTTATAAATGCACAGAGTGCGGAAAGAACTTCAGTCGAGGTGATTCCCTTACTTCCCATCAGAGGATTCACGCTGGGGAGAAACCGTATCAGTGCTCGGAGTGTGGAAAGACTTTCCGCCACATTGCAAGTCTGGCTTGTCATCAGAACAACCACACAGGAGTGAAGCCGTATAAATGCGCAGTGTGTGGAAAGAGCTTCAGTTGGGAGAAGTCCCTTACTGCGCATCAAAGAATACACACTGGGGAGAAACCATATACTTGCTCAGAGTGCGGAAAGCGCTTTCGGTGGAGCAGACTTCTCAGCGTGCATCAAAGAATCCACAAAGGAGAAAGACCGTACCCATGCTCAGACATCAGGGAAAGATTCTGCCGGAATGCAAACCTCACTTCCCATCTGATAATCCAAGCGCTGGAAAAGTTGTATAAATGTTCAGTGTGCGGAAAGAGCTTTGGTCAGAGTAACTCCCTTACTTTGCATCAGACAGTGCACACGGGGGAGAACCTGTACAGCTGCTCGGATTGTGGCAAGAGCTTATCACGTAAATCCTACCTTATTAACCATCAGAGAATCCACATGGGGGAGAAGCCATATAAGTGCTTTGAATGTGGGAAGAGTTTCTGTGTGAGCTCAAAGCTGACTTCCCATCAAACAGTTCACACCGGGGAGAAGCCATATAAATGTTTGGTGTGCGGAAAGGGCTTCCGTCGGTGAGATCATCTCAGTAGACATCAGAATATCCATTCAAGAGAGGGGATACATCAGTAGATGTGATCACACTGCAGGGAAACCATGGCTTGCTGCAGCTCACGTCTCAGTGTTCTCCATCAACACCCATCTGAGGGTGTAATTTTACCACCGAAGCTCTCTGGGCAGTTCACAAAAGTCAAAAACAGTGAACATGAAAACAAATATACAAAATTTTAAACTATCAAAAAGCATGTGGGCCAAATCTGGGTTTCCCAGATCGCCACTAACCCTGGACTCAACCACATCATTGGCAATTTCCTGGGCAATTCCCCCCCCCCCCCCCCGGTTGAAAAAGGTTGTACTGCCTCTCCGAAGCCTTTTTACAGGCAGAAAAGCTTGAAGCTAAAAGGGATGCTGGTGTTTTTGGCCACGCCCCTTTGGCCCCAGCCATCCCTGGAATGTGTCGTCCCGTCCCGTCCCCACGAGCTTCTCTAAAATGGGATTTGTCCCTTGGGTTGAAAGAAGTTCAACAGCCCTGTTCTGAATGTTTGAACTATTGAGTAGTAGAAATCACTCCTACTCATTCACAAAAAGACTCTCAGAGGAAAGGAGCAGAGCCGTCTACATGCTCCGTGCAGGAAACTGAATGGTTGGGCCTCTGCCTTTTTAGAAACAGCATCAGATGTGGTCAAGCTACAGGTCTGGATGTGAAAAACAGGGCCTTGTTGGGGGTGGCACCACATCATTGCCTGAGGCTTAACAAAACTGTACAGCTTCAGATGGCAGACAAAAATATATTTTCCTCATGCACTTTTGTAAATAAATAAATGTTCCTGGTATTTCTCTTCTGCTTTTCAAAGAATTTTAATCTTTTTTTTTAAAAAAAGCTGCATTTTAACCTTCCTCCTCTTCCCACCTTGATTTAGTTAGCTTTCATGGATTTAGGAACTAGAGCTTGGTAATTCATTAAGGGCGCAATCCTATGCATATTTAGAATAATAATAATAATGATAATAATAATTTCTTACCCACCTCTCCACTTGGATCGAGGCGGGGGACGACAGTGAATATAAAACACATTAAAAACTGATTAAAAATGTAGCATACATGATTAAAACATCCTTAAAACATCCTAAAATTTCACTGGATAGGCCTGCTGAAATAGATCAGTCTTTATTGCTTTTTTAAATGCTAGAAGGAGAAAAGTCTTAAAACTCCCAGAATTCCCCAGCTAGGTTTGATGGGTAAAGGTCCCGCCCCCATCTAAACAGACATAGGATTGCACCCTACCTTGATCAAGCTCCTTTCTTGATATCTAAACCAGACTTGTAAAGTGTTGGACTAATACTATGGAGACCTGGGTTCTAGTCCTCACTCGGCCATGAAGCTCACTGGGTGATTTTGGGCCAGTCACAGACACTCAGCCCAACCTACCTCACAGGGTTGTTGTGGGAATAAAATAGAGAAGAGGAGGATCAGGATCAGATCTACCCCTGGGTTGGGGGGTCCATCTAGTATAAGGACATAAGAAGAGCCTTGCTGGATCAAGACCCAGGGTCCATCTAGTCCAGCACTCTGTTCACACAGTGTCCAGCCAGCTATTGACCAGGGACCCACAAGCAGGACACAGTGCAACAGCACCCTCCCACCCATGTTCCCCAGCATGGGGTGTATACAGGTTTACTGCCTCTGATACTGGAGGTAGCACACAGCTATCAGGGCTAGTAGCTATTGATCGCCTTCTCCACCAGGAATTTATCCAACCCCCTTTTAAAGCCATCCAAAGTGGTGGCCATCACTACATCTTGTGGTAGTGAGTTCCGTAGTTCCTTTTATTTGTCCTGAATCTCCCACCCATCAGCTTCATGGGATGACCCCTTTAGCTTAAGGCAAAACTGAAGTACTTTGGCCACATAATGAGAAGACAGGACACCCTGGAGAAGAGGCTGATGCTAGGGAAAGTGGAAGGCAAAAGGAAGAGGGGCGGACCAAGGGCTCTGCAGTCTCTTTCCCCCAGCTGCTGAACATCTGCTGACAAGTGCCCCGCCTTGCTTACAGGTAAAGCTGCAGCCGGCCAGGGGAAGGTGGGGTGTGCTTGCTGCTTGCAGTGGGGAGAGAAGACCTTGGGGCTGCAGGAGCCTGGGCTCTGCAGTCTCTTTCCCCCAGCTGCTGAACATCTGCTGACAAGTGCCCCGCCTTGCTTACAGGTAAAGCTGCAGCCGGCCAGGGGAAGGTGGGGTGTGCTTGCTGCTTGCAGTGGGGAGAGAAGACCTTGGGGCTGCAGGAGCCTGGGCTCTGCAGTCTCTTTCCCCCAGCTGCTGAACATCTGCTGACAAGTGCCCCGCCTTGCTTACAGGTAAAGCTGCAGCCGGCCAGGGGAAGGTGGGGTGTGCTTGCTGCTTGCAGTGGGGAGAGAAGACCTTGGGGCTGCAGGAGCCTGGGCTCTGCAGTCTCTTTCCCCCAGCTGCTGAACATCTGCTGACAAGTGCCCCGCCTTGCTTACAGGTAAAGCTGCAGCCGGCCAGAGGCAGCGCCTCGGCGCGCGCCTCGGCGACGCGCAGAGTGCGCACTTGGCGCCGCACTTGGCGTTGCACAGAGGAGCCACCCTGTTTTGAAGAGCACCAGCCGACCAGCAACCAACAGCAATTTTTCAAAAAACTTTTAATCAATTTTTAAATAATTTTTAATATGTGCCTGGGGAGCTCTGGGGAATATGGGGGTGCCTGCATAACTGTGGTCACGGGTAGGGGGAGGTATGGTGCTGAGGGAGGAACAGACCAGATGAGGAGAAGAGGGGACAGATTCCTTACAGCTATCCCCTCTTCTAGTCCTTCCCCCAACCAGATGGTTCCTGGCGGCCTTATCAGCTTGCTCTCGGGTCTAGTGGTGCTGCTGCTGAATGCCAGGTCAGTCCAAAACAAAATCTCTCTCATCCATGATCTGATTGTGGATGAGGGGGCTGACCTGGTATGCATCACTGAGACCTGGGTGGGGGAACTGGGAGGGGTTGCTCTCACCCAGCTCTGCCCTCCTGGGTACTCGGTGCAGCACCAGCACAGACTCGAGGGCCGGGGAGGGGGGGTTGCCGTGATCTATAGGAATACAATCTCCCTCTCTAGGCTTCCTGTTCAGTCGAGTGCTGATCTTGAGTGTCTGTACTGTGTGTTGGGTACTCGAGACAGATTAGGGATTCTGCTGGTGTACCGTCCACCCCGCTGCCCCACAGTCTCCCTGCCTGAGCTGACGGAGGTTGTCTCGGACCTGGTGTTGAGAACCCCCAGGATGGTGGTTCTGGGGGATCTCAACTTCCATGCCGAGGCTGCTGTCTCTGGAGCGGCTCAGGACTTCATGGCTGCCATGACAACCATGGGGCTGTCTCAACATGTCATCGGCCCAACACACGCAAAGGGACACACGCTTGATCTGGTTTTCTCGACTGGGCAGGAGGATGGTGATCTGGAAGTGGGGGAACTAACATCTACCCCCTTGTCATGGTCAGATCACTTCCTACTGAGGTTTAGACTCTCGGCGGCCTTTCCCCTCTGCAAGGGTGGGGGGCCTATTAAAATGGTCCGCCCCCGGAGGCTAATGGACTCCGATGGATTCCAGAGGGCTCTGGGGGATTTTCCTGCTGATATGGCCAGTGCTCCTGTCGAAGCCCAGGTCGCTCTGTGGAATGCAGAGATGACTCGGGCGGTTGACACGATCGCGCCCAAGCGTCCTCTCCCTCTGAGCAGAGCCCGGTCAGCTCCTTGGTATACACCGGAGCTGAGGGCGATGAAGCAAGAGGGGAGACGGCTAGAACGCAGGTGGAGGAAGACTCGTGCTGGGTCTGATCGAACACGGGTTAGAGCTCACTATCGAGCCTACTCTGTGGCGGTGAGGGTGGCAAAGAGGCAGTTCTTTTCCACCAGCATTGCGTCTTCTCAGTGTCGTCCGGCGGAGCTTTTCCGGGTGGTTCGCGGCCTGTTACACTCTGGGCCAGGGCGAGAGATGGTGGAACCCTCGGTAGCACGCTGTGACAAATTTGCACGGCACTTTGAAGATAAAGTCGCTCAGATTCGTCATGAATTGGACACCACACTTAATGCAGCTCCACTAGTAGAGGTGTTCAGAGCGCCGTCCGGTTCAGTTTTATTGGATGAGTTTCAGTTAGTGAGGCCCGAGGATGTGGACAAGGTGCTTGGCCAAGTCCGTTCGACCACCTGTGTGCTTGACCCTTGCCCCTCATGGCTCATTACATCAAATAAGGAGGGGATCGCCGGCTGGGTCCAGGAGGTTGTAAATGCCTCCTTGAGAGAGGGAGTGGTGCCGGCCTCTTTAAAAGAGGCGGTAATTAGACCACTCCTGAAGAAGCCTAATCTGGACCCGGAGGATGTTAACAACTATAGGCCGGTGGCTAATATCCCTTTCCTGGGCAAGGTGCTTGAGCGGGTGGTTGCAGGACAACTCCAGGCACTCTTGAATGAAACGGATTATCTAGATCCATTTCAATCGGGCTTCAGGCCTGGTTTTGGAACAGAAACTGCCTTGGTCGCCCTGTGGGATGACCTCTGTCGGGAGAGAGACAGGGGGAGTGCGACCCTGTTGGTTCTCCTGGACCTCTCAGCGGCCTTCGATACCATCGACCATGGTATCCTTCTGGATAGGTTGTCTGAGCTGGGAGTTGGAGGTACTGCGTTGCAGTGGTTCCGCTCCTACTTGGATGGCCGATTCCAGAAGGTGGTGCTGGGGGATTATTGCTCTGTGCCCTGGCTCCTAAGCCATGGGGTTCCGCAGGGCTCTATTTTATCCCCTATGCTGTTTAACATATACATGAAGCCGCTGGGGGAGGTTATCCGGAGATGTGGACTGAGGTGTCATCCATATGCGGATGATACCCAGCTCTACCTTTCCTTTTCATCAAACCCAGGTGAGGCAGTGGCTGTTCTGAACCAGTGTCTGGGCACGGTAATGGACTGGATGAGGGCTAATAAACTGAAACTCAATCCAGACAAGACGGAGGTACTGTTAGCGGGTGGTTCTTCTGTCCGGCGAGGTGATGTTTGCCCTGTCCTGGACGGGGTTGCACTCCCCCTAAAGGATCGGGTCCGTAGTTTGGGGGTGCTCTTGGATCCAGAACTGTCACTTGAGGCACAGGTGAACTCAGTGGCAAAGAGCACCTTTTATCAGCTCAGGCTGATATACCAGCTGCGCCCTTATCTGGACAGAGATAGCTTAGCTACAGTTATCCATGCTCTGATAACCTCTCGTTTGGATTACTGCAATGCGTTATACGTGGGGCTGCCTTTGAAAACGGTCCGGAAACTTCAACTGGTGCAAAACAGGGCAGCAAGGTTATTAACAGGGACTGGCCGGCGAGATCACATTACGCCAGTCCTTTTACAACTTCACTGGCTGCCAGTCCAGGTCCGGGCCCAATTCAAAGTGCTGGTATTAACATTTAAAGCCCTAAACGGTTTGGGGCCAGGTTATCTGAAGGAACGCCTCCTCCCATATGTACCTACCCGGACCTTAAGATCATCTACAGGGGGCCTTCTCCATGAGCCCCTGCCAAAGGAAGTGAGGCAGGTGGCTACTAGGAGGAGGGCTTTCTCCGCTGTGGCACCCCGGTTGTGGAACGAGCTCCCCAGAGAGGTCCGCTTGGCGCCTACACTGTACTGCTTTCGTCGCCAGCTGAAGACCTTTTTATTCACTCAGTATTTTAACACTTAATTTTAACTTAAATTTAAATTTTACTGTTTTAACTCTGTATTTTAATCCTATATCAACTTTGCTGTGTGGTTTTATCCTGGTTGCGCTTTTTATACTGTATTTCGTAATTGTGTTTTAAACTGTTGGGTGTTTTACTGTGGTTTTAATTTTTGTGAACCGCCCAGAGAGCTTCGGCTATTGGGCGGTATAAAAATGTAATAAATAAATAAAATAAAGAAATAAATAAATAGATGGAGGGATGATATTCTGGAGGTGACAGACTTGACCTTAGGGAAGTTGGGGGTGGCAATGGCCGACAGAAAGCTCTGGCGTGGGCTGGTCCATGAAGTCACGAAGAGTCGGAAACAACTGATGGCATTATCCTGCTGCAGCCATAAACGGGGAGCGTCTGTGCAGGGGCATTGGAAACTGGGCATCCTGCCTGCGAGTGACCTCGGTAGGGTAGGGTGACCATATGAAAAGGAGGACAGGGCTCCTGTATCTTTAACAGTTGTATTGAAAAGGGAATTTCTGCAGGTGTCATTTGTATATATGGGGAACCTGGTGAAATCCCCTCTTCATCATAACAGTTGCAGGTGCCCTGCCCTCTTTTAAATCTGGTCTCCCTATAGCTGCATTATAGCTCCTGCAGCTTATTTATTATTATAATTTATTTATATAGCACCATCAATGTACATGGTGCTGTACAGAGTAAAACAGTAAATAGCAAGACCCTGCCGCATAGGCTTACATTCTAATAAAATCATAGTAAAACAAGGGACGGTGTAAAAGCCGGAACGGAACGGAACAGGCCGGAACAGCCCCATTATATTAAAAAACCATACCAAAAACAGTGGCATGTGTTAGCAACACTTGAGAACAATATTTTAGGACTAAAACCATACCAATATTATATCACTATTAACCCCAAAACTCCCAAAACGACGTCCGGAACAGAATGGGATGGCCGGAACGGCCACTACTGAACAAGCGATATCAACCAAACTCACCAGTCATGCATACCTCCATGGCAGGGACGCAATAAGACACAAAAGGTGCCCCAAAACCACGTTCAGAAACCCGTTCCGGGCAAAAACGCGTATTGCGCAAAATGGGCCGTAACGGCAGCTTCCCAATGAGGAAAGTCAACCAAACTCACCAGATGCACTTGACAAGGTGGGGCAAATATAGAAAGCTCCAAAAGTTGCCCCGAAACCACATTCAGATACCCGTTCCGGGCAAAAACGCGTATTGCGCAAAAACGGCCGTAACGGCAGCTTCCCAATGAGATAAGTGAGCCAAACTCACCAGATGCACATAACTAGGTGGGACAAATATAGAAAGCTCCAAAAGTTGCCCCGAAACCACATTCAGAAACCCGTTCCGGGCAAAAACGCGTATTGCGCAAAAACGGCCGTAACGGCAGCTTCCCAATGAGATAAGTGAGCCAAACTCACCAGATGCACATGACAAGGTGGGACAAATAAAGAAAACTCCAAAAGTTGCCTCAAAACCACTTTCAGATACCTGTTCCGGGCAAAAACGCGTATTGCACAAAAACGGCCGTAACGGCAGCTTCCCAATGAGGTAAGTGAACCAAACTCACCAGACGCACTTGACAAGGTGGGGCAAATATAGAAAGCTCCAAAAGTTGCCCCGAAACCACGTTCAGATACCCGTTCCGGGCAAAAACGCGTATTGCGCAAAAACGGCCGTAACGGCAGCTTCCCAATGAGGAAAGTCAACCAAACTCACCAGATGCACATGACAAGGTGGGACAAATATAGAAAGGTCCAAAAGTTGCCCCGAAACCACATTCAGATACCCGTTCCGGGCAAAAACGCGTATTGCGCAAAAACGGCCGTAACGGCAGCTTCCCAATGAGGAAAGTCAACCAAACTCACCAGATGCACATGACAAGGTGGGACAAATATAGAAAGGTCCAAAAGTTGCCCCGAAACCACATTCAGATACCCGTTCCGGGCAAAAACGCGTATTGCGCAAAAACGGCCGTAACGGCAGCTTCCCAATGAGGTAAGTCAACCAAACTCACCAGATGCACATGACAAGGTGGGACAAATATAGAAAGCTCCAAAAGTTGCCTCAAAACCACGTTCAGATACCCGTTCCGGGCAAAAACGCGTATTGCGCAAAAACGGCCGTAACGGCAGATTCCCAATGAGGTAAGTCAACCAAACTCACCAGATGCACATGACAAGGTGGGACAAATATAGAAAGCTCCAAAAGTTGCCTCAAAACCACGTTCAGATACCCGTTCCGGGCAAAAACGCGTATTGCGCAAAAACGGCCGTAACGGCAGCTTCCCAATGAGATAAGTGAGCCAAACTCACCAGATGCACATGACAAGGTGGGACAAATAAAGAAAACTCCAAAAGTTGCCTCAAAACCACTTTCAGATACCCGTTCCGGGCAAAAACGCGTATTGCACAAAAACGGCCGTAACGGCAGCTTCCCAATGAGGTAAGTGAACCAAACTCACCAGATGCACATGACAAGGTGGGACAAATATAGAAAGCTCCAAAAGTTGCCCCGAAACCACGTTCAGATACCCGTTCCGGGCAAAAACGCGTATTGCACAAAAACGGCCGTAACGGCAGATTCCCAATGAGGTAAGTCAACCAAACTCACCAGATGCACATGACAAGGTGGGACAAATATAGAAAGCTCCAAAAGTTGCCTCAAAACCACGTTCAGATACCCGTTCCGGGCAAAAACGCGTATTGCGCAAAAACGGCCGTAACGGCAGCTTCCCAATGAGGTAAGTCAACCAAACTCACCATACGCACATTAATAGGTGGACAGCAATTCAATAGTCCTGTTTCTAGAAAATCACCGAAAGGAGCATTCTCTACAATCCAGTTCTTGTCTTCAGCAATACAACAGTATTACACTTCATCTTGGTCTTTGTGCTTAATGGGTGATCAGTGCAAGAAACCCAAGAGGGACACCATGGTTCTGTGCGAGGGAGCATGTCAGGACTGGTACCATCTCTCTTGCCTTGAGATAAATCAAGCTTCTCGTGGTATATTCAAATGTCCAAAGTGTTGTGAGAAATGAATAATCTACACTGTAGGCAAAAATTTATGTTAACAGGTGCTATATGTTAGCATTTACATTTACACACACATACACACACACACAAACAGAGAGAGAGAGAGAGAGAGAGAGAAAGAGTATATATAGATAGATATTATGTACATTGTTTTTGTTCTTACTGTTTGTGGTTATTTTTCTTGTATTCATGTTGTCATAAAGAATATGACTAAAGAAGCGTATATGTTAATAAAGCTTCAGAACATCACAGCCAATGACAATGGGTTATACTGAATCAAACAAATGGTCAACCTAGCTCCCTCTTATTCACATGGGGCTAACCTATTCAAAACACCTAACATACAATTAAAAATTGTGTGATTGGCTTTTAAAAATAAATTCCATGTTTGGGGAGGGGAGGGGTACCTGTCAAGATTGTGGAATGTGGGCATTAACGCTTTGTCTCCTGGTGTGATAAGGGTGACCAGATGACTCGGAAAACCCGGGGGACCTCTGGAAAAATGGAGATCTCCAGGGCAACCGGGACTGGCACCCAATTTCCTGGGGGAAAGGGCTGAGGGGGAAGGCCTCCATCAGCCCTGGAAGGGGTTGGGGGCCACGTTTTTGGACTTCCTGGAATGCAGCCTCCAGTACTCCCATGGCAATCCTCAAAAGACCTGGGCTTTTTTGACAGAACATTTATATCCCACCCGCCACCCAGAAACGCATGGTGAACTACAATGGCCTTTCCCAATTTTGTAATAACCCTGTGGGATAAGTTAGGTTGAAAGATGTGAATAGCCACAGGTCATTGTAAGCTTCATGATGGAATGAGACAGGCCAACTCCAACAATGCCATCATAGACTGATATTTTAAGCACACTATCAAACCACATGACAACTATGGGCTTCTGTAGGAAACCATCTTTGCAGAACTTCACTCCGGATTCTGAGAAAGTTTATCAAATGTTCCAGTTAGTACAATGAAAGTAGTTTATTTGATTGCATTCACACACATAGAAGTTGCCTTTCGAGGCAATTTCCCGACAATAGATAGTGCCTCATTTTCCTCACCCATAATTTTCTTTTCCAGCTAATTTTGGGAATATGAACTATGGCCCGGAATGGGTAACAGAACCTGACTTTCATGGAAATTTCAGAGGTTATTATATCTGTCCCACCTAGTAATGCGCATCTGGTGAGTTTGGTTGACTTACCTCATTGGAAAGCCGCCGTTACGGCCCGTTTTGAGCAATATGGGTTTTTGCCTGGAACGGGTATCTGAACGTGGTTTGGGGGCAACTTTTGGAGCTTTCTATATTTGCCCCACCTAGTTATGTGAATCTGGTGAGTTTGGTTCACTTACTTCATTGGGAAGCTGCCGTTACGGCCCATTTTGCGCAATACGCGTTTTTGCCCGGAACGGGTATCTGAACGTGGTTTGGGGGCAACTATTGGAGCTTTCTATATTTGTCCCACCTTGTCATGTGCATCTGGTGAGTTTGGTTGACTTACCTCATTGGGAAGCTGCCGTTACGGCCGTTTTTGCGCAATACGCGTTTTTGCCCGGAACGGGTATCTGAACGTGGTTTCGGGGCAACTTTTGGAGCTTTCTATATTTGTCCCACCTTGTCATGTGCATCTGTTGAGTTTGGTTCACTTACCTCATTGGGAAGCTGCCGTTACGGCCCGTTTTGCGCAATATGCGTTTTTGCCCGGAACAGGTATCTGAACGTGGTTTCGGGGCAACTTTTGGAGCTTTCTATATTTGTCCCACCTTGTCATGTGCATCTGGTGAGTTTGGTTGACTTACCTCATTGGGAAGCTGCCGTTACGGCCGTTTTTGCGCAATACGCGTTTTTGCCCGGAACGGGTATCTGAACGTGGTTTCGGGGCAACTTTTGGAGCGTTCTATATTTGTCCCACCTTGTCAAGTGCCTCTGGTGAGTTTGGTTGACTTATATCATTGGGAAGCTGCCGTTACGGCCGGTTTTGCGCAGTACACGTTTTTGCCCGGAATGGGTATCTGAACGTGGTTTCGGGGCAACGTTTGGAGCTTTCTATATTTGTCCCACCTAGTTATGTGCATCTGGTGAGTTTGGTTGACTTTCCTCATTGGGAAGCTGCTGTTACGGCCCATTTTGCGCAATACGCGTTTTTGCCCGTAACGGGTATCTGAACGTGGTTTCGGGGCAACTTTTGGGGCTTATTGCATCCCTGCCATTTAGTTATGCATGACTGGTGAGTTTGGTTGATATCGCTCGTTCCCTAGTGGCCGTTCCGGCCATCCCATTCTGTTCCGGACGTCGTTTTGGGAGTTTTGGGGTTAATAGTGATATAATATTGGTATGGTTTTAGTCCTAAAATATTGTTCTCAAGTGTTGCTAACACATGCCACTGTTTTTGGTATGATTTTTTAATATCATGGGGCTGTTCCGGCCTGTTCCGTTCCGTTCCGGCTTTTACACCGTCCCGTAAAACAATAAGGAGGGGAAGAGAATGCAAACAGGTACAGGGTAGGGTAAGCAGGCACAGGGTAGGGTAAAACTAACAGTAGAAAGTAACAGTAGAAGTCTGCACAACATCAAGTGTTAAAAGCTTTAGGAAAAAGAAAAGCTTTAACTGTTGTGATAAAGATAGGGTGACCCTATGAAAAGGAGGACAGGGCTCCTGTATCTTTAACAGTTGTAGAGAAAAGGGACTTTAAGCAGTTGCCCTTTGTATGCACACAGCATCTGATGAAATTCTCTCTCCATCGCAATAGTTAAAGGTGCAGGTGCCCTCCTCTCTCTTGTATCTGGTCAAGAGGGCAGGAGTCCCGCAGCTTTAACTGTTATGATGGAGACAAAATATCACCGGGTGATATATGCATTCAAATGACACCTGCTGAAATTCCCTTCTCTATACAACTTTAAAGATACAGGGGCCGTGTCCTCCTTTTCATATGGTCACCCTAGGTAAGGGGAGGGATTGATCGTTCCTACTTGGCCCCTCCAAGGGTTAAGTGAAGCAACGAGCTTCGGTTCCTAGAGAGGCAGGAAATGGGGGGGAAATAGAGGAGCAAATGGGGCTGTAACTCTTCCTGTCCTCCAGGGCCTCCCCCCGCCCCGCCCCTCCCCTCCTTCAGCCTGGGAAGCCGAAGCTGGCCTGAAGCTTTGCAGGAGGAGCTGAAGTTAGGTGCATGGAAGGAGCAACCCGTAAACGGTGCACATTTGGGGTCTGGGGAAGGGGGGCAGGATTAGCTGCCTTGGGGTGGGGTGGGATGGGGCGGGGAAGGGAAGGGGCAGCTCTAGACCTAACCCTTCATCATAACCCCAGGATTTAAGAGGAGCCAAAGAGCCGTCTCTAGCCCAGCTTCCAGTTTCCAAGAACGGACAGCCCCGATGCAGTAAAGCAGCAAACGCAAGACGGGCTTGCCGAGGCTGGAAGCAGGATACTGGGGTGTGGCGTTCAAACTCCAGTGAGGGAGCAAAGGCAGCGCCGTGAGTAACCCGGCGCCCTCCAGATGTGTTGGATTGCAACCCGCAGCCTTCCCAACGATGGGCGTGGTGGCTGGGGATGATGGGGGTTGGCAGTGTCTCAACACATGTGGAGGGCACCAGGTTGGGGAAGACTGGGTTAGAGCGTTGGGCTAGGACCAGGTTCAAATAGGGTTAGTCTACTCTCTTTCAGCTTGATGTACTTTACAGCAGCCTTCCTCAACCTGGGGCGCTCCAGATGTGTTGGACTACAACTCCCAGAATGCCCCAGCCAGCTGGCTGGGGCATTCTGGGAGATGCAGTCCAACACATCTGGAGCGCCCCAGGTTGAGGAAGGCTGCCTTACAGGGTCATTGGGGAGGATAAAATGGTGCATAGATGGTGGTGGGGAGAGCACCAGCTTATGACCTGAGGGACCCAGGTTCGAATCCTCTGTGAGGCCTGAAGCTCACTGGGTGATTCTGGCGTCAAGCTTTATCTCTGCCTCGTTTACCCTGCAGGGTTGTTGTGAGGATAACACGGAGAGAGAGCCACATGAACTCTGCTTCAGTGGAAGATATACTAGGTTGAACTGATTTTCTTGTTGTCAGGCATTTTAGTTAGAAATTGTGTAAAGGGGTATCTATTTCACAAGTGCATTGTGGCAGATGACAAAGGAATCTTCTGCTTTCTGTTTTTCCCTCCTTGAACACTTCATCAGCTCTCATCAAGAGTTCTGTGAAACACGGAAGTCTGCTTGTTTGTTTCCAGTAACACCTTATGATTTGGGCTGACATTTTGCAGGCGCTACCAAAAAGCAATTGTTACCTCCATTTCTGATGCTCCACTGGTAGGGTGACCATATGAAAAGGAAGACAGCGCTCCTGTATCTTTAACAGTTGTTTATATGGAAAACCTGGTGAAATTTCCTCTTCATCACACCAGTTAAAGCTGCAGGTGCCCTGCCCTCTTTTAAATCTGGTCACTCTAGTATAGCTCCTGCAGCTTTAACGGTTGTGATGAAGAGGGAATTTCACCAGGTTCTCCATATATACAAATGACACCTGCTGAAATTCCCTTTTCTATGCAACTGTTAAAGATACAGGAGCCCTGTCCTCCTTTTCATAGGGTCACCCTAATGGTCCATTGGAGAGTGCCTTCGGTTATGCAGCCAAAACAGTACTACCCATCACAAGAGGGGAGATGTCAGCGGCTTGAGGGACCCCAAGGTGTGCAGAAGTGTGTGTGTGGGGGAAACTTAAGGAAAAATCCCAGCATGTGGGGGGAACCCTGAAAACAGCCCAATGAGAACTGAGCATGCTTAGGAGTTGTGGAATGCTGACTGCCTGTTGCGTGATGGTGGGGAGATGGAATGGAATATCGTGGAGGAGGGCATGGCTGGCTCACTGGAACAGTGAACAGTAGCTCTCTGCCCTGCAAAGTTTTGTTGCAGGTGTCACCTCTTATACCCTAATATTGATTGCCACTGATTTCTCTGTCCGGTGTGTGCTATATCGACGCCGAATTTCCTTTGCAATTCAGAGAAAGAATAGTAGCACCATTTCGCTCCAGGAAATGCAGAGCTGGAACAAAGAATCCGGAGCGGACATCTGTGCCCAGGTCGTAGCCCTGGCCGAGGATTTTCTCCTCTGCCACCAAGAGCCTGAGAAACAGGAGCAAAACGTAAGGGTTTTGGGGGTTGCGCTGAATGAACTCTGAAAAGAGAGACCGTCTTTGTCGGCCTCTCGGCATAGACCAAGGAATCCACCTGAGAATGGCTGAGTTCAGACAACACATTAGTCAACACATTGTGAAAACTCCACTCAATGGTTGAGTTTCTAGGGGGTGCTCTCCATGCAACATGTTCTAACTCCACTGTTGTGTGACTGTGCGCTGCCTTGGAGTTGAGTAAAATCCATTGTGACGTTTGATTGACAGTTCCTCCACCCTCTCTCCTCCCCTGGACCTCCTGATGGTATCCCATCAGCCACTGCTGCAAAAAAAAAACAAAAAAACAGTTGCGGCAGCTCTCCTAGAGGGGCACTTGCTCCTTCTGCCGCTCTTGCCGGGGACCTCTGTAGCCAGTAGGAAAAGTCAACGCAACGGAAAACTCCACGGAGCTCGCCACACAACGGTTGTGCAGGAACTCTCCTCTGCACAGTGTGGATATTCAGCGTGGAGTGTTTTCCATAAAAAACACTGTTGTGTGGCGTTTTCCCTCCACACAACACATTTCTCCACGGTGGTGTAAAACCGTTCTAAAACCGTTTTAGGAGTTCTAAAACCACTGTTGAGAAACGTGTTGTCTGAACTGAGCCAATGTTGTCGTAATAAGGACATAGCGAGGACCCCGGCTAGATTAGATAAATAATTATTATTATTATTATTATTATTATTATTATTATAGCACCATCAATGTACATGGTACTGTACAGAGTAAAACAGTAAATAGCAAGACCCTGCCGCATAGGCTTACATTCTAATAAAATCATAATAAAACAATAAGGAGGGGAAGAGAGTGTGTGATTTGCAGTTTGCAGTAGCTTCGCAAACTTTTCTGGTTCCCAGCTGTTTAAACGTAGCAGTATTTGACTTGATATATCTGACCGGGGGGTGGGGGTGGGGGTGGGGAGGGAGGAAATAAGGCATACTTATGTAGACATTTTTATTGGAATACTTGTAAAATATTAAAGACAACAGCATGTATTTTCCCTGATGTTATTTAAATTTGAGGGTGGGAAGAAAAACTGTCTACATATTGATAAACTCTCTATGAGGGAAGGTTGCAACAGCTGGGACTGTTTAGCTAAAAACGATGCTAGGTATGCCATGCATAGGGTGACCATATGAAAAGGAGGACAGGGCTCCTGTATCGTATAGAAAAGGGAATTTCTGCAGGTGTCCTTTGTTGGCATCCAGCACCTGGTGAAATCCCCTCTTCATCACCACAGTTAAAGCTGCAGGAGCCCTGCCCTCTTTTGTATCTGGTTGTGCTAGGCAAGGCTCCTGCAGCTTTAACTGTGGTGATGAAGAGAGAATTTCTCCAGGTGCTGCAGGCATACAAAGGACACCTGCGGAAATTCCCTTTTCTATACAACTGTTAAAGATACAGGAGCCCTGTCCTCCTTTTCATATGGTCACCCTAGCCATGCACCCCCCCCAAGCTAGCCTGCTGCCCTCAGGTGAGGTAGAGCGTTATGACCCGTCGCTGGCATTGATATAAGACTCATCTTACAATCCAGTCGGCTTCTGTAGGTGGAATGGGGCGGGGCGGGGGGGGGCATCTTGCCCTTTGCCTCAGGCAGAAAAGTGTTTTCAGCCTGCCCTGACAGTGGCTGTTCAGTGGATGGAGTAACTAGCCTCTTCTTCCTCCTCCTCTTTCTTTTTCAGGTTCCCCAACTCTTAGACCAGCATCTGCCAGGGGCCATGAAACTACAGGAAGCGAGGCAGGAAGGGGAGAACACTGGCAAAGCCGGCTTGTCAGGTAAGGATTCCTAAGGCACCTGTGTCATTCTCTTTTCGGCACCAGGGCAAGACCCTCCTATTTCCCCAGGCATTTTTGTCTTTCAGGGAGCAATCCTATAGCCCCTAGACAGCTTCTGAGGGGCCATAGGGTTTTTCGGATTCTTGGCTCCGGGGTCAGAGACAATGTTCCGACCTCGGACCAAGGAGTCCCAACTCCCGTCCCCCTTTCCATCACAGCTGGCATGGAGAGAACAGTGCCAGCTGCCCCTCTGAGCTTGCAAAAGTGGGGTGCTTCTGTGGGCGGGGAGGGGAAGGGAACGGGGAGGCCAGCTGACGAAGAATCCTCTGGTCTCCCTAACCTCCTTCCTTCCTGTTGCACATAGCCCCAGCTAGACGGGTGAAAAAGCCCCAGCTAGACGGGTGAAAAAGCCCCAGCTAGACGGGTGAAAAAGCCCCAGCTAGATGGGTGAAAAAGCCCCAGCTAGACAGGTGAAAAAGCCCATCTAGCAAAAATGTAGAGTGGGAGAAGCATGGAGGTGAAGATCACCTCACCCGCTAGCCTCCCAAGTTTGGAGGCTGACAAGCACCCCGATAGAATTGCACCCTCACTTTCTGTTTCCATCTGTTACTGTACTTTAAATCTTTACATTGCTGTTAGGTCTTATTTTTACTTCTATTTTATAGCATACTGCTAAACTTTTACTGTTGTATTTTAAGGTTTTAATGATTGTGATGGTTCCATGTCCCTGCCTAATCCCGGGTCAGCCTGCTGGAATGGCTTCTGGCAGTGACAGTTCCATAAATAAATTATGGGATGGTGTTGCCTTTTGTCCATCCTGGCTGCCCCGTGCTGCCTCGGTTTCAGGGTTTTGACTCATGTCAAGATTTTCTCTTCATTCTCTTCTTTTAAAATCACTTCACTGACTGCCAATTAGTTTCCGGGCAAAGTATGAAGTGTTGGTTATTACCTTTAAAGTCCTACATAGTTTGGGTCCAAGTTACCTGCCTTCTCCCATACAATCTGCCCCCCACACTCAGGTCCTCTGGGAAGAATTTACTTCAGTCAGCCAAAACTAGACTGTTACCCAGAGGACCTTCTCTTCTGCCACTCCCAGACTATGGAATGGCCTGCCGGGAGAGATTCGTCAACTTAACAGTCTTCCCGAATTTAAGAAAGCCATAAAGACTTAACTCTTCTGGCAGGCTTCCCCAGTCGAATTTTAAGATGCCATTTAATAATGTATTAGCTTTTAATCAGTTTTATGTATTTGATGGTGTTTTGTATTTGGTGGTGTTCCCTGCCTCGATCCAGAGGGAGAGGCGGAGTCATCATCATCATCATCATCATCATCATCATCATCATCATCATCTTTTCTCACTCATGGCAGTTTTTCTAGACTGGCTTTGCCAAGTCATGCTGTCTTTTACAGATTCAGGAATTTCCTGACAGTTGAGCATGTTTTAATTATGACTGCTTTCTGGATGTTGGTGTGGATGTATTTTGGTAGGCCCAGTTATTGAGGGTTTTTGAAGGAAGAGAGGCAGGTGGCTACTAGGAGGAGGGCCTTCTCCGCTGTGGCACCCCGGTTGTGGAATGAGCTCCCCAGAGAGGTCCGCCTGGCGCCTTTTACAACTTCATTGGCTGCCAGTCCAGGTCCGGGCCCGATTCAAAGTGCTGGTATTGACATTTAAAGCCCTAAACGGTTTGGGGCCAGGTTATTTGAAGGAACGCCTCCTCCCATATGTACCTGCCCGGACCTTAAGATCATCTATGGGGCCCTTCTCCGTGAGCCCCTGCCAAAGGAAGCGAGGCAGGTGGCTACTAGGAGGAGGGCCTTCTCCGCTGTTGCACCCCGGTTGTGGAATGAGCTCCCCAGAGAGGTCCGCCTGGCGCCTACACTGTACTCCTTTCATCGCCAGCTGAAGACCTTTTTATTCTCTCAGTATTTTAACACTTAATTTTAACTTAAATTTAAATTTTACCTCTGTATTTTAATCTTATATCAATTTTGCTGCATGGTTTTATCCTGGTTGTGCTTTTTATACTGTATTTTGCATTTGTGCTTTTAACCTGTTGGTTGTTTTATTATGGTTTTAATTTTTGTGAACCGCCCAGAGAGCTTTGGCTATTGGGCGGTATAAAAATGTAATTAAGAAATAAAGAAATAAAGAAATTTTCTTTATAGATGATGATGATTTATTCTTATTATTATTCTAGACATCGATAGCGTGGGCCAGGAGAACGAGGAGGAGTCTTTTCAACCGGAAAGACCCGAGCGCGTAACTGCCGGTAGCATCAGCGTGGAAGACGTCATCGGGACATTTTTCCAAGTCCCCAAGGCGGACGAAGCTCCCGGAAACACGCCCAAGACCCACTTTGCGACGGAAAAGCCATTTGAATGCTCCGAGTGCGGGAAACACTTTGCCACCAGCTCGCACCTCATCAACCATAAGCGGGTCCACACAGGTGAGAAGCCGTACAAGTGCCTGAGCTGCGGGAAAAGCTTCACGGAGAGAGGCAACCTGCTCAAACACCAGAGGACCCACACGGGCGAGAAGCCGTACGAGTGCTCCGACTGCGGGAAGGCCTTCGGCATCAGCTCCCAGCTCATCAGTCACAAGAGAGTCCACACCGGCGAGAAGCCGTACGAGTGCCTCGATTGCGGCAAAAGCTTCTGCACCAGCTCCCAGCTCGTCCGCCACAACAGGGTACACACGGGGGAAAAGCCCTACGAGTGCTCTGAGTGCGGGAAAACCTTCAGCCAGAGGTCCTACCTCGTCGGGCACGAGAGGACCCACACCGGGGAGAAGCCCTTCAACTGCTCGCAGTGCGACAAGTGGTTCTCGCACCGGTCTGACCGTCTGCGGCACGAGAAGATCCACACGGGGGAGAAGCCGCACAAGTGCGCCGACTGCGGCAAGGGCTTCAACCAGAAGGGCTCCCTCGTCACCCACCAGAGGACCCACACGGGGGAGAAACCCTTCGAGTGCTCCGAGTGCGGAAAGAGCTTCAACGACCGGGGCTACCTCGTCACCCACCGGAGGACCCACACGGGGGAGAAGCCGTACGAGTGCATGGACTGTGGGAAGAGCTTCAGCCGGACGTCCCACCTGACTGCGCATAAAAAGACACATGCAGGAGAGAGGCCCTAGCATGAACAGCCAGTACGGTGTAGCGGCTGGAGCGTCGGACCAGGACTAGGGAGACCTGGGTTCTAGTTCCCACTCAGCCATGGAAGCTCACTTTGGGCCAGTCACTAACTTTGTGTCTAACTACCTCATAGGGTTGTTGTGGGGATAAACTGGAGAGGAAGAAGAAAATGGATGGGATATAAACGTAATAGTAAATAAAATAAATAAAGGGTGGTGGTGACCCTTGGATAGATCCATTGAGGCAGGATTGGCTGTCCTGGCAGAAGTGGACTTTCTCACGGGCCCCCTTCCCACGGCAGCCCCCAGAAATGCTACACAGGAAGTCAGGAATGGGGTGATCTAGGAGAGAGGGGACCCCCCCCCCAAGATTGGGCAGAGGGACCTTCCATTCGCAGAGCCCTTCCTCTTGCCCAAGGCAGATCCTGGATCCGACCCTCCTTCTGAGATTTTGTAAAACGTTGGGAAAAATCCATGCAGCCGTGGAAAATGGGATCTACAAAACGGCTGCAGAACAGACGCCTTGTGAACGCTTCAGTGGCGGGGAGCGTTTTCTACTGAGCTGTACGTGAACGTAGACATTGGAACAGCCGTGCAGAAGCCCCAATCACTGACATCTCCTCTGGGGAATAGCCATCAGGGGTCTCGTCGAGAAAGTACTCGTGATTGGAAAACGCAGCATTATCAGTGGGGCGTTGGAGTATTCATTAGCGACATTCTTAGGGTCGGCGGGCTGAAGGCAAAGGGCCTTCTCCAACCTGATGCCTTCCAGATGGCTTGGACTACAATGCCTACCATCCCCTGCAAGCAGGGCACTACCTTGGAGAAGCCCCGTTTATCTAAATCCAGCAGCAGCCATGAGACGCCTCCGAGAAGGATGGCGTGAAGGCCGCAGCCCTCCTCTGGAGTATTCCCTCGCATCTGGAATTCAGAGGCATACTGCTCTTGCGCTTGGAGGTTCTGTTAGCTGCTGCTCAGCCTACCTGTCCTGTGTTTGTTAATCTGCTTAGTCAAAGCCAGCTGGATTGAGCGACTGTGGCCACATTGTGTGGCTCTGAATTCCATAAGACCATAAGCAGAGCCCTGCTAGATCAGACCGAGATCAGACTGAGGGTCTAGTCTGTTCACACAGTGGCCAACCGGATGCCCAGATTGAGGGGAGACATGACAGCACTCTTCAAATACTGGACAGGTTGTCACACAGAGGAGGGCCGGGATCTCTTCTCGATCCTCCCAGAGTGCAGGACACGGAATAACGGGCTCAAGTTAAAGGAAGCCAGATTCCAGCTGGACATCAGGAAAAACTTCCTGTTAGAGCAGTGTGACAATGGAACCAGTTACCTAGGGAACATGTGGTCTCTCCCCCACTAGAGGCCTTCAAGAGGCAGCTGGACAACCAACTGTCAGGGATGCTTTAGGGTGGATTCCTGCATTGAGCAGGAGGTTGGACTCGATGGCCTTGTAGGCCTCTTCCAACTCTGCTATTCTATGATTCTATGATGGGTGGGTGATTCAGGACTGATGAAAGGAAGGACTTCTTCACACAGCGCAGAGTTAAATTATGGAATTCACTTCCACAAGACATAGTGATGGCCACCTATTTGGATGGCTTTAAAAGCGGGGGTTGGATAAATTCCTGGAGGCGAAGGCTATCAATGGCTGCTAGCCCTGATGGTTATGCGCTACCTCTGGTATCTGAGGCGGTAAGCCTGTGTGCAGCAGTTGCTGGGGAACATGGGTGGGAGGGTGCTGCTGCACCATGTCCTGCTTGGTTGGTTCCTGGTCGACAGCTGGTTGGCCACTGTGTGGACCTTCGGTCTGATCCAGCATGGCACTGAGTTCTTATTGCGGCCGCCACGCACACCAGAACGTTTGAGGCTGGCTACGCACAGAAGGACCCCCTTGGATCCTGCCCCTGGTGTCCTACAGATTGGAGTTGTAGTCCCTGACACCTGGAGGGCATCTGGTTGGAGAAGGCTGCTTCATTTCATCATACGGAAGGCCCACCCATCTGGAGGACATTTTCGGGCCGGACCTGGGTTTAGTCCTTCTTAGAGTAGAGCCATTGAAGTCAATGGGGAGTTCTGTTACTTATGATTAACATTGATTTCAGTGGGTCAACCCAAGTAGGCCTTTTCTGGAGCCAACCCCTAGAGTTGGAAAGGACTTCAGAGATCATGTAGTCCAGCCCCTAGTATGTACAGGAAATCCACGACAGCATCCCTGCTTGAAAACTTCCAAACTCTTAACATTTCAATAGTCTTTCTCAGTACTTTTCCCAGCAATCTGATACAGAGTTTTAAGATGGGGAATTGAAGGCGGTATTCCAAGCACGGGTATCAATTTTCTATTAAAAGCATGAAGCGCCTGGCATTTTTACTTCCAGTTCTGTTCTGAATAATTTTCAACGTTGAACCTCCCCGGCTGCTTCCGTTGCTGCTGTTGCATGCTGAGCTGCTGTTCTCAATCACCATCCCCTTTCCTGTGTAGTTATGTCCACTTCAGTCCCTTTCAGTGTATCTATAAAGCTAGGATATTTTCATAGAATCACAGTAGGCTGGAACAATGTTGTCTGATATCAAGAGGCAGGGAGTTCTGTAGAAAGGAGTGAAAAAAAGAGAAGCAAATTCTCAGGATGCTGAACTTTTTGTAGGTTGAAGAGCCCGGCACGTTTCAGACTGTATCTTTCCAAGGCCGCCTTCAGGAGGTTGTAGGAAGACGTCTGCAAAAATCTTATCAACAGAATGCCTCTCTCAGATTGTTAATACCCATTGTCAGTCACTATTAACAATCTGAGAAAGACATTCTGTTGATAAGATTTTTGCAGATATCTTCCTACAAGCCGCTGAAGGCCTTGAAAAGATACAGTCCGAAACACTTTGGGCTCTTCAGCCTACAAATAGAAAGTTCAGCATCCTGAGAACTTGCTTCTCCTTCTTTTCTCCACCTGATCTAGGTGCTTTTCTCCCCGTTTTTGATTCCCGTAGAAAGGGGGCCACCACACTGAAGGCTCTTCAAGTGGATTCCACTCAGGTCCTAAGTCCATGCAGGACCACTAGGAACACCTTATCTGATGAGCTCAGTGACCAGGGCAGGCTGGTAAGGGAGAAGGCGCACTCTTAAGTATTCTGATCCCAAGTGGTTTGGGGCTTTATACACCAAGAACAAAACTTTAAACCCAGCCCAGTGACAGGATGGGAATACATGGATTTCCCTCACTTTATCCTCACAACAACCCTGTGAGGTAGGCAAGACTGAGAAGTAAGAACTGGGCGCAAGGTCCCATAGTGAACTTCATCATATTAGATCTACAGCAGAGGAGGGGAAACGTGGCTCTGCAGATGTCGTTGGACTCCAACACCCATCAGCCCCATCTAACATGGCCAATGGTCAGGGATAATAGGAGTTGGAGTCCAACAACATCTGAAAGGTCCCAGACTCCCCACTGCCACGTTGCAGAAGAATCTCTCCCTCATAAGTTTGAAAAAGGACCTGACAATTGTTAGGAAGGAGAAAAGGCCTGGACATTGTGAAGGAAAGTCAAATCTCACAGGAATTCTTACAGCCTCTCAAAAAAATCTTAAAACGTTATCAAGCTTCCCCTCCACCCCAAAACACAACCTGGAAAATTGGAATTAAAAAGAAGAGGCGGATTCCTGCATTGAGCAGGGGGGTTGGACTCCGTGGCCTTAGAGGCGCCTTCCAACTCTGCTATTCTATGACAAAACCTCCCAACAGAGATCAGCCAAAACGTCCACAAAATAGTGGGCAAGCTTTCAGGCTCTGCAGAACTCTTCGTCAGGCTGAATGTTCCATAAACACAGGATGGGGGGGGGGGGGGGGAGAGAAGAAAAGCAAAAAAGTTCAGCCCAATGTTGCAGCTTCAAGGTCTGTATTTAGACCCAGTCTTGGGGTTCTGGGATAGAGAACTGACAACCGGTTTCTATTTCGGAAATAATTAAGCCCAGCTGATACAGCTGTCTCCAGACTGAAGTGAAATGTGAAGGTTCTTGTTCAGGCACAGTGCAGAAGTGTAGCCTTTGTATCAGAAAATCCAGAGTTTAATTTAGGGTGGTGTTCTAGGCAAGGAAGTCAACTGAAGTCAAGTTAATGTAATGTAATTTTTCAACACTGAGAGAAATCCTATCTGGTTGCTGGTTATGTTTACATTCCACTGACCCCATCCACCTCCATGACATTCTCAAAACCGAAGTGGCTGGCCAACAAAGCATGTAGAATTCGAACTCGAGACCTCTGACAGCCTAAATGAGAATCGTGGTCGTCGACTAAAGACCCTAACAGTGCAATTTTATATACGTCTACTCAGAAGTAAGTCCCACTGGGTTCAATGGGACTTACTCCTACATAAACAGGTATAGGATTTCAACCTAGATTTGGCAGAATCTATTCATTCTATAGAATAATTAAACTAGTAATAATTACACTGCTAAGAAACATGGGCCGTGCAAAACAGAACAAATATTTCGGCAATATGCGAAACCAAGAGAATCATTTTAACAAAACCAGAAGGCTCCATGCAGTCGAGAAAAGGATTTTATTCGGATCTATGTCCTTCGGAAAATGCAAGCGAAGACAACGGTTCAACATTACAGCTTGGAAGGCGACTTTAACTGGAAGACGAGGAGGGTTGCTAGGGAAAAATAATCTTAAGAGAAATTGTAGTTATCCTTGAAGCAGCTGAAAGGTCACCTAGACCCTGAAAGGGATGAGTTTCACAGAGTTCTTGACAATGTTTAAAGATGCTGTGCTGTAGCGGCTCATGAAAAAGCTTTTTTTTAAAAATCAGGTCTGGCAAATCGGCTGGATTCCAAAAGCCTGCAGGGGAGCCAAAATAGCAAAAAACATTAATGCCCTGGCAAAGATCTGCTAAAAAGAGAATCCTGCAGACCTATCAGGTTACAAAAAGCAGGACTTGCAACAACAACAAAAATCCTTTCCACAAACAAGTTGATAAAAGTTCTAGACCTGGAGCCCTAAGAGAGGAATATTCACAAGCTATTTGAATCCCAAGTTTAAAAACAACCACACAGATGCATTTTCTGCTCCTGGGAAATCCATTTTCTACACTAAGCAAAGCTAAATCTTGAGCCCTGTATCAATTTGTCCGCTAAATTTGTCTTTAACGTGCAGGTTTTTTTTTTTTAAAAAAAATGGTTTGGGTTTTGCTAATTTTAGGAAGCACCGGTGACAGCGGAGTGACGTCAAGCAGGGCTGGTGGTGTTAATCTTGAGCGCACCAGCAGGTTGAGAGATGGTTCTTACACTATCTTAGACCCAGAAAGTTCAGGGATTTAGAGAGCAGTCCGATCAGAATAGTGTGAACCTCTGAACTCGGGAGGCTTTCGCCATCCAATGCAGAGCAGAGCGTGGAAGTGATCTTTTCCTCTGCATTTTGGCTAGACGGGCTTTTTTGCCCATCTAGCTGGGGGGCTGGTAGGCTGTGGGATACGTCGTAACTGGCCTCCCCAATCTCCTCCTCGCTATATCCATCACTACGCCCCCTTCTCGGGTCTTGTCTTTGCAATCTCAGAGAGGCAATCGCGGTTCTCTCTGCAAGAGGGAGGGGCCAGGGAGCGCGGACTTCCGGGTTGAAGTTGGGAACGCTGTCTCCAACCTCAGATCCAGGAATCCGAACTATCCCATGCTCTCCACCCCCCAGACATTAGGCAGGTCTATATCTACGGGCTTTCTGGGATGGGGGGGATCCCTGGCTTTGCCGCTTCCGGGACTCCCCCACCCCCAGCGTCCAAACACCAGTGTAACGTCCCGGGAGGAAAGAGGGCGTGATTGTGTACCCAAAAGTAGATTAAGAAAAGAAAAAGAAAACTATCGCAACAGTGGCAAACCAACTCTTCTCCTCACCCCCCCCCCCCCGATGGCCCCAAAGCCCCCTCGCAAAGGTCTGTGCCAGCTGGCAGAGCCCCACCCCTCGCAGTGAAGAAGGGACGCCCCTGAGAGTGGGCGCCACACCGTCCACAGACCTTGAGGTTGTCCTGGGACCGTGGTAAAATTCGGGAAAACTGCGGCCCCAGTTATCCTGAGCAAAGCGAGTGGTCGTCCCTGGTTAACCCCGGGATCCCCTGTGCGGCATTTAGATGCTCAGGGCCGACCATGTGACCAGCTGGTGTAGACATGCCCATTGTCTAAGAGACCATAGGATTTCTCCCTTAAACATAACAAGCAGCCCTTTGACTCAGGCCTGGAAACGATCATTTACTGCACTTCCATCCCACCCGTCTTACAAGGAATTCAGGGTAGCATTCAGGGTGTTCGTGTGTCGTCTACCATTTTACCCTCATCACGACCCTGAGAAGGTTGAAAGCGACGCTGAAAAGGAGCGACCGGCCCATTGTCACGTTCGGATGGCTACAAGATGCCGGCCCTCGCTCGCCTTACCCCGGTTCAGCTTTCGGATGATCCCAAGCTATACAGCAGTGGTTAAAATAATTGTATTGCAGTCCAAGCTCATCTGGAACACGAAGAGGGATAGCGTAAGAACACACGCATTGACACCGTCTGGTAAGGGGGCGGGGGGGGAGAGGAAAAAGCAGCTTAACTTCTCCAAAAATGGGCCTGCTATAAACAGGACGCCAGAATTGGATAACTCCGTGAGCGTCCCGTGGATTGGATCCAGGATCTGCCATCATAGAATCATAGAACAGCAGAATTGGAAGGGGCCTCTAAGGCCATCGAGTCCAACCCCCTGCTCAATGCAGGAATCCACCCTAAAGCATCCCTGACAGATGGTTGTCCAGCTGCCTCTTGAAGGCCTCTAGGGTGGGAGAGCCCACAACCTCCCTAGGGAACTGGTTCCATTGTTGTACTGCTCTAACAGTCAGGAAGTTTTTCCTGATGTCCAGCTGGAATCTGGCTTCCTGTAACTTGAGCCCGTTATTCCGTGTCCTGCACTCTAGGAGGATCGAGAAGAGATCCTGGCCCTCCTCTGTGTGACAACCTTTCAAGTATTTGAAGAGTGCTATCATGTCTCCCCTCAATCTTCTCTTCTCCAGGCTAAACATGCCCAATTCTTTCAGTCTCTCTTCATAGGGCTTTGTTTCCAGACCCCTGATCATCCTGGTTGATCCGTCAACTATCCATCAGCAAGATTGGCTATACTGGCTGGGGCTGATGGGAGATGCAATCTGACAAGATGCGGAGGGCCACTACTTGAAGCTGGTCTACAGCAACCTTGCCAAAGCTAAGCAGGAGCAGTGCCAGAGTGGCTGAGCCCCCTGACAACTCTGCGTGTGCTGCCTTTTGTTCCATCATGGGGAAAAACGCAAGAGAGAAGTATAATAAATTTTAAGAACGCATTTGCCGGCATCCTCCTTCTCCCTCTATGGTTTTCTCCATGTGTGTTTTAAATTGTAAGTGCTTTGGGGCAGATTTCGGTGTTATGGGATTGATTTTCTTTTTTCCTAGGACCCCCAAAGCCTAGGATCACAGCCAGATGCAAATTAAGGGGGCGCATTTGAAGCAGCAGGGAAGTCAATTAGCTACTGTATCCAATGAGCCATCTACTATATATAAAAATAGAAATCTACATCCAATTCACTAAAGGAATAGGGCTGCTCCCAGACAATGAATGCGCCCATTTTACAGATTAGGAACACTGAGGCGAAGAAAGAGATTCTTCGCACAAGGACAGCCATGGTAGATACTGGGCCAGACAACACATTAAGCCACGGTTAGGCCGCTAACTCTTTTGGTGGGCATGGCCAGCCACAAAACACCCATTTCCTAGAAGGCAAAGAGACTAAAGAAAGAGTAAACTTGCCCAAGGACTTAATAAAAGCAGAGTCTGAGCTCCAAAACCACACTTTTAAAGCCAGCCGCCCAGTTTTTCATGTTTTTTTTAAGTGCAATTAAAATAATTAAGGAATAAAATCAAAATCAGGAGGGGCAGAGAGCCTGACGGAGAGCCGAGGGAGACCCTGGGCCTCGTACTTTTACACATTATGGAAGAAAACATATCACCCTGTGCTAACATTTCTCTAGGTAAAGCAAAAGCGGACGATTTCTTCCTTACCACGGCCGTGCTGATTTCTTCCACAGAGAGTTCTGAAGTGCCAGCAACAAAACCTGAAAGGTAGAAAATAATACGGCGGACGTATTTTTAGTTTAAAGGCTGTGGAAGGAGCGCATGTCTACTCAAAAGTTAAGTCCCAGATTGCTTTTCTGAGAAACCTGCGTTCCAATTTGAATTCCCTGTTTGAGCAAAGATTTACGTTTTCTGAAGGAAGCCTTCCTTTCTCTAAGAGTTTCCTTGACACTGCTTAACCGTGCCACTGATCTCTTGGACTTGGTGCAACCTTTCCTGACCTGGAGTAACTCCATTCCAGGGTATTGAGGGAAATTAAAATGGTAGCCCAATGTCTCTGCTCGTGTGCGCTAGCACTTCCAGGGAAGCCTATCAGGAAACACTGACAGAGGAGGGGGGGGTTATAAGAGAACGTGTCTTCTAAGACAATGGCTCAGTTCAGACAACATGCAAGTCAACTCAGTGTGAAAACTCCACTCAATGGTTATTATTATTATTATTATTATTATTTATTTATTGAGCGCCATCAATGTACATGGTGTTGTACAGAGTAAAACAGTAAATAGCAAGACCCTGCCGCATAGGCTTACAATCTAATAAAATCATAGTAAAACAATAAGGAGGGGAAGAGAATGCAAACAGGCACAGGGTAGGGTAAAACTAACAGTATAAAGTCTGCACAACATCAAGTTTTAAAAGCTTTAGGAAAAAGAAAAGTTTTTAGCTGAGCTTTAAAAGCTGCGAATGAACTTGTAGTTCTCAAATGTTCTGGAAGAGCGTTCCAGGCGTAAAGGGCAGCAGAAGAAAATGGACGGAGCCGAGCAAGGGAAGTAGACGCCCTTGGGCAGGCGAGAAACATGGCATCAGAGGAGCGAAGAGCACGAGCGGGGCAATAGTGTGAGATGAGAGAGGAGAGATAGGAAGGAGCTAGACCGTGAAAAGCTTTGTAGGTCAACAGGAGAAGTTTATATTGGATTCTGAAGTGAATTGGAAGCCAATGAAGAGATTTCAGAAGCGGAGTAACATGGTCAGAGCGGCGAGCCAAGAAGATGATCTTTGCGGCAGAGTGGTGAACAGAAACCAACGGACTGATGTGAGAAGAAGGAAGGCCAGAGAGAAGAAGGTTGCAGTAGTCCAACCGTGAAATAACCAGCGCATGAACAAGCGTCTTGGCGGAAGAGACAGACAAAAATGATCGAATCCTGGCAATATTATACAGGAAAAATCGACAAGATTTAGCTACTGCCTCAATATGAGGAATAAAGGAGAGCGAGGTTGAGTTTCTAGGGGCTGCACACACCCCCAACATGTACTAACTCCACTGCTGTGTGACTGTGGAGTTGAGTAAAAGGCAACGCGACATTTGATTGACAGTTCCTCCGCCCTCTCTCCTCCCCCTGTCCTCCCAATGGAGGAGAAACTGCTGTGAGAAACCAATGCCAAAGGCCCTCCTAGAGCAGCACTCCCTCCTTTTGCCACTCTTGCCAGGGAACTCTGTAGCCAGTGGGAAAAGTCAACGCAATGGAAAACTCGACAGAGCCCTCCACACAACGGTTGTGCAGGAACTCTCCTCTGCACAGCGTGGATATTCTGCGTGGAGTGTATTCCAAAAAAAAAAACCCACTCTTGTGTGGAGTTTTCCCTCCAGACAACACATTTCTCAACGGTGGTGTAAAAACTCCACCGTGGAGTTCTAAAACCACCGTTGAGAAACGTCTTGTCTGAACAGAGCCGGTGTCTGCTGAGACATATGTGCATCATCTCTAAAAGAAAAGCATTCTCTCTCTCTCTCTCTCTCTCTCTCTCTCTCTCCAGGATTTCACCAAGCAACAAAGTTCATACAATTCATCAACATCGCGAGAAACGACAGAGGGGTAAGAAATTATGCATGGTGTTGAGAAAGTGGTCGGGGAGACATTTTTCTCCCTCTCCCACAATCCTGGAATCCAAAGGGGTCAACCCTTGAAGCTGACTGGTGGAAGATTTAGGAAGCGCTTAATCACACAGCACAGAGCTAAACTATGGAACTCCCTTCCACAAGATGTAGCGACAGCCAGCAATTTGGATGGCTTTAAAACAGGGTTAGACCAATTCATGGAAACGAAGGCTATCAACGGCGACTAGTCCTGATGGTTACATGCCACCTCCAGGATCGGAGGCAGTACGTCTATGTACACCAGTTGCTGGGAACATGTGTGTGTGTGTGTGTGTGGGTGCTCTTGCACTCAAGTCCTGCTTGTGGGTTCCTGGTTGACAGCTGTTTAGCCACTGTATGAACAAAATGTTCGACTAGATCAGCCTTCCTCAACCTGGGGCGCTCCAGATGTGTTGGACTGCACCTCCCAGAATGCCCCAGCCAGCTGGCTGGGGCATTCTGGGAGTTGTAGTCCAACACATCTGGAGCGCCCCAGGTTGAAAAAAGCTGGACTAGATAGACCCTCGGTCTGATCTAGCAAGGCACTTCTTAGCATCATCATCATCATCCCTCCATGATGGGCATTTGGAAGCAGGCTAAAACTTTTTTGTTCCAGCAGGCCTTTGGAGAATAACCTGGCCCTCCATCTATGTTAATGTCTTATAATTTTGTTGTGTATTTTAAATGTTTATGGTTTTGTTCCCCCCCCCCCCCATGTATATTTTAAACTTCGTAAGGCCGCCTTGAGGCCCAGCATTGGGCAAAAGGCAGGATACTAATAATAATAATAATAATAATAATAATAATAATAATAATAATAATTTGTTACCCGTCTCTCCCTCTGGATCAAGGCAGAGCACAACACAAATGCAAACACCATCAAATACATATAATTGATTAAAACATATACAACTAATACATTAATAATATATTGATTTTTACTCTTCTTATGTCCTGAGACCCTTTTAACTGGAGATGACAGAGACTGAACCTGGGGCCTTTTGCATGCAAGGCGGTGTTGATATTTTGAAATTGTGTAAATAATCAAATGTATATTTTACAAAGAATGGGTGTAGTTAAAGATTGAAAGTGGAGAAACGCAGCAGCAAATTAGGCAGGTGTCTGTAATGAAGGCAAGAAACACCTGAGTTAATTGATGTCAGTTTGCTAACAGTTTTAAAAGGGAGGGTCTTAAACAGTTGGTAGGAGGTGGTCGGAAGGAGGAAAAGGGTTCAGTTGGAAGAAGGATAGCACCCTTCAAATACTTGACAGGTTGTCACACAGAGGAGGGCCAGGATCTCTTCTCGATCCTCCCAGAGCGCAGGACACGGAATAACGGGCTCAAGTGACAGGAAGCCAGATTCCAGCTGGACATCAGGAAAAGCTTCCTGACTGTTAGAGCAGTACGACAATGGAACCAGTTACCTAGGGAGGTTGTGGGCTCTCCCACACTAGAGGCCTTCAAGAGGCAGCTGGACAGCCATCTGTCAGGGATACTTTAGGGTGGATTCCTGCATTGAGCAGGGGGTTGGACTTGATGGCCTTGTAGGCCCCTTCCAACTCTGCTATTCTATGATTCTATGATTCTATGTTTAGCCTGGAGAAGAGAGGATTGAGGGGAGACATGAGAGCACTCATCAAATACTTGAAAGGTTGTCACACAGAGGAGGGCCAGGATCTCTTCTCGATCCTCCCAGAGTGCAGGACACGGAACAACGGGCTCAAGTTAAAGGAAGCCAGATTCCAGCTGGACATCAGGAAAAACTTCCTGACTGTTAGAGCAGTGCAACAATGGAACCAGTTACCTAGGGAGGTTGTGGGCTCTCCCACACTAGAGGCCTTCAAGAGGCAGCTGGACAAGCATCTGTCGGGGATGCTTTAGGGTGGATTCCTGCATTGAGCAGGGGGTTGGACTCAATGGCTTTGTAGGCCCCTTCCAACTCTGCTATTCTATGATTCTATGAAAAGAATTGACGAAAGGAACATTGCTGCAGAAAAGGAGTTGGAAGCAAGGTTGCTGATACCACATTGTTTGGCTGGCACGGGAGGAAAGCTTCAAAGCAAAAGGTCTGAAAACTGAAACTCCCAGAGACTAATTGCTGGTAGGAAAGATTGTTTAAAAGTTCCCAAAGAAAGGAAGAAGAATGCAATCTGAATATGCAATGAAATGAATTGTATGTTGTTCTATTGCCAATGCTGAAAAAGTAAAGCTATACTCCTATTAACCTACTTGGTGTAAGAACTTATCTTTACAGCAGTGTGAGGGAGTAAGCTTGAATCCGCTGACTCCTTCCCCTCAGGTGAGGAAAGAGTTTAAACACAACCCAACAGGCGGGTGCTCTCCCACTGAGCTACGGCCTTTTCCCAAATGCGGGTGAGCCAGTGTGGCGTAGTGGCTAGAGTGTTGGACTGGGACTCGGGAGATCCGGGTTCTAATCCCCACTCAGCCATGGAAGCTCAATGGGTAGCTTTGAGCCGGTCACAGACTCTCAGCCTCGCCTACCTCGCAGGGTTGTTGTGAAGACAAAATGGGAGAGGTGGAGGACCTTTGGGTCCTTTGCCAGAGGGGGGAAAAAAAGGCAAGATCTAAATGTAATAATGAGGGACCCAAGAGAGAGATTCCTGAAACCCTTGTTAACACATGGAGACAGTTCTTTTTTAAGAGGCCTTTTTAATAATGTGCTGCTTTTAATAACGTATTAGTTTTAAATGTTTTAATTAGTTATATGTATTTTATGGTGTTTGCATTTGTGTTGTACCCCGCCTCGATCCAGAGGGAGAGGCAGGTAACTATGATGATGATGATGATGATGATGATGATGATGATGAGTGATACCAACAGTTATGTGGCACATAAAATGGTTTTGTTTGCACTGGCAGCAAAAAAGAGGAGGAAGAGGGAATTAGACAAAATTGCCATAAACTGCCATGGAAAATCAGACTGCTGAGTGAAAGCTGAGTTTTAGTTATGGTCAATTTCAAGTTATCTGTGTATTTTCAAGCTATTTCTATTACCGTATATATGTATGGATGCTTTCTTTTGATGGATTTGTCATGGCCTTTGGCTAGTACAATAAACTTTGGATTGATTGACTGGAGAAGAGAAGATTGAGGGGAGACATGAGAGCACTCTTCAAATACTTGAAAGGTTGTCACACAGAGGAGGGCCAGGATCTCTTCTCGATCCTCCCAGAGTGCAGGACACGGAATAACGGGCTCAAGTTAAAGGAAGCCAGATTCCGGCTGGACATCAGGAAAAACTTCCTGACTGTTAGAGCAGTGCGACGGTGGAATCAGTTACCTAGGGAGGTTGTGGGCTCTCCCACACTAGAGGCCTTCAAGAGGCAGCTGGACAACCATCTGTCAGGGATGCTTTAAGGCAGATTCCTGCATTGAGCAGGGAGTTGGACTCGATGGCCCTTCCAACTCTGCTATTCTATGCTTCTAAGATGTAGCGATGGCCACCAATCTGGATGGCTTTCAAAGGGGATTGGATAAATTCCTGGAGGCAAAGGCTATCAATGGCTACTAGCCCTGATGGTTGTGTACTATCTCCAGTATTCGAGGCAATAAGCCTGTGTGCACCAGTTGCTGGGGAACATGGGTGGGAGGGTACTGTTGCACCATGTCCTGCTTTGTTGGTCCCTGGAGGCCTTCAAGAGGCAGCTGGACAACCATCTGTCAGGGATGCTTTAGGGTGGATTCCTGCATTGAGCAGGGGGTTGGACTCGATGGCCTTGTAGGCCCCGGAATAAATACAGAAAAATCTGCCCTGTTTCTTACGCGAGCTTTCCACATAGCGTCTCACCTGTGTGGGTCCTTTCATGTTCTGCAAGCTGGGATCGCCTACTGAAGCTTTCCGTACACTCGGAGCACTGATAGGGCTTCTTTCCCGTGTGGGCCGCCTTGTGGGTGACCAGGGATTTTTTCCAGCTGAAGCTTTTCCCACATTCCGAGCATTTATACGGCTTCTCTCCCGTGTGAGTCCTGCTGTGCACGAGGAGGGCAACTTTTTGGTTAAACTTTTTACCGCAGTCGAAGCAGGCATACGGCTTCTCTCCCGTGTGGATGATCTCATGCCGAGCAAGGTGGTCTTTTTTATGGAAACACTTCCCGCACTCGGCACAGGCGTACGGCTTCTCGCCGGTGTGGATCCTCATGTGGTTGATCAGGCCGACCTTCCAATTGAACCCTTTCCCGCACTCCAAGCACTGGTATGGCTTCTCCCCCGTGTGGGTCCTCTTGTGCGTCATCAGGCGGTCTTTCTTATAGAAGCTTTTCCCACACTCGGGGCACTCGTACGGCTTCTCGCCCGTGTGGGTCCGCTGGTGCGCCACGAAGTTGGCTTTCACGCTGTAGCTTTTCCCGCACTCGGGGCACTCGTGCGGCTTCTCACCCGTGTGGGTCCGCTGGTGCGCGAGGAGGGACGATTTCGCATGGAAGCTTTTCCCGCACTCGGGGCACTCATGGGGTTTCTCGCCCGTGTGGATCCTCTGGTGCTGAATGAGGATCCATTTGCTGCTGAAGCTCTTCCCGCACTCGGGGCACTCGTACGGTTTCTCCCCCGTGTGGGTCTTCATGTGGACATTCAGGGCCGAGGACCAGCTGAAGTTTTTGCCACAGATCGTACACTCGTGTAGGTTCTGCTCCCCTGTGTGTTTCCTCATGTGCATGATCAGGGAACGTTTCCAGTGGAAGCTCTGGCCGCAGTCAGCGCACGTGTGTGATCGCTCACCAGTGTGGGTTTTCTCATGCCTCAAAAGGTAAGAGGAGCATGAGAAGCCTTTCCCACAGTGCGAGCACTGATAAGGCCTCTCTCCAGTGTGGATTCTCTTGTGCACATCAAGGTACGATTTCAGGATGAAGCGTTTCCCACACTCGGGACATTCATACGGTTTCTCTCCCGTGTGGGTCCTCCGGTGGGTGATAAGGCCCGAAATCTGCTTGAAGCTTTTCTCGCACTCGGAGCACTCGTAAGGCTTCTCGCCCGTGTGGGTCCTCTTATGCGTGACGAGGGTCGCGCCGTGATTGAAGCTCTTTCCGCACACCGAGCACATATAAGGCTTCTCTCCCGTGTGAATTCTCCGGTGCGTGATAAGGTAGTCCTTACGGCCGAAGCTTTTCCCGCACTCAGGGCACTCGTAGGATTTTTGGATGGGTCCCACCGCGTGGGTCTTCTTGTGCCTCCTGAACGAAGCTGTGTAACGGAAACATTTCCCACACTCGGCACACTGATACGGTTTCTCCGCCGTGTGGCTCTGCTTATGTATGTTGAGGGTGCCTTTCTCGCGGAAGCTCTTCCCACACTCAGAGCACTGGAAGGGCTTCTCTTCAGAATGAGTTCTCATGTGCACGTTCAGCGCAGATTTCACACTGAAGTTCTTCCCGCAGTCTGAGCATTCGTACGGTTTCTCCCCCGTGTGAACCCTCCGGTGGACGGCAAGGTGCGGCTTCCGGTTGAAGGTTTTCCCGCAATCCGGGCACCTGTACAGCTTCTCGCCCGTGTGCATCCTCTCGTGCAGAATGAGAGACCCTCGACGGAAGAAGCTTTTCCCGCACTCGGAGCACGCGTATGGCCTCTCCCCTGTGTGGATTCTCCGGTGTTGGATGAGGTACGCTTTCTCCCGGAAGCTTTTCCCACACTCCGAGCACTGGTACGGTTTCTCTCCCGTGTGGGTTGCTTCATGGCTAAGAAGATCGGGGCAGGAAGAGAAACACTGGCTGCACTGGGAGCAACTGTACGGTTTCTCTCCAGCATGGTCCCTTTCATGTATAACCAGCTGAGACCGCTTATGGAAACTTTCCCCACAGTGGATGCATTTATATGGATTCTCTTTGGCTGGGGTCCCTTGAGGAGTTTCCTGGGGATTTTCTGCACCTTGCAGGCTTCTGGATGTCTCTTCCATCTTAGGACTATGGAGAGAGTCCCCTCTCATTTCCCCCAAAGTTGCCCTTTTTTCTGGCTCAGGTGTGGCCAACCGACTCTCAGCTTCTTTTCCCTGTGCTTGGTCATTCTCGGCTGGAAAAAAAACAGAATTATCAGTCAGACCTGCAGCAAACTACTTCAAGGTAGAACCCTCCTGTTCAGATCCTCCATTCCATTTTCCTCTTTCCCCCTGTTTTTTCCTCCTGCCCCCTTTCCCAACAGTTAGCATTCTTCACCCTCTTAGCATCCTCAGTTCTTATTTGGGGATTCTGCTCCCACCGGGGAGGAGGGAAATAAAGATGTTTTTGGTACTTCTGCAAGCCTACTGATATCCCGTTCTTGTATATTGTCTGCTGCTTCTTCGATAATGTATGCAACAGCACTTGGAGAAATTGTTCACTTATAAAGCACCTACATTCAATTTTCAAAGAACTGTGCAGATATTAAAAGATGAGGACTTAAGAGCCATGCCAAATCAGACTAAGGGTTGATCCAGTTCAGTGTTAAGAAATCCTTATGTACCTGCCCGGACCCTAAGGTCATCCTCAGGGGTCCTTCTCTGTGAGCCGCTGCCAAACGATGTGAGGCAGAGCGAGGTGCTCACTTCTGGTAGCTGATTCTAGGAGTACTGAAAGGGCAGCAATTTCTGGATTATTTAATGTATTATCATTGTCGTTTTTACTGCCTTCAAGAGATTTTCCTCGTCAGGTGTCAAATCATTATTAATTATTATTATTATTTATTTATTTATTACATTTTTATACTGCCCAATAGCCAAAACTCTCTGGGCGGTTCACTTGGTTGCCCTGCGTTTCACACATATTGACTTAGGCTATTTTTTGCCTCATCTTGGGATGTGGAATGGCTTGTGCTGGCCCTTACAGGAGGGAAAACATTTTCTAGCACACTTGTAGGAATCAGCAAAACAACAACAACAACCAAAAAAAACAACCCCCATGACTTCTGCTTCAAAAACAATTAGTTTTACCTCACGTGTATTTTTTTTTTAAAAAAATGGTGAATTAATTCATGCTACAAGTGAGGTTAATTCTGTGTTATTGATTGAAAATATTGACATGCCATACTTGACTGAAAATGGCTTCCAGAGTAGTTTACACAATTAAAATATCAAATATTTATTTGTTTGATTTGTACTTTTCCACCAAGAAAATGGTGCTCAAGTTGGATAACAATTGTAGGAACTAAAAACACACACACAAAACCCTTGGTTATAATAATAATTAAACAAATACATGAAAAATGCAGTAGAAAAAAAAACACAAAATAAAAAACAGCCATCCAACCCAAGAGACTGGATTACATGCCAAAGTCCCACTTGAATGGAAATCTCTTTGCCTGTCGTTGGAAGGACAGCGGACAGAAATAAAGGGCACAATCCTGTGCCTGTTTAGACAGAAAATAAGTCCTAAAGCTCCCAGCAATGCTGGGAACCCTGAACATGCAGACAGTCATGCCCAAAATCACATAACCACAGCAGATTGAAGAAAGCAATCCACAAGTTTTTTTTTAAGTGCTGAAAAGCCTTGAGAGATATTCCATTTAAAAGAACCGAGGTGATAGAATGGGGTGGGTGGGGAGGAAGAATACCATTTCTGAACACCCCACTATATTTAACGCCCCCCACCCCAATACACATAGAAAGAGAAAGACCATAGAGATGAGAGTGGTCTAGAGTGACCTATACAGGCCATAAGGGAAAAAAATGCAGTCAGCTCTAGACCACAGAGATGAGTGACCTATATAGTTCCTAAAAAAAATGCTGTCAGCTCTAGACCATAGAGATGGGCATGGTCTAGAGTGACCTATATAGTTCCTAAAAATGCTGTCAGCTCTAGACCATAGAGATGGGCAAGGTCTAGAATGACCTGTATAGTTCCTAAAAAAATGCAGTTACCTCTAGACCATAGAGATGGGCATGGTCTCGAGTGACCTATACAGGACATAAGAAAAAAATGCTGTCCACTCTAGACCATAGAGATGGGCATGGTCTCGAGTGACCTATACAGGACATAAGAAAAAAATGCTGTCCACCCTAGACCATAGAGATGGGCATGGTCTCGAGTGACCTATACAGGACATAAGAAAAAAATGCTGTCCACTCTAGACCATAGAGATGGGCATGGTCTCGAGTGACCTATACAGGACATAAGAAAAAAATGCTGTCCACTCTAGACCATAGAGATGGGCATGGTCTCGAGTGACCTATGCAGGCCATAAGGAAAAAAATGCTGTCTGCTCTAGACCATAGAGATGGGCATGGTCAAGAGTGACCTATATAGCTCCTACAAAAATGCTGTCTGCTCTAGACCATAGAGATGGGCATGGTCAAGAGTGACCTATGTAGCTCCTACAAAAATGCTGTCAGCTCTAGACTATAGAGATGGGCATGGTCTCGAGTGACCTATACAGGTCATAAGAAAAAAATTGCTGTCCACTCTAGACCATAGAGATGGGCTTAGCCTAGAGTGACCTATACAGGCCATAAGAGAAAATGCTATAAGCTCCAGGGCGGCCGCTCTAGGGTTTATCCACTCTCTATCCTGGAGAGACTGCACAGGTGTTCTATCGTGTGGGTGGGGGTGGGGGGGCTTCCCTCCTTCTAAACGGAACGTTCTAAGTTCTGAAAAGAAACAGAAGGTTCTGCTAAACAGGAGAATGGGGCACTGCTGCCTGAAAGTCACAATGTACTTCTTTGTCTTCTTCAACCACCTCTTCATCATCTTGGGCGCTCTGGTGCTGGCTGCTGGGCTATGGATCTTGTTCGACAAGTACACCTTTATATTCTTTCGGCAGGCTTCGCCGCCCTCCTTCACGGCCAGCGTGTACCTCATCATCGTGGTCGGGGCCATCACCATGATGATGGGGTTCCTGGGCTGCGTTGGCGCCTTTTACGGCATCCAATGCCTTTTGGGCCTGTATATCACCTGCCTCTTACTCATCCTCGCGGCCCAAATCTCCGCCGGCCTGCTCCTCTACCTCCAAGGGAACGAGCTCCACGCAATGATGGCCAAGAGAGTCAGCGACGTCCTCCATCATTACAACCCCATCGATGAAACCAACCAGACCGCGGAGATCGCATGGGACTTCATCCAGACCCGTCTGTCTTGCTGCGGCTGGACCGGGCCGGAAAACTGGAAAAACAACACAGTCCTACGGGAAAACAACTGGAAGTTCTATCCGTGCTCTTGCAGTAACGTCTCCCAGATCCCCGTGGGCTTCTGCCCTTTGGACACCGCTTCCGGCAGTGTGGCCGACGACGAGTGGCCAGTTACGACGCAAGGGTGCCAGCAAATGATGCGGAAATGGATGCAGGAGAAACTGGACAGCATTCTCGCCGTCTGCCTAGGGGTGGCCATCACCGAGATACTGGGAATGCTGTTCTCCATCTGCATCTGCAAGAGCAAAACGCTGGCAGGGTGACACCACTGGCCTTGGGGGCTGCCCCAGACCAAAGGGGGAGATTTCTTTCCTCAGACCCAGGACTGTCTTTCACTCCGGTCCCACGGGGGAAGGGGGCGTTCGGGGATCAAGGCTTTGGGTTGCCCCAACTTCTTTCTTGACTGTTCTCCTGCAACGCAAGCCATTTCAGTCCTCGACTCGTGCGCTGCCTGGAGACATTATTTTCCTTCTTTGTCTTCACATTGCGGTGGGGCTTAGAATGACCCTCTTTGACAACTTTGTGCTGTGTCCGTAACCCCTTGTGCTGTGTATTTCACCCTTGTATTCTATTCAATCCAGAAGAATTTGGGGGGCGTTGGCTACAGCTGGTGGTTTGGTCTCGTTCTTTTAAATATGCACGTTGTTACCATTTTTGTCATTGGCTGATCTCCCTTTCTTAACTACACTGCCATTAATCTGCTGAATGTTTGCCTGAATCTGTTCTCGCACAGTTTGCTGTATTTTCTGCTCTACTTAAAAAACCCCACAACCCACCCTTTTCACTCGCTGCTCAATCTTTGGTAATACCAATCGGATTGAGGATTGGCCTAGACCAGGGGGGGTCAGTCTGCCATCTTAGGGCTGCATGCAACTCTCAGGTTGATTTCAAAAGCCCTCTAGAGGCGATCAGTTCTGCTCCTGGCAAGAGCTAGATGTCCTTTCCCTGGTAGCCTGCAGCATGTGAATCGAGAGAAAGAAATCTGGGACTGTTCACACAACACGCTAACCCACACTCAGTGGTTGAGCGTGGGTTGTTTTCAAACCGTGGGTTATCGTGTTGTCTGAACCCAGGACATTTTCCACAGGTTGGGTTGTCAACTGTGCAGTGTGGCTTTTAAACTCCCCTGGACAACAAACCATCAGTTCTCAAGGTAGCTTGCTCGAGAAAAATAAGTCACACTGCATGGTTCAACAAACCACCCTGCGGGAAAAACCCCCCGGGTTCAGACAACAACCTAACCCATGGTTCAACAAACAGCCCACAGTTCAACAACCACCCCTGAGTGAGGGTTACCTTGTTGTGTGAACTCAACCAGTGAGAAACAGAGATGGGAGATAGAAGGGAGTGGCATTTCAACCTTTTAGAATGGGGAAAAAACTGCACAAATGTTGGGGAAAGCCTTACAACTGGGCACTTGGGGGAATGGGGGTGTGGTCATCTGGGGAACTCCTAAAGGACTGGATTTAGCCCGCAGGCTGAGGATCTCCACCTAGGGTGCTCTTATTTACCCCTGCCTGATGCATCCTTTTCGAGTTGATTGTAAAGAGGGTTTTATATTCTCCTCTTGCGCTTCAAACGGAGAAGACGTTGCATTGCTCAGCTGTTGCTGCTATGGCTCTTGTGCTCATGGATTCAGTTCCGCGCTTCTGCATTTCTCCTTTTTATTTCGTTGGAAACGTCTTCGAAATGGAAGCCGTGCACATTAAGGTTTAAGAGGGCATATTGCAACCGTTAGAATAGTTGCTTCAAAATAACGACAGCAAAACCAGGACAGGTTTCCCCATATGAACCTGGCTAACCTTTAAAACCAGCCTCACTGTGTCTCAGCTCTATGTTTTCGGGGGTGGGGGGGGGAATGACGACGACGACGACCATCACCCCATTATCACAGCTCTGCAGGAGCTCAGCCGTAGTGAACTGTTGGTGAAGGGAGGCATTCTGCACACGCAGAAAGGTATGCATGGTCTTTAATCCCATGCAGCCCTGATGGGCTGCGTACTCTGCATTCAGGCCCCCTCCAGATTTGTCTCTGCTATGAATTTTATATCTCCGCATATAAAATTTATAGCTTCCCTCGTCTCTCCTCTGTATCATAGTATGTGCGCATTAATAACTGCACTACAAAAAAAAAAATTCAGGAGATAAATCGCAATGGCTGCTGCAATGTGATGCTCTTTACCTAGATTCAAATCAACGAAAATTCGGGTTTATATTCAATGAGGAGCAATCCCATTGTCATATAGACAGGGGCCTGGAAAACCTCACCAGCACTTCAAGGGGCCGCTCTAACTCCAAGAAAATAAAACAGCCTGCCCCAAACGGGTGCCCTCCAGAAGAGTTGAGCTAATTTTTCCACAGTCCCCGCATGGGAACAGTCCTCTAACACAATAAACTGTCTGGCCACAAGAGTGGAAGCTACCTGCCAGTGTCTTGACCTTCTTCCCCGCTGCTTCGCTTCCCTCTTGCATCCTGGTTCCATCCGGATTCCCAGAATTCTCTTCGGCTTCCCCCACTTTGCTTCCTTCCCATGATGCTCCATACGGCTCCCCTTCGTCTTCGCTCGGCCACACGTCGGCTGCCGGAATAACCAAAGGGGTGTGTGTGTGTGTGTGTGAGAGAGAGAGAGAGAGAAAGAGAGAGAGAAAGAGAGAGAGAGAGAGAGAGATGAAACCTCAGAGCAAAATTTACATTTGTCGAGAATGTCGAAATGAGAAAGGAATTCTGCCTGTCCATTATAAGAACGTAAGAACATTAGAAGTGCCGTGCTAGATCAGACCAAGGGTCCATCTAGTCCAGCACTCTGTTCACACAGGGGCCAAGCAGCCATCGGCCAGGGATGAACAAGCAGGACATGGTGCGACAGCACACTCCCACCCATGTTCCCCAGCAACTAGTGCACACAGGCTTATTGCCTCGAATAATGAAGATAGCACACAACCATCAGGGCTAGTAGCCATTGATAGCCTTCTCCTCCAGGAATTTGTCCAACCCCCTTTTCAAACCCCCCAAATTGGTGGCCGTCACTACATCTTGTGGCAGCGAGTTCCATAGTTTAACTTTGTGCCCGAATCTCCCACCCATCAATTTCACGGGATGACCCCTTTGGGTTCTAGTATTAATTTAAATGTTAATACCAGCACTTTGAATCGGGCCCAGACCTGGTGTCCCTTCTGCCTGGATCTCTCCCCACATCCCATAACCAAAATGGGTACCCACTTTCAACAATCACAATGACAGAGGAAATGTCTCCTTCTTCTGACACAAGGCCTTCCTTTTGAATGCTCTCTGCTGGGTTCTCTCTCACAGTCCCATCTTCTGGAGAATACCAAAAAGAAAAAGAAAAGAAAAAAGAGAATTCTAGAAAAAACAACTGTCCAAGGCAGTAAGGAAACACTTAAGAATCCAGGGGACAAAGGATGCCATTTTGGGTTTGCCTTTGAGGAAGACCAAGGCAGCCTTAAAGAATTTCCCTGTCAGATTCTGGTCAAACAACATAATAAGAGTTCTGCTGGATCAGAACAAGGGTCCACTTAATCCAGCACTCTGTTCACACAACAGGAACTCACAAGAAGGACAAAGGTACATTCACACCCTCCCACCCTTGTTCCCCAGCATCACCTGTATATAGGCACACTCTCCTACTCTGATCTTGGGTGACTTCAATATCCATGTGGATGACCCTCACGATGCTGCAGCTCTACGATTTCGCTCCTTATCTTCCTCTTACGATCTCAAGCTCTGCTCTGAAGCACCCACACATTCCCTTGGACACTGTCTGGATCTTGTCCTCACTCAGAACTGCTCTGTCCTGGACTTTTCTATTGCTGACTTTCCTCTGTCAGATCATCATCTAGTCTCTTTCAATATCACTCACAATCCCCCTCCTTCACGTCCCGCTTCACGCCCTTGTCGTGACCTGCATTCTATCAACTACGAGGCTTTTTCTCAGTCTTTAGCCTCCTCTCTCCCTTCTGTCTACACAGCCGTCTCCTTGGACTCAGCCGTCTCCTCCTTTAACTCCTCCTTATCTTCAACTCTTGATAATCTTGCTCCATCTACAACTCGGATAGTTCGCCCCTCTCAACCCCAACCGTGGCTCACCTCTTTCCTCCGCTACCTTCGCTCTTGTTCCCGGGCAGCCGAACGCCTGTGGCGTAAGACCAAGGACTGGGCGGACTTTGTCCACTACAAATTTGTTCTCTCCTCCTTCTCTTCTGCCATTTCACTGGCCAAACAGCAGCACTACTCAACGTTGATCCAGTCAAATGCTAAGCACCCTCAGCGGCTCTTCAAGTCCTTCAATTCTCTTCTGAAGCCTAATCCGCCATCTCTCCCCGCCTCTCTGTCTGCCAACGACTTTGCCTCTTTCTTCAATGCTAAAATCCAAACTATACGCTCCGATCTAGCCAACTCTGCTCCGCTTCCAGCTCCTGTCCCTCACCTGTCAGTTCCTCCTTCAACTCTCTCGGCATTCCCTTCGGTCTCAGCTGATGAACTGTCTAAAATACTGCGCTCATCGAAGCCTTCCACTTGTTCCCGTGATCCGATTCCCTCTCGCGTCTTTATTAATCTTATCCCCGCTATCCTCCCGTCCTTGCTTCACATCATTAATTCTTCTCTGTCCTCTGGTTCATTTCCTTCTGCTTTTAAACATGCTACAGTCTCTCCCATTCTCAAAAAACCCACTCTTGATCGACTATCCCTGTCTAACTACCGACCTGTCTCCCTCTTGCCCTTTGTCTCAAAGATCCTGGAACGTCTGGTCTACTCTCGTTGTCTTGACTTTCTCTCTAATAACTCTGCTCTGGATCCCTTTCAATCTGGCTTCCGTCCTTTGCATTCCACTGAAACAGCCCTTACCAAGATCACCAATGATCTTCTTACTGCCAAGTCTAAAGGCCATTATTCCATTCTTATTCTCCTTGATCTAACCGCAGCCTTTGACACGGTTGATCACGATCTTCTCTTAGATTCCCTCCATGACCTTGGACTCTGTGGCTCTGTCTATAACTGGTTTGCCTCCTATCTAGAGGGTCGCTCTTTCAGCGTGTCGGCTAACGGCAGCTCGTCCTCCTCTTTTCCCCTTTTAGTTGGGGTTCCTCAAGGCTCGGTGCTTGGCCCGTTGTTGTTCTCTCTATACATGCTGCCCTTGGGCAAGCTTATTCAATCTCACGGCCTCCAATATCACCTGTATGCCGATGATACACAATTATATCTTTCATCTCCGGAACTTTCTCCAGATGTTCACGATCGTATCTCGGCATGTCTTTCAGATATCTCAGCCTGGCTGCTTCATCGTCGTTTGAAACTTAACATGGCAAAGACTGAATTGCTTGTTTTTCCTCCTAAACCTTCTCCTCACCTCTCATTCTCTCTTACTGTCAACGATGTCACGCTTACTCCGGTCAAGGAAGCTCGTAGTCTTGGCTTTATATTTGACTCCTCGCTCTCCTTTACTCCTCACATTGAGGCAGTAGCTAAATCCTGTCGTTTCTTCCTATATAATATTGCCAGGATTCGACCATTTTTGTCTGTCTCTTCTGCCAAGACTCTCGTTCACGCACTGGTTATCTCTCGGCTGGACTACTGCAACCTTCTTCTCTCTGGCCTTCCTTCGTCTCACATCAGTCCGCTGGTCTCTGTCCACCACTCTGCCGCTAAGATCATCTTCCTGGCCCGCCGCTCTGACCATGTCACTCCACTTCTGAAATCTCTTCATTGGCTTCCAATTCACTCCAGAATCCAATATAAACTTCTCCTGCTGACCTTCAATGCTCTTCACGGTCTAGCTCCTGCCTATCTCTCCTCTCTCATCTCACACTATCGCCCCGCTCGGGCTCTCCGCTCCTCTGATGCCATGCTTCTCGCCTGCCCAAGGACCTCCACTTCCCTTACTCGGCTTCGTCCTTTTTCTTCTGCTGCCCCTTACGCCTGGAACGCTCTTCCAGAACACTTGAGAACTACAAACTCAATCACTGCTTTTAAAACTCAGCTAAAAACTTTTCTTTTCCCTATAGCCTTCAAATATTGAGTTTGTTCTGACTCTATACTATTAGCTTTACCCTACCCGGTGCCTGTTTACACTTCCCTGTGCCTGTTTGCATTCTCCTTCCCTCTTTATTGTTTACTACAACTTATTAGATTGTAAGCCTATGCGGCAGGGTCTTGCTATGTACTGTGTTATCTGTACAGCACCATGTACATTGATGGTGCTATATAAATAAATAATAATAATAATAATAATAATAATAATAATAATACTGGAGGTAGCACATAACCATGGCACATAAGAAGGGCCCTGCTGGATCAGACCAAGGGTCCATCTAGTCCAGCACTCTGTTCATGCAGTGGCCAACCAGCCATCGGCCAGGGATGAACTTTCTCCGCTGTGGCACCCTGGTTGTGGAATGAGCTCCCCAGAGAGGTCCGCCTGGCGCCTACACTGTACTCCTTTCGTTGCCAGCTGAAGACCTTTTTATTCACTCAGTATTTTAACACTTAATTTTAACTTAAATTTAAATTTTACTGTTTTAACTCTGTATTTTAATTTTATATCAATTTTGCTGTGTGGTTTTTATCCTGGTTGTGCTTTTTATACTGTATTTTGTATTTGTGCTTTTAACCTGTTGGTTGTTTTATTATGGTTTTAATTTCTGTGAACCGCCCAGAGAGCTTCAGCTATTGGGCGGTATAAAAATGTCATAAATAAATAAATAAGCAGGACATGGTGCAACAGCACACACACACACACCCCATGTTCCCCAGCAACTGGTTTCGTTGTTTATTCGTTCAGTCGTTTCCAACTCTTCGTGACTTCATGGACCAGCCCACGCCAGAGCTTTCTGTCGGCTGTCGCCACCCCTAGCTCCCCCAAGGTCAAGTCTGTCACCTCCAGAATATCATCCCTCCATCTTGCCCTTGGTTGGCCCCTCTTCCTTTTGCCCTCCACTTTCCCTAGCATCAGCCTCTTCTCCAGGGTGTCCTGTCTTCTCATTATGTGGCCAAAGTACTTCAGTTTTGCCTTTAATACCATTCCCTCAAGTGAGTAGTCTGGCTTTATTTCCTGGAGTATGGACTGGTTTGATCTTCTTGCAGTCCAAGGCACTCCCAGAATTTTCCTCCAACACCACAGTTCAAAAGCATCTATCTTCCTTCGCTCAGTTTTCCTTATGGTCCAGCTCTCACAGCCATAGGTTACTACGGGGAATACCATTGCTTTAGCTATGCGGACCTTTGTTGTCAGTGTGGTGTCTCTGCTCTTAACTATTTTATCGAGATTTGTCATTGCTCTCCTCCCAAGAAGTAAACGTCTTCTGATTTCCTGGCTGCAGTCAGCGTCTGCAGTAATCTTTGCGCCCAGAAATACAAAGTCTGTCACTGCCTCCACGTTTTCTCCCTCTATTTGCCAGTTACCAATCATACTGGAGATAGCACACAACCATCAGGGCTAGTAGCCATTGATCTCCTTCTCCAGGAATTTATCCAACCCCCTCTTAAAGCCATCCAAATTGGTAGCCGTCACCACATCTTGTGGTCGTGAATTCCAGAGTTTAATTCTGCGCTGTGTAAAGAAGTACTTCCTTTTATTTGTCCTGAATCTCCCAGGACAGTGCAGGCACCGATCCAGAAAGTATGCTCTATTCTATGCTTGGCGCGCATCGATGTTTGAACTGACAAAAATGAAACAAAATTGGTGTGTGCTTTTAATAAACCGCAGCTGGGGCCAAGAGTTTCTCCTCACACAGGACTAGGGGATTATAAAAGCAGCCCTCAAATGGTCAGATAGGAGAGAAAGAGTTGAAACCTGTCCTAGGAACTACATAGTATCATATAGTAGAGGCATAATGAATTCTCACCCAAAGTGGCCATTCCCTCTCCCTTCTGGGAGATCCGTCTGAAGTGTGGCGTACGGCGAGCGTCCGAAGGAGCCATCTTTGACTCAGGGAGATTAGCCGCCATCTCAGCCAGCGGCCTCCGCACCTAAAACGAGAGAGAGAAGCAAAGGGATCAGGGAGACAGAGCAGCACAAAGAGGTGGATTCTATTTTGTCAGGTCCGCACGGTTCCAGGCCTGCCGTGGGTCAGCTGCAACTGATGGGGCAGAATTTACTGGGGGCCATTGATCTCCCCAACCATCTTAATCACCTCCAATGGAGAGGAACGAGCACAACCGTGAAGTCCAGGCATTAGCCAAAGGGACAGGCCAGTGAGGTATAGTGGCTAAAGTGTTGGACTGGGAGTCGAGAGATCTGGGTTCTAGCCCCCATGGGCTAGTCACGGACTCTCAGCCCAACCTACCTCACAGGGTTGCTTGCTGCTGTGAGGATAACATGGAGAGGAGGAGGATTATGTACACCGTCTTGGGTTCCTTGGAGGAAATAAGGTGGGATATAAAGGCAAAAATTAAATAAAGAGGTTCCCCTGGGGAAAACACAGAATCTCCTTCCCGTGTGATTTCAGATTCACACAGTCATCTCGTAGCGGTGCTCTAGCACAGGAATTTCCAAACTATGCGCCTGGCACCACGAGTGGGCATTGCCAGAAATCAATAACAATTAAAAGATTTCCATTAGACCAATGTACCCAATACACTTTGCTGGGGAAAAGCAGTGGGAGAAGGCTATTATATTCATGTCCTCCCTGTGGGCTTCTCAGAGATATCTGGTCAAGCACTGTGGGAACAGGATGTGGGACTAGACAGGCCTTTAGACTGATCCAGCAGGGCCCTTCTTTTCTTCTTAGGAGGCTGCCATTTGCAGCCCTGCATGAGTCTCTGCTCAAGTAGAACCGCAGGGCTCAGTCCTGGGCCCAGTGCTCTTCAACATATTTATTAATGATATGAATGAAGAGGTGCAGATGACACAAAACTGGGCGGGATAGCTAATACCCTGGAAGACAGAAACAAACTTCAAAGTGGTCTTGATAGGCTGGAGCGCAGGGCTGAAAACAACAGAATGAAATTTAATAGGGATAAATGCCAAGTTCTATGCCTAGGAAATAGAAACCAAAGGCACAGTTACAAGATGGGGGATACTTGGCTCAGCAATACTACAAACTAGAAGGATCTTGGAATTGTTGTCGATCACAAGCTGAATATGAGCCAACAGTGTGATGCGGCTGCAAAAAAAGCAAATGCTATAGCTTCCAAATTGGTTCCCCCCTATTCGGCCCTGGTTAGGCCTCATCTTGAGTATTGCATCCAGTTCTGGGATCCACAATTCAAGAAGGACGCAGACAAGCTGGAGCGTGTTCAGAGGAGGGCAACCAGGATGATCAGGGGTCTGGAAACAAAGCCCTATGAAGAGAGACTGAAAGAACTGGGCATGTTTAGCCTGGAGAAGAGAAGACTGAGGGAAGACATGACAGCACTCTTCAATTACTTGAAAGGTTGTCACACAGAGGAGGGCCAGGATCTCTTCTTGATCATCGCAGAATGCAGGACACGGAATAATGGGCTCAAGTGGCAGGAAGCCACATTCCGGCTGGACATCAGGAAAAACTTCCTGACTGTTAGAGAAGTACGACAATGGAACCAGTTACCTAGGGAGGTTGTGGGCTCTCCCACACTAGAGGCATTCAAGAGACAGCTGGACAACCATCTGTCAGGGATGCTTTAAGGTGGATTCCTGCATTGAGCAGGGGGTTGGACTCGATGAACTTATCGGCCCCTTCCAACTCTACTATTCTATAATTCTATGATTCTAAGCATGTCCTTCTTCCTTTCAGTCTTTCTTGATGCCTGGCTAATTCTGTTGTGCCTCAGCCCTAGATTTATTGATTTGATGTGTACCCCTGCATTTCTACCAAGAAAACGGCAATCGAGGCGGCTTAAAATCACAGGAAGGAAACCATTCCGTTTGAAATTAAAACTCGATTAAAAAGCAATAAGAGAAATGCATTAAAAACACAGTCCTAACAGAATCAAATCTGCAGCCAAGCCAACAGAACAGCTTACTTCCCAAAAGCCTGCTTGAACAAAATCGTTTTCGTCTGCCAGTGGAAGGACAGCAGAGGGGGAACTAATGTTAATTCCACAGCCTAGGAGTGGCCACCAAGGACACCCTCTCCCATGTCACCACCAAATGCACCCGTGAAGGTGGTGGACCAAAAGAAGGGCCTCTCCCAAAGGTTTTAAAACCCAGACAGGCTGGTACAGGAGAAGATGATCTTTCAGGTAGCCTGGTTACCTACAAGACCATTTGCAAAAAGGCAGATGCTATTTTGGGCTGAATTAATAGAAGTATAGCTTCCAAATCGCGGGAGGTACTGGTTCCTCTCTATTCGGCCCTGGTTAGGCCTCATCTAGAGTATTCTGGGCTCCACAATTCAAGAAGGACGCAGACAAGCTGGAGCGTGTTCAGAGGAGGGCAACCAGGTTGATCAGGGGTCTGGAAACAAAGCCCTATGAAGAGAGACTGAAAGAACTGGGCATCTTTAGCCTGGAGAAGAGAAGATTGAGGGGAGACATGAGAGCACTCTTCAAATACTTAAAAGGTTGTCACACAGAGGAGGGCCAGGATCTCTTCTCGATCCTCCCAGAGTGCAGGACACGGAATAACGGGCTCAAGTGACAGGAAGCCAGATTCCGGCTGGACATCAGGAAAAACTTCATGTTAGATCAGTATGACAATGAAACCAGTTACCAAGGGAGGTTGTGGGCTCTCCCACACTAGAGGCCTTCAAGAGGCAGCTGGACAGCCATCTGTCAGAGATGCTTTAGGGTGGATTCCTGCATTGAGCAGGGGGTTGGACTCGATAGCCTTGTAGGCCCCTTCCAACTCTACTATTCTATGATTCTATGGTTAGGCCCTAACCGATATTTTGAACTGTGCCCAGAAATAGACCCGCAGCCAGTGACGCTCTTGTTTGCTGGATGTTACTGGATCATTCCCTCGCACAGGCTGCAACTCCCACGGCAAAATGCTCTCACCTCTTCCCCTCGCTGATGCAGGTAATCCTCAGACAGGGACACCGCTTCGTCACAGTTTACCGGACCCACTTGCTTGACGTAGTCCTGCATCTCCTGAGGTAGGATGGCCAAGAACTGCTCCAGGATCACCAGCTCCAGCATCTGCAACTTGGTGTGCTTTCCCGGCTTCAGCCACTGGTGGCAAAGTTCCCAGAGCCGGCTGCAAACTTTGCGGGGCCCTTCGACCTCCTCGTAGCAGAACTCCCGGAAACACCGGCGCTGTACGTCTGAGTTGACAACGGGCTCCTCTGGGACATTTGGCCTCGTTTTTTCCCGGCATGCTCTCCATGGCCTAGCTGGGACAAGGGGAGGGCCTTTGCCCGATATGGCGTTGGTTGGGCCTTGTTCCCGTGTCGACGCCAACTGAAGATCCAGAACTAAAGCGTTTGAAGAGAAAGAGATAAATGACGAGAATCAAAATGCAGAGACCTTGAGGTGTGGGGAGGACAGCTTCTCCATAAAAGACCAGAAGCTTCATATTATTTGATTATTAATTTATTTAAAATAATGAATTACTTTTAATAAATTAAGAACATCAGAAGAGCCTTGCTGGATCAGACCAAGGGTCCGTCTAGTCCAGCACTCTGTTCGCACAGTGGCCAACCAGCCTTCGGCCAGGGACTAACAAAACAGGACATGGTGCAACAGCACCCTTCCACCCATGTTCCCCAGCAACTGGTGCACACAGGCTTACTGCCTCTGATACTGGAGGTAGCACATAACCATCAGGGCTAGCAGCCATTGAGAGCCTTCTTCTCCTGGAATTTATCCAACCCCCCCTTTTAAAACCATCCAAATTGGCAGCCATCCTAATGCATTGGGCTGCATTAATAGAAGTATAGCTTCCAAATCACGGGAGGTACCGGTTCCTCTCTATTTGGCCCTGGTTAGGCCTCATCTAGAGTATTGCGTCCAGTTCTGGGCTCCACAATTCAAGAAGGACGCAGACAAGCTAGAGCGTGTTCAGAGGAGGGCAACCAGGATGATCAGGGGTCTGGAAACAAAGCCCTATGAAGAGAGACGGAAAGAACTGGGCCTGTTTAGCCAGGAGAAGAGAAGATTGAGGGGAGACATGATAGCACTCTTCAAATACTTAAAAGGCTGTCACACAGAGGAGGGCCAGGATCTCTTCTCGATTCTCCCAGAGTGCAGGACACGGAATAACGGGCTCAAGTTACAGGAAGCCAGATTCCAGCTGGATATCAGAAAAAACTTCCTGACTGTTAGAGCAGTACGACAATGGAATCAGTTACCTAGGGAGGTTGTGGGCTCTCCCACACTAGAGGCCTTCAAGAGGCAGCTGGACAACCATCTGTCAGGGATGCTTTAGGGTGGATTCCTGCATTGAGCAGGGGGTTGGACTCGATGGCCTTGTAGGCCCCTTCCAACTCTGCTCTTCTATGATTCTATGATCTTGTGCTAGTGAATGTCATAATTTAACTATGCACTGTGTGAAGAAGTACTTCAAATTCCTCAGTCAAAAGGCCTCCTGGAGTGGTTAAGATAAAATCTGTAAAATGAGACCATTTAAAAAAACGACAGACAAGGAAAAGGGGATGGGGAGGGAAAAAGAAAAGACACTAAAGGCGCAATCCTACCCAGATGACTGCCAGCCACCGAACCCAGAGAGTGATGGCCATCTTATGCAGAGCTGGAAGAGCGCAGAGACGACCTTCGCCTCCATGCTCCTCCAGCTCTGCATTTTTGCTAGATGGGCTTTTTCACCCGTCTAGCTGAGGTTCTGCAGAGCAGGAGGGAAGGAGGCTGCAGGGTTCTTCGTAAGTCGGCTTCCCCAGTCCCCCACCCCCACAGAACTGCCCCCATCCCTCCTCTACAAGGTCACTTTTGCAAGCTTGGAGAGGCAACCGGCGTGGTTCTCTCTACACTGGCTGCAAGGAGGTGGGAAGCTCGGACTCCTGGGTCCAAGGTCAGAGCACTGTCTCCAGCCTCGGATCCAGGAATCCGAAATATCCTACGGTCCCCCAGACACTGTCTAGGCTTCATAGAATCATAGAATAGTAGAGTTGGAAAGGGCCTATAAGGCCATCGAGGATTGTTCCCTTAATTTTTAAGAAGGTCTTTCATCTATTATATATTAAAGGTTCAATCCTAGGCATGTTTAGACAGAAAGAAAATCCTTTCCAGGTGAAGTATAACGTGTTGGTTGTTACCTTTAAAGCACGATATGGTTTGGGTCCAGGTTACCTACGGGGCCGCCTTCTCCCATACAATCCGCCCCACACACTCCGGTCCTCTGGGAAGGGTTTACTCCAGTCAGCCACAATTGGGCTGACAACTGTTACCCAGAGGACCTTTTCTTCTGCCACCCCCAGACTGTGGAATGGCCTGCCGGAGGAGTTTCGTCAACTTAACTCTCTCTCTCTCTCTGAGTTTAAGACAGTCATAAAGACGAGTCTCTTCCAGCAGGCCTACCCAGATGAATTTTAAACCTAAGTATTGGAAGATGTTGTGATTCTTATTTTAATATTGTATTGACTTTATATGCTCTTTTAACTAGTTTTATGTATTGTATTTAATGTTGTTCCCTGCCTCAATCCATAGAGAGAGGCGGGTAAGAAATAAATATAGTTTTATGTATTTTATGATGTTTTTATTTGTGTTGTACCCCGCCTCGATCCAGAGGGAGAGGCAGGTAACAAATGAAATTATTATTATTATTATTATTATTATTATTATTATACTTCTTCTTCTTCTTCTTCTTCTTCTTATTATTATTATTATTATTATTATAATTCCCAGCATACTCCAGCCAGTATGGCTGGCTGGGGTATGCTGAGAGTTATAAACTCTTTTTCTGTCTAAACATGTATAGGATCATGTCCTAAATGTGAGAATATAACTAATCAAATAATGATAGCAAATAGTCATATTGTCTATGGATGCTTCTAGGTTTTCTCAGTAATATACCCTATTTCTTTGATTCTAAGACGCACTTTTCCCCCCATATAAACACCTCTAAAAACGGGGTGCGTCTTAGAATCGTGGGTGCGTTTATTATTTCTTAGAATCAAAGCTTTTTTTTCTGTTGGCGGTACTGAAATTAGTGTGCGTCTTACAATTGACGGCGTCTTAGAATCGAAGAAATACGGGTAATATCGTTATGGCATTCTGGCTAAATAATAAACTGAATTCAATTGTTCAGTCTCTTTACAAATGCCTGTATTCCAAGAGTGACTTTGTGAAGTTGGCTACCTGGACTAGCTGGGATTGAGTACGAATGTTCCAGGCCCACAACGTCGCTCCCAGGAGAGGGCACGGCTGCTTCACCCTCCTTGGCTTTCAAAGGACGGCTTGGTGGAGGATCAGGTGGGTTATGACGGACCAGGGGCCGTCTTCTTTTAGCACCCTGCAGATTAATGATAAAAACAACACAAAACAAACATACCGACTTGGTTCAGATGACATGATAACCAATGGTAGTTTAAATAGTTTAAATCCACAGGGTCCTTCTCCGTGAGCCCCTGCCAAAGGAAGTGAGGCAGGTGGCTACTAGGAGGAGGGCCTTCTCCGCTGTGGCACCCTGGCTGTGGAATGAGCTCCCCAGAGAGGTCTGCCTGGCGCCTACACTGTACTCCTTTCGTCGCCAGCTGAAGACCTTTTTATTCTCTCAGTATTTTAACACTTAATTTTAATTTTAATTTTACTGTTCTAATTCTTATTTATTTATTTATTATGGTCACAGACCCGAAAAATCAACACCAAAACAGGCAAAGGATAGATAAAAAGTGACATAAAAACAAAATACAGCGTAGTGAGTTACTTCTCTCAGAAGGATTGCAGCGTTATTTTTCTAATTTGCATTGAGGTCATGAGAAACTTAAGAGACCCTTTCAGCAATATGGGAGGCCACATCCCTCAAACAGATTAATTCTGTATTTTAATCTTATATCAATTTCTGCTGTGTGGTTTTATCCTGGTTGTGCTTTTTATACTGTATTTTGTATTTGTGTTTTCAGACTGCTGGTTGTTTTATTATGGTTTTAATTTTTGTGAACCGCCCAGAGAGCTTCGGCTATTGGGCGGTATAAAAATGTAATGAATAAAATAAAGTAAAAATAATAAATAAATAAATAGTCAACGATTGGTTATTTAACCCACCATGGGTTATTATGAGGTGTGCGGGAAGTTTTTTTAACCAAAGGTTTATTTATTTATTACATTTATATACTGCCCCATCGCCGAAGCTCTCTGGGTGGTTTACAAAGGTTAAAAACAGGTTAAAAACAAATATACACAAATGTTAAACCAACAAAAGCATAAAAACAATATCCATTTAAAACAGCTATTCTGGGGTCAGTTGAAAACTCAGCATATGTTGTTAACTACCTGGGAGAAGAGAAAAGTCTTGACCTGGCGCCGAAAAGATAACCATGTTGGTGCCAGGTGAGCCTCGTCGGGGAGATCATTCCATAATTGGGGGGCCACCACTGAAAAGGCCCTCTTCCTTGTGGCCGAAATAACCAACGCAAATAACTGATGCCGTGCAGAGTAGGCTATTTGAACCCTGTTGGTTACCGTGTTGTGTGGAGGGTACCATTGGTTATTTCGTCAGCCATAGAGTCACAAGGCAAGAGCGGTCAAAGCAGGAGCTGTCCGGCCAGCAGGATAGATTTTCGGCAGCAATGGCTGATGGGATACTAGAGGGAGGACTGAGGCGGGAGAGAGGGCAGGGATGAGTGAGTCAATTCAGCCTGGACTAAAAGTGAACTCAGTGCTGATTGTCTTGACTGAACATAGCCATTGTGACCAAACTTGGCAGAATCAGTGACGTGGGGTGGATTTCCCCGCCCCTCAGAAAACTTTCCATTTCTAAAAACGTATTGTTTCTTTTAACTAAATTAGTAAAATCTACAAATGTGAAGACCCGGGGAAAAACTTCATGAGGAAAACGCCCATCCGTTCCCCCGCCTCTGTCCCTCCGCAAATAACATTTTTTGAGGGGGTTCCCCCTCACAATTGGAAAAATTGAACAAATCTTGGATTATGCAATATTTTCTTTTAGAATTATGAATCAACTATTAGACAAGACGTTCATATAGCGCAACTCATGTCGAATCCATCAAAACGATTTATAAAAACTATGTAGTAGAAAAACTTTTATAGGAAGACTAGAAATGTAAATTTTGAAGCCATGGAGGGGAAATGTTTATTTTTTTTTTAACCCTCTGTCATTATCCCAGCAAAATTCTTTCTTCCATCTTTTATTAAAATTATACTGAATGTATGTTTTACTGACAGATATTTAGGAATGCTCCAAATCACGCTCAGTGTGGTGTAGTGGCTAAAGTGTTGGACTGGGAGTCGGGAGATCCGGGTTCTAGTCCCCACTCGGCCATGGAAACCCACTGGGTGACTTTGGGCCAATCACAGACTCTCAGCCCAGCCTACCTCACAGGGTTGTTGTTGTGAGGATAAAATGGAGAGAAGGATTATGTATGCTGCCTTTGATTCCTTGGAGGAAAAAAGGCGGGATATAAATGCAATAATAATAATAATATACTGATGGCGTGGTGTAGTGGCTAAAGTGTTGGACTGGGAGTCAGGAGATCCGGGTTCTAGTCCCCACTCAGCCATGGAAACCCACTGGGTGACTTTGGGCCAATCACAGACTCTCAGCCTAGCCTACCTCACAGGATTGTTGTTGTGAGGATAAAATGGAGAGGAGGATTATGTATGCTGCCTTGGGTTCCTTGGAGGAAAAAAGGCGGGATATAAATGCAATAATAATAATAATATGACTAGAGTCACCGTATCTGCCTAAGAATTGGCAGTGGTGAGAATTACCTTCTTCAGGCGTTCGGGTATATTGAACACAGTTGGAATCGCGTCAGGCTTTAAGTACCGCCTCCCAGAAGCCACGTTTTCGAGGTAATCCGTCTCACGGAAATGTTCTGAGCATATCACGTGGTGTCGCGTCGGAGTGAAATTCTTGCGTCGGATGTTCCAAACCCACTTTTTTAACACATCGTTTTTCCCAAGAGGAAACCTATAACCATTAAAAAAAAAAAAGTAGTTGCAGAGGGAATTAAGTTTCCATGTGTACCACAGGTTCATGAGGTGCGGAAGCATGAAACTGAAATGGTTTTTAGAGCACCAAACTCCACACCCAGCCATGGATTATGCCCGTAATTATTATGCAACGAACAACCACACAGATGTTGATGAGGGGGGAGAAGGACCAGTAGTAGCAACATTGGTTAGCATCTAAAGAAAAATAATCCATCGCTATACAACAACAATAATAATAATAATAATATTTATTTATTTTTTACCCGCCTCTCCCTCTGGATCGAGGTGGTGTACAACACAAATGCAAACACAATAAAATACATATCATTGATTAAAACATATAAAACTAATACATTATTAAAAGCAGCACATTATTAAAAGGCAAATTTAAAATTCAACTGGGTAGGCCCGCTGGAAGAGATCAGTCTTTACGGCTTTCTTTAATTCCGGAAGACTGTTAAGTTGATGAATCTCTCCCGGCAGGTCGTTCCATAATCTGGGAGTGGCAGAGGAAAAGGTCCTCTGTGTAATGGTTGTCAGCCTTGTTTTTGTTGACTGGAGTAAATTCTTCCCAGAGAACCTGAGTGTGAGGGCCGGATTGTACAGGAGAAGGCGATCCCGCAGGTAGGGTTGCCATATTCTGAACCCACAAAACTTGGACAAATTTGGGGGGGGAGGGGGGGCCTAGGATTTTTTTAAAAAAACAAACTGAGCAATATGTAAAGGTCTAGGGAAAGAAAGAAAGTGATTGAAGCTTTAGTTATCTAACACTGCAATCCTATGTGTGTCTACTCCGAAACAAATCCTATTAAGTTAAATAAGACTTATTCCCAGGTAAGTATGCATAGGATTGCAGCCTAAAGCACCTGCAAATAAATAATAGGCAAAGAACAGTTTAAGCAAACAGAGAAAAATGACACTAAATTACACTTCTCCACTAGTTCTCAAAAGCTAGAGGAGGCTTCAATATGGAGACTTACACTCCACTGAGCAGACTCAAGGCACCATTTTGGAGGTTGGAATTTCTCTGGCCGGCTGGAACAGGAATCCGGGATTCTTGACTGACTGGCCGGGACATTTTGGAAATGCTTGGAAACCGTGACATTCCCGGTTTTCCGGGACGTCTGGCAACCCTACCTGCAGGTAACCTGGACCATCCCTGTATTGGCTGTTGATTACTAAGGTCTAGTTTCTCAAAAACAGGAGAAGACATGGTCAAACCTGTCTGGACTATACCACTTCAGAGTGCAAGTGGAGGGTCACATATTCTCAATGCGCCTCTGTATAAAAATGAAGCAATGCAATTCTGCTTTTTATAAGAACTTATTTCTTATAAAGTTCTTTGCACCTGCTGAATTCCATCAGTTTATTGATCCAGTCAACAGAGGGCCCAATAAGGTTTATTTTCAATTAATACATAGGAATAAAATTCGAAAACATCACTTGAGGTAGCAACCAACAATATAAATCAGGTCATCGCTATTAATACAAAAAAACAAGATTACTCTAATTAAATATTTTAGTCTGTACCCTCATTGCTCTCAGCAAATATTCAGCTATAATTTCTATGACTCTATTGTATCCGAAAGAAAAAGAAAAAGATTTTCCTGGATACCAAGAGTTTAATGGATTAACTAACTCATTATGAAGATCTCCTTTAAAAAAAAAATACAGAAAAGGAAAGCATGGCTTACTGTTTCAACTTCCTCTGAACTACAGACATAAACTGCTGAATAAGGTTTCCCCTGAATCTCCCATCCAAGAGGGCTGAAGGTATTGTGTTTAAACATGTAATAAATGCCCTCCTATACTTAATTTTTGCAAGTATTTGGCTTGAAAAATGAACAGAAACTGGATCAACACCAAATGACAAAGGAGAACAGGTCTTATTTTGCTGCAGTGAGTGAATCTTGAAAATCCATTGATTAGGATCGAGTTTATGCACACACACACACAGAGTAAAATCAAGGGTCTGTGCCGGAGTGTGATTATTCATCCTTGCTAAGATGAGGTTCTCACACACATCAGATGATTGAATAGCAAACTCGTTTTGATAGGGCACCACATCAGATTGAAGGTGACAGCTCACATGACAGAATATGGCCACATTAAAAAAAAAAAAAAGATTCCCTGCACATAGAAATCAGCATGTTCAGAAGAAAACTGAGCTGGAGCTATCTTCCCTGACCTGCTAGTTTTCTACGTGCTAAAAATAAAAAAATCAAGCACTTATTTATTGCATTTATAGCCCGGTTTTTTTCCCTCCAAGGAATCCAAGGCAGTGTACATAATCCTCCTCCTCTCCATTTTATCCTCACAACAACCCTGTGAGGTAGGTTGGGCTGAGAGTCTGTGACTGGCCCAACGTCACCCAGTGGGTTTCCATGGCCGAGTGGGACTAGAACCCGGATCTCCCGACTCCCAGTCCAACACTTTAGCCGCTACACAACATTGGCTCTGTCTGGGGAAAGGCAAGGCCAGAGGCTTTGTTGAATGTAGGTAGATTTATTAAATGCTGGTGCAAAGCTGAAAAAACTTTGCTAGGTTTAAACTCTCTCGACAGAACGCCTGACCTCCCTCCTGCTTTGGATTCCATCTCCTTTTGGGACTTTGAAAGCACTCTGCACATGGATGCTTTGCTATTTGGACTTTGGATATCATAGAATCATAGAATAGCAGAGTTGGAAGGGGCCTACAAGGCCATCGAGTCCAACCCCCTGCTCAATGCAGGAATCCACGCTAAAGCATCCCTGACAGATGCTTGTCCAGCTGCCTCTTGAAGGCCTCTAGCCCTAGGTAACTGATTCCATTGTCGCACTGCTCTAACAGTCAGGAAGTTTTTCCTGATGTCCAGCTGGAATCTGGCTTCCTGTAACTTGAGCCCGTTATTCCGTGTCCTGCACTCTGGGATGATCGAGAAGAGATCCTGGTCCTCCTCTGTGCGACAACCTTTCAAGTATTTGAAGAGTGCTCTCATGTCTCCCCTCAATCTTCTCTTCTCCAGGCTAAACATGTCCAGTTCTTTCAGTCTCTCTTCATAGGGCTTTGTTTCCAGACACCTGGGCATCCTGGTTGCCCTCCTCTGAACACGCTCCAGCTTGTCTGCGTCCTTCTTGAATTGTGGAGCCCAGAACTGGACGCAATACTCTAGATGAGGCCTAACCAGGGCCGAATAGAGAGGAACCAGTACCTCACGTGATTTGGAAGCTATACTTCTATTAATGCAGCCCAAAATAGCATTTGCCTTTCTTGCAGCCATATCGCACTGTTGGCTCATATTCAGCTTGCAATCTGTGCCACGAAAAGTACTGCGAGGCTTTTCATAGACTTGGGACTTGCATTTGCTGTGGATTGTGGGTGTGAGAGTCTCGTGTCACTTGGCCAGCGGGAACGGGCATGCACACAACGTAAGGCTTTATAGGTTTAGACCAGGCTGGACTTCTTGTCCATGTAGCCCAGATTCTGCCGGGCAGTGACATTCCAAGGTATCAGGAAGAGAATTCATGGTTTAAATTTTTGTGAACCGCCCAGAGAGCTTCGGCTATTGGGCGGTATAAAAATGCAATAAATAAATAAATACTATCACCTACTACCTAAGATCCTTTTTTAATTGCAGATGCTGGTGATTGAATCCAGGACCTATTTACATATGTGGTGGGAATGTGAATTTGTACAAAAATTGTGGAAAATGGTGTTTAATGAGATAAAAGAAGTTTTAGGAATGGAGATTGGAGAGACACCTATAGTGGCATTGTTATCATTATATGGAGAATTAAATTGTAATAAAGAAACAAAAGAATTGATAACGAATTTGCTGACGGCAGCAAGGTTAATGATATCTAGGAACTGGAAGGTTCAAGGGGATTACCATATAGAAGATTGGTATAAAGAGATATGGGATATTGCTATTAATGATAAATTAACATATAATATAAAAGTGAGACGAGGAATAACAAAAACGAATGATTTTGAGGGAATATGGAAACAGTTCCTAGAATTTGTTTTATCTAAGGGGAGTGGGAAAGCACCTCCAGAAGAAACAATGAGATTTTGGAAACAAGAATAAGATCCCGTGGTGGGGGGTGCACTGTTATGTTAAGTATGACTATGTTAACAGATTAAGCTAGAATATATGTTATTAAGGTTATTCAACATTTATGTATTATGTATTCTTTTATGTATTATTTTTTTCTTCATTGTATTGATGTATGTTTAAGTATTAAATATATTTAAGTATTAAATGAATCCAGGACCTTCTGCAAGCAAAGTAGTTGCTCTAACAATCAGCTATGGCCCTTCCTGCAAGTTTCTAAGAGTGTTTGGACAGAAAAGAAGTCCTACAACTCCCAGCATGTCTGGCTGGGAAATGCTGAGAATTGTGGGCCTTTTTTCTATCAAAACGTGCATAGGATTGCACCTTTAATGTCTATTTACGAAAACGCGTTTAACCTGCTGTCACATGGGGTTTGCAGTCGTCATTCCTCCAAGGAACCGACCACCTCTTCACTACAGCAGTGCCGTCGCACCAGCTGCTCCCACACCTGTCCCGGCACCCTTCACTGCCCCCCACCCCACCGCCTCTCATGATAGCTTTCTACATGCCAGGACTTTATTTGGAATGGAGCAACGTTCCGTCCCTGCCAACGGGCTTTGTAACAGCGCCCCTGACCCTAATGTTAGACAGTGCCTTCGCAAAATCAACCCACTTACCTGTGGAATGAGATATTGTTGCCAAGGGAGAATTTGTTGTTGCAGTTGATTGCACAGCACGATTTCACCATGATTGTGCACACGGAGATGCCGTCCAAGAACTGCAAAGGGAATCAGTGAAGAGTCATTAATCATAGAATCATAGAATAGTAGAGTTGGAAGGGGCCTATAAGGCCATCGAGTCCAACCCCCTGCTCAATGCAGGAATCCACCCTAAAGCATCCCTGACAGATGGTATGACTCAAAAGTTGGCAACCTGGGAGACACTCAGCTTGCCAAAGGGTTGCTTAATGGAAGAGAAGGCAACATTGGAACCATTGACTTGGAATATCAGACAAGAAGAGCCTTGCTGGATCAGACCAAGGGTCCTTCTAGTCCGGTACTCTGTTCACATAGTGGCCAAGCAGCTGCCCATGGGAAACCCACAAGCAGGACGTGAGTGCAAAAGCACTCTCCTGCCCATGTTCCCCAGCAACTGGTGTACATAGGTTTACTGCCTCTAATACTGGAGGTAACACACAGCCATCAGGAGTAGTTGCAATTGATAGCTTTAACGTAAGAACATAGAATCATAGAATAGCAGAGTTGGAAGGGGCCTACAAGGCCATCGAGTCCAACCCCCTGCTCAATGCACTGTACACTGTACACTGATGGTGCTATATAAATAAATAATAATAATAATAATAATGCAGGGATCCACCCTAAAGCATCCCTGACAGATGGTTGTCCAGCTGCCTCTTGAAGGCCTCTAGTGTGGGAGAGCCCACAACCTCCCTAGGTAAGAAGTGCCCTGCTGGATCAGACCAAGGGTCCATCTAGTCCAGCACTCTGTTCACGCAGTGGCCAACCAGCCTTCAGCCAGGGACTAACAAAACAGGACATGGTGCAACAGAACCCTCCCACCCATGTTCCCCAGCAACTGGTGTACATAAGTTTGATACTGGGGGTAACCCACAGCCATCAGGGCTAGTAGCCATTGATAGCTTTCTCCTCCAGGAATGTAGTGGGCAAAAGGCAGGATACAAATAAATAAATCCAACTCCCTTTTAAGGCCTTCCAAATTCTGTAAACCGCCCAGAGAGCCCTGGCTATGGGAGCAGTATATAAGTGTAATAAATAAATAAATAAATTGTTGGCCCTCACTACATCTTGTGGTAGCAAGTTCCATAGTTTGACTACATGTGAAGAAATCCTTCCTTTGAATCTCCCACCCTTCAGCTTCATGGGAGAGGGAGAAAAATGCCTCCCGGTCCTCTTTCTCCACCACCCCATGCATCATTTTCTACACTCCTTGGGGGTGGGGGTGGGGGGCAGCTCAGTTGTTTCTGCTTTTTAAACCACCCTGGGTTTCCCCCCACCCTCCTCCAACCACCAGCACCGCCGCCTCCACTTTTCTAACCCCCCATTTTTGCACCTTTCCCTGGCTGCTCGCTCCATGCACCAGCTGCTGCTCTTCCGGGAAATGCAACTTCCACCCTTCTGCAAAGATGAGAGGGACAGGAAAGGTGCACCTCGCTATTCCTCCCCCCCCCCCAAAAACCCACCTTTCCTTCCGATATTCTTCCTCTCTAGGCAGTCGGACTTTGCTGGTGTTCCGTCGTCCACCATTTGAGGATCAAAATGTCATTACTATTATTATTTTGCTGGGTCGGTAACAGCAGAGTCCTTGTAAGAAAAGAATTCAGTTGCATGGATTCTGTTGGCTGTAAAAAAGAGAGAGAGAGAGAGAGATAAAATGGAACCCGCATTTTGTATTTATTTTAAAAGCACACATACATGAAAATGCAACGGAATAAGAATTTTGCAGGTTAACTCGTTGGCCGTGATGGGATTAGAAATGTTTGAAATGGCAGAACGCTTGGTAGGTTTCACTGCCGTGTTTTTCTTAGGGCGCAATGCGTGCTTAGATAGGGAAAAAATCCTACAACTCCCAGCATCCTACAACTCCAAGGAATCCCCCAGCTGGCTGAGGAATGCTGGGAATTGTAGGCCTTCTGTCTAAATATGCATGTTTAGACGAAGGGCGGAGTCCTACAATACCCAGAATTCCTCAGCCAGTATGATTGGCTAGGAATTGTAAGCTAAATATGCATGTTTAGACGGGGGGGGGGGTGTCTGTTCTACAGCATCCAGCATTCCTCAGCCAGCATGACTGGCTGGGGTGTGCTGGGAATTGTAGGCCTTTTTTTCTGTCTGAATGTGCATGTTTAGACAGGGGGAGGTAAAGTCCTACAACTCCCAACATTCCTCAGCCAGCATGACTGGCTGGGAATTGTAGGCCTTTTTTTCTGTCTAAATATGGATGTTTAGACAGTGGGAAAAGGGAATGCTGCGAATTCTAGGACTTTTTCCTGTCTAAACAGGGATAGGATTGCGCCTTCAAAGAAGCAGGATCAAATGCAATTCCCTCCCACATTCCACACAGGTTTTAATGGCATCTAGAGTGAGCCAAGAAGTGGAGGCTGCTGGCCAGAAGGAGGTATGCAAGGGGCACCTTGGATAGCTTCTTTAGGGTTCATTTATTTAGTTCATAGTATCATAGAATTGAACAGGGCCTAGAAGGCCATTGAGTCCAACCCCCTGCTCAGTGCAGGAATCCACCTTAAAGCATCCCTGACAGATGGTTGTCCAACTGCCTCTTGAAGCCCTCTAGTGTGGGAGAGCCCACAATCTCCCTAGGTCATTGGTTCCATTGCCGTACCGCTCTAACTGTAAGGAAGTTTTTCCAGCTGTCCAGCCAGAATCTGGCTTCCTGTCACTAGAGCCCATTATTCCATGTCCTGCACTCTGGGAGGATCGAGAAGAGATCCTGGCCCTCCTCTGTGTGACCACCTTTCAAGCATGTTTAGATAGAAAAAAGTCCTATAACAAAAATGTTGGGAGCTGAAATACTTTTTTCTGTTTAAATATGGATAAGAGGAGAAGGCTATTGATGGCTACTAGTTCCCCATGTCTATATGCTACCTCAGCATCACAGGCAGTATGCCTATGTAAACCAGTTGCTGGGGAACATGGGTGGGAGGGTCCTGTCCTGCTTGTGTATTTCCCGTGGGCAGCTGTGTGAACAGAATGCTGGACCAAATGGACCCTTGGTCTGATCCAGGAAGTCTCTTCTTATGTTCTTAGGATTGCAGCCTAATAGTTATAATAGAATCATAGAATTGGAGGGTGGCCTTAGAGGTCATCTTGTCCAACCCCAACTCAATGGAGGAAACCTAGAGCTAAAGCATCCTTGACAAATAGCTGCCCAGCCTCCAGCCAGAGAAAGCCTCAGAGAAAACTCAGCTAAAACCTTTTCTGTTCCCTATAGCTTTTAAATATTGAGTTTGTTCTGACTCTATACTGTTAGCTTCACCCTACCCGGTGCCTGTTTACACTTCCCTGTGCCTGTTTGCATTCTCTTTCCCTCCTTATTGTTTACTACAACTTTATTAGATTGTAAGCCTATGCGGCAGGGTCTTGCTATTTACTGTGTATAATCTGTACAGCACCATGTACATCGATGGTGCTATATAAATAAATAAATAAATAAATAAATAAATAAATAATAATAATAATAATAAAAGCCCATCAGCCCTGGAGGTAAGTAGTTCCATGCTCAAACTGCTCTTAATGGCAAGATGATCAGGCTGAAAAGATGTGCCCACAATCAGGGCTGGGCAGAGGAGGGCCAGTTGGCATGTGCCTATGATTTTGAGGGGGCCTACTCCGAGTCCCCCTGGGCAAAGTTGCTTGATTTTTCTGTTGTTGATGAATTTGCCCAAAGAAAAGCACGTAAAGCATTTCTGAACGTGAAGAAGTGATGCCTTATATGTATCTTGAATGAAAGTGCTTGCCATTACCTTTTTTATAAATCATTCTAGTTCATATGTATTTAGAACTGATTAAAAAATACTTAATGAGCAGTTCGAAATGGGGCCTACATTTCTTATCTGGCCCGGGCCTATTACCAGCTTTGCCCGGCCCTCCAATTTCTCCTGACAAAGATGCTGGATTTTTCTCCCTAAAACTGCACTGAGGCTATCCATCAGCCCTCTCCAATTGAGTACCCTCCAGATGCATTGGACTACAACTCCCATCATTCTTATGGATGATGGGAGGTGTAGTCCAACATTATAGACGGCACCAGGTTTGGGAGGACTGCTATACATCCTAGGCTTCCTTGAGAGTAAGAAGGCCCATTGCACTCAGTTGAGCTTACATCTGAGTAAATATACCCAGGGATCCCGCTGCACAAAGGAGAAAAGTCCTAGGGGAGATCTCCAAATATCACCCACCCACCCCGTTCCAGAGCAGTGCAGAAAACATTTCTCCAACATTTCAAGCAACTAAACCCTCAACCTGATGCTCAAATGCATTAGTTCATTTCTCTAGCTCCCCATCCTGCGAACTGTCCCACCATAGAGATAGAAAAAGGGAAGCGTTGCAACACAGCCCCTACTTCCGGCTTCCATATAAAGGCCTCCATATGTGGGGCAGGAAGATAATATAGGTGTATGGCGGAGAGGAAGGCGCTCTCCTCATTCCCAATCATTATGGCAGGTGTGGCCCTCCAGTTATTGGACTATAACTTCCATCACACCTGACTATTGGCCGTGCTGGCTGGGGTTCATGGGAGTTGAAGTCTAATCATTGGAAGGCCACGAGTTCTCCACTACTACTACTATGTCTTATTTCTTTGCATGGGTTTCTTTGGGCACATTCAATTTACTATTACTATTTCTTTATATCATCTTGCTCCAACCTGGTGCCCTCCCGATGGTTTGGACTACAACCCCCAGAATTCCAGAGCGTTGTCTGGGACTGATGGGAGTTGGAGTCCAACACTGTCTTATTTCTTTATATGGCTTCTTCCCCTGGTACAGTCAATCTATTATTATTATTATTATTATTATTATTATTATTATTATTATTCTATGTTCTGTAACATAATCTATTAGTTCGGCGCTTCCTTGAGTAACAACACAAGAAGACGGTTCTCGGCCCCGAGGAATTTACAGTCTTGCATCTATCTATAATTGGAAAGAATCTGTAACACCCACTTCCTGGGTTCCCCCCTAATCTCCATGCCCGGCTGACCTACCCACAACCTGGTATCCTACCGGGGACTACTACTCCCATGATCCTCAGCCAGCGTGGTCCATGTTCTTGCCGGCTGGGGAGCTGCAGTCTAGAGGGCATCAGGTTGGAAAGGCTGCCTCAGAGCCTAAATATCCCCCCTGTGCAAGTTTACTCAGAAGTAGGTGCCACTACGTTTGAACGGGGTTTACTCCCAGGTAAACCCACACAGAGCCTGGCTGCAGGCTCAATTCCACCAAGCTACTCCCTCTTCTTCAGCTGCTCCCGCCTCGAGCAAAGAAAAAAAGAGAGATGAGATAAGGAGGGGGGAAATTAATGCACCCAAGAGGAGACCAATTAATAAGGATAAGGAGGAGACCAATTAAATGCAATACAGAGTGGGAGAAAGATGAGACCGATTAATGCAATTTAGAGCTAAATTGGAAGGCAGAGCAACGCGATTCCTTAATGTAAGCCGATTCACAACCCACACGCGCTCTCCTTCCTCCTCTCTCTTTTTACATCCTCCTTATTTAGGGTGGTACTGTGGACTGAACCATTTCGGACTACCGGGGGGACCCCAACCCCCCCCAAAACCCAAACATATCCCATTCTACTTTTTTTCTTTTTAAAGACGCAATCTGCAGATAGAAAAACAGGACAGAGCTGGACTGTAACCCCTTTTTCTCTGATGCGCAAGCTTTTCTATTTGCAAAGTGTTTGTTTTGCCTTAAAGGATCCCTCCAAAAATGGTCTGTCCTGCCTGCCAATCTGAAGTGGGACAGTCCATTTTACCGCCTTATGCTGAGAGGGGGGGAGGAGGAGGAGGAGAAGAGCGGGTCCGAATTTAGACTTAGCCTGGCTGTTTCTCTAATAAGTTGCATAACAGCAGAGCATCGAATGCTAGACAGGATTTCTTTTTGAGTATAGGCTTTTAAAAAAAATGTTTGGAAAGAGCACGCGCATCGTGTGAATGCGACTACTTGCGGGTCGCCTCTGCAAAAAAAAGGAAGCCGGGGGAGAGAAAGGGGTGAAAGACCAGAAAGGAGAAACCGGGCTTCTGTGACTTTCCTTGGAAAGAAGCTGATGCGCGGATTGGAGAGAAGGCGTGAGTTTCCGAGGTGCCAAACCTGGGTTTGCGCGCGCGTGTGTATGCGTGTGTTTGTGGGCGAGGGGAAGAAACACGCGTTCCAACCGTAGACTTATAAAAAAGGCTAGACTGAGAGCTCCCATTGTCTGCAGTGGAGACTTCGCAGTCGCTTTTCGGAGCCATTTTGTTTCCTCCCTTCCTGGCGCGGAAGTCGGAGGTTGGGAAAAGAAGAAAAAAATACAGAAAAATCCAGGTTCCCCTCCCCCACCCCCCAATCTAGCTTTGGTTAAAGTGGCTGCAAAGAAAGAAAAGGTAGAAGCAAAAACATGGGTTCTTGCTCTTTCTAACTCTGGTCTTAATTCCTATGGAAAATGGGATATTTCTTGATTTTAAAACAGAAGATTGCCTAGCTCATGGAAAATGCAAATTTAAAATGGTTTTGCTGTTTCCCAGCCATGCAGGCTGTAGCTGAGAAAGGATGGTATACGACAGCCCTGTGATGTAGTCTAATAATATAGATTGGGCACACTTACCTACTAGTAAGACCCATTGAACACAGTGGGACTTACTTCCGAGTAAACATGCCTGGGATTGCGGTGATAATGTCTATAACTTTGTCAGATCTACAAATACCACCGAGGCTGCAGCCCTGTGCACATTTACCTGGGATTAAGCTCTGCTGAATTTATTTTATTTATGGCACTTCTATCCCGCCCGATAGCCGAAGCTCTGTGGGCTGTAATTCTGAGTAACCTGTTGTTAATTGTCCAGATTGGTGGTGGGGCAGAGGCTGATGGAGTGCCTTTACGCCAACCCTGCGATGCAGGCTGGTGGTGTTATAATTTTCTTACAGGGGTGGTGGTGGGGTGTCGTGTGCTACAGCCGTGAGAGTATTTATTTATTTATTTATTTATCATATTTATACCCCGCTCCTCAGCCAAAAAAGGCTCTCAGAGCGGCTTACACTTAGCAAAAAAGTAGCATACAACAACCCTGCAATGTAGTCCACCAGTAATGGGGCTGAAGCTCAGAAAACAATAGCTCTGCAGTGGAGCCCAATGTTATTTGCATATTGCTGGTGTGTGTGTGTGTGTGTGTATGAGAGAGAGAAGCTGAGTTCTGACAACACGCTAATCAAAGGTTGATTTCAATGTTCCTCCTATTACCCCCACCCCCGGTTGATTAGCGCGTCGTCTGAACTCAGCCAGAGAGGCTTAGCAGTCTGCTAGGTGTGTACCTAGGTGTGTGTGAGTGAGTTGAATTTGATCACACTGGTAGCTTTGGGTGAGGGGCCAATTCGCTGTTTGCAGGGGGCAGGCATTTTTGCAATCAAAATCCCCACACTCAGTAATATGTTTCCCTACCTCCACGAGTCCCTATTTGTTGGGAGGAAAGTAATTTTGATTGCAAGAGTGGGGAAATAAAAAAAAAACCCTCTTTCCCCAGCATTTCTGTCCTCAATTGACACGGCATCCCTCCTTTTAAATCAGAGTTTGAGTTCAGTAGTAGTCTTTGAAACGCTTCTGTAAAAGTTAGTACCTTCCTCTGCCCCTGTTGTAGAATTGATCCATTTCTGCTAGTGGTGGATGACTTGGATTCCAGTTTATCATTCCCCTCTCTACAAAACATCCCCAAGGTTTCAGCAAAGCCCACTCAACTTAAATTGCTCTCCCCCCCTCCCACCCCAACATACCCAGTACTCAAAAACTGCAAGAACCATTGGGTTTTTGCCCAAGCCAAATATAATTCAGAAATCCCGAGTCAAATCGGAAGCTGAGCAAATGTGCACCCTTCTAGCTGTTTGCATCTATGGCTCCGACGGTCTCTGTTTACCAGGGATGAACCCGGTTTGCTTTTGTACCCCGGTAATTTGCTCTCTCCATTTTACCTCTTGGCCAAAAGTCAGCCCACTGCATTAAAAAAAAAGGAAAAAAGGAAGTATCCTAATGTGTCTTCCCCCTCTACATCTGCCTCTGATGGGTATATCATTCAAACACACTAGCTTTCCTCAGCCTGGTGCCATCTAGGTTGGACTTCAACTCCGATCATTCTCAGCTATTCCCAATTTGGGGGGAGGGGGAGAGAGGAATACTAACCTCTACTGGAGGTAGCATATCTGAAGGGCATCAGAACGGGGAAAGCTGAAACACATCCAGATTCCCCGGCTATTTCATAGCTCCATCAATTTGACTGCTTTGAATCAGCAGTCTGCCATATTCTCTAATTTGTTTTATTTTATTTATTTCCTATACCGCCCAATAGCCGGAGCTCTCTGGCAGTTCACAAACATTAAAAGTATAAGTACAGAATAAAATATAATGTGAAAGCTTAAAAATCACAGTACAAAAATATAGATATGAAGCTACTTTATATTGACGTTGTTTCATATAGGCCACTATAGTGGCGCTCCTAGGATTTCAGGCAGAAGGAGGGCTTTACAACGGGGAAAAGAATTTCCTCTGAGGTTCATAAGAGCCCTGCTGGATCAGACCAAGGGAACATTTAGTCCAGCACTCGGTTCACACAGTGGCCAAGCAGCTGTGGACCAGGGACCAACAAAGCAGGACATGGTGCAACAGCACCCTCCTGCCCATGTTCCCCAGTTAGTGGGGAACATAGGCACACTGTCTCTGATCCTTTAGATGGCATATTGTCATAAATCATCGGTGTTAAACTTGATAAGCAGGAGGTAAACATCAACAAACAGTCTGTGGTCGAAAGCCGAAGTGTCCGTCAGAAGACGGGTGGAACGATACTGGAATCAGGAAAGCATCAAAGAGTAGTCCAAGGTCAGGTTAAGTCCAGGCAAGATCAAGGCGCTGGTATGCCAGCGACAAAGACAAGGCACCCAGGAAAATGGTTGCTTCTAGCAACACTTCTAAGTTCTGGCAAGTCTTTTATGGGGATTGTAGGAATTGGGAATTGTTGCCAGCTGCCTGGACCTGCAGCTAGCTTCTGTTCCTGTGACGCACCACTCCCCAAACACTCCCAGGCTCAGCTGTTCCTCCTTTCTGTTTAATCCCTCAAACTGAAGCACCATGCTTATAGCCATGAGGACTAGTAGCTTTCTGTGGTGGCTGGGAGGAGAGAGGGTGAAGATCCAAGTGGTGGTTTTCACCTTTGAGGTGGTATCTGTGTCCACGACTTTGGAGGTGAAAAATCTCCGGTATCCTACGGCCCATCAGAAATGTCTACGTGCTATAAGATTGCACCCTAAACAATTCAAAAGTATGATAAATAAAATGAAACCATGCAAAGTGCCTTACGGTTTTAATTTTTGTGAACCGCCCAGAGAGCTTCGGCTACTGGGCGGTATAAAAATGTAATAAATAAATAAATAAATAAAATTACATTACCCCCAATTATGAACTCAGCGGAATGAGGCTGCGTTAGTTTAAAACCGTTTTTGTTTTCTCTCTTCCTGGGCCTGGCCAGAAAGTATCTTATCTCCTCATTCCATTCTCTTGAGTGTTAAGTGCACCAAGGCCATATTCCTAGAGAGCCCCCTAGGATGCAAAGATGTGAACTGTCAAAGTCCTAGAGAGGCATTGACCGTTAGGATCGCTCACCACTCTACCATCCATCGCGGTATATTCCCAGTTGGAGAAGCCACCAGATTTGAAGCCAGGAACCAGCACACTGCCTGCAAAGCCAGCCCTGGCAGAATAAAAGTTCTGCTTTGTCGGATTTGGTTTTTTAGGTTGGGTCCACCACTTCCGTCTGCAACTTGGCAAGTGTATAACAGCCGGACGTAAGAGAGGGAACTACATAACGACCGTCGGGTCTGACGCGGAAGGAATCCGCGTCTCAACATGGCGAGCTGTTGCTCGGTAACGAAGTGCAAAAACCGCCGTTGGCGTGGCGCTCACGTCACCTTTCACAGGTGAGTTGATTTGGGAAGCTCTCGGGGGCTGCATTCCAGTGGTAGGAGGGGCTAAAGGAAAAGGGGTGGGGCCAGAGGCAAAAATTTAATTTTTTTTAAAAAAAAAAACTAGAAAAATTACCAGCATATTTTAGTTTAATGTTCTCTTACTGCCAGTAACTGAGCCTCAAGAGAGGCATTTTAACTTTCAGAATGGGGGTGGGTGGGGAAATGTGCAAAAGGTAGGAATCTATAGGGTGACTATGGCCCTTTCTACACCTAAGGATTATCCCAGGAAAATGGAAGGATAATACTAATACTACTAATAAATTTATTTCTTACTCGCTTCTCCATCCTGATTGAGGCGGGGGACAACAGTAAATATAAAATACATAAAATACTGATTAAAAGCATGGTATACATTGTTAAATCTTAAAAACAAAATCCTAAAAGCATTCTAAAATTCCACTGGATAGGCCTGCCTGCTTCCAGGATCCCCTGTGTGTCATTTAGATACACAGGGATGATCCCGGGGTGGGTGGGGGGAAAGGCCCATATGAAACTGCCCATATGAAAAGGAGGACAGGGCTCCTGTATCTTTTAACAGTTTCATAGAAAAGGGGATTTCGTTTGTATGCATGCAGCACCTGGTGAAAGTCCCTCTTTATCACAACAGTTAAAGCTGCAGGAGCCCTGCAAGGGGATTTCGTTTGTATGCATGCAGCACCTGGTGAAAGTCCCTCTGCATCACAACAGTTAAAGCTGTTGTATCTGGTCATGCTAGGTAGGGCTCCTGCAGCTTTAACTGTTGTGTTAAAGAGGGATTTCTACCAGGTGCTGCATGCATATAAATGACACCCACTTAAAATTCCCTTTTCTGTGCAATTGTTAAATATACAGGAGCCCTGTACTCCTTTCTGTATGGTCATCCTAGGAATCCATCTACCAATTGGTGGTTGGGAGGAAAGGGCGGGGCCCGGAGAAGGGGCGGGGCTATCAGAGGGATACTGGGGGGGGGGCAAATTTGGCCCTTGGGCTTGATGTTCCCCACCCCTGTTTTATATGAACCAGTTGTGGCAGCCTGCAAGGCACTGTGGTGGGTGGGAAATAATTTATCTGCAGCATACATGCCCTAAAGCTGTAGCACCATTGCTTTTTGCCGAGTATTGAAGATTGGAGTTAGGAGAAGAGGAGATTGTTCACCTGGCCACAGTGTGAACTGAGGGAACATTCTTACCCCTCCCACCTTGCGATATATGAAGTGGAGGCTGGTGGCTCTGATTTTGGTGGGGCTGTGAATCCATCTGGGTTTCAGTCAGAACCAACCAGAACTCTCTAAGAACTATCCAAGGTGCTGAACCGCACCCCCAAAATAGGTCCAGCCCCTTGGAATAGCACCTTCAGAGATCTGGCTGGTTCTGGCTATCATACAGGGCTGTTCTGAACAAACATTTTTGTATGAGTTGAAGATGAAACCCTTCTGTAACTGATGGTATGAGTATCGCGTTCTTTTTTCTTTTTCTTGGAACAAAATGGCCGCAGGTTCCCTCTTACGAAGGAAGAGCAGCTAAAAAAATGGCTCAAGAACATTGGACGCCAGAACTTTACTCCTTCCTACAACGATGTCGTGTGTTCGGAGCATTTCAGAAAGACGGATTTTTGGGGGAACGTGGCTTCTGGCCGAAGGGACCTAAAGCCTGGAGCAGTCCCGTCCGTGTTTAGGCTACCCGGCCGGCCGAAGAAGGTAGGCGTGGCCTACACAGGAATAGGCTGAAGCTTAATTGGTTGTTAAATCACCTTGAGGAGGCAAACCAGTTGATCATCAGTCAGTTGTCCTCCACAAGGAAAGAGAAAATTGGTTGTCAATTATTTATTTATTTATTTATTTATTATTGCATTTATATCCCACCTTTTTTCCTCCAAGGAACCCAAGGTGGCATACAGAATCCTCCTCCTCCTCTCCATTTTATCCTCACAACAACCCTGCGAGGGAAACCCAGTAGGTTTCCATGGCCGAGTGGGGACTAGAACATAAGGAATAAAAGTGAGAATAAGGAATATGTCAGTGAGAATAAAAGAGAATTATTATAAAATTGTTTGGAGGTGGTAACTCCTGTGAGATTAAATATGATAAATAAACAGTAGTCAGCAAATTGTTGGAGAGGTTGTGGAGGAAAAGGAACGTATTTGCATATGTGGTGGGAATGCAAATACGTTCAAAAATTCTGGAAGATGGTGTTTACTGAGATTAAAGGAATTGTAGGTATAAAGCTTGAAGAGACGCCAAGAGTGGCATTACTATCACTTTATGATGATGTAAAGTGTATCAAAGAAATTAAAGAATTGATAACTAATTTGCTGACAGCGGCAAGATTAATTGTAGCAAGGAACTGGAAGAGTCAAGGAGATTATTGCATTGAAGAATGGTATAAAGAAGTCTGGGATATTGCTATTAATGATAACTGACATGTAATATTAAAGTAAGAAGAGGTATAGCAAAAACGAATGAATTTGAGGGGATTTGGAGACAGTTCCTTGTGTATGTGTTTTCTAAGGGAAGTGGGAAACCGCCTCCAGAAGAGGTTTTAAGGTTTTGGAAACGGGAATGATCCCAAAAGGAAGGGGGGAGGACTTTGTTTTCTTTTGTTTATGTTTATGGATAAAATTACATATGTTAACAGTTAAATACTCAAGTAATTTGTTATGTATTATGATATGTTTATGTGTGTGATGTTTATGTTGATTTTTTTTTTATTTTTTTTTAAAAAAGAACCCGGATCTCCCGGCTCCTAGTCCAACACTTTAGCCACTACACCACACTGGCTCGCAATTATTGATGGAATGCGATGGTGTGATTTTTTTTAAAGAAATTGTGACTTCCAGCCAAAAATACGGCAGTGTGGTGTGCTGCTGTTCCATTCCTCCTTCCTACTTTTCCTTTTCTACATTCCTACCTTCCGACATTCCTCTTTTCCTTTTCCCAACCCCCCAACGGTCAGTCAGCTTCCTGTGGCTACTCTTTGGCTCAGGTCAAACAACACGTTTCTCTAGGCTGTGGGGAAACGCCACTCAGCGGTTGAGTTTGTAGGGGGTGCCCACCGCACAACATGTTCTAACTCCACTGTTGTGTGACTTTGGGCTACCAGCTGTCGGCTAGGGACCAACAAAGCAGGACGTGCTGCAACAGCACCCTCCCACCCATGTGCACACAGGCTATGCACATATGCCTGGGGGAGTTAAGTCCCATTGTACTAGTGTTGTCCCTCAACCAGGGATTTAAAGGCCTGCTTCCCTGGCGCGTTAATAGCCAATCAAACACACGAGGCTGGAGAACACACTTAATCCGTTTACTTCCGATACTGCAGTATGGGGGTGCTCTCCGGTTCCACAAGATGGAGGCACCCAGAACAAAGGAATCTCACAGAATATATAGGCCCTGACTACAAGAGGGTGTTCGTCTCTTTCTAACCCTTCTATTGGTCAGTTCTGGATTAGCGAGTTAAGTTACATTCAAGGTGCACAATCTCAACGAGTCATAGGTTACATTCAATGCTCTATTGGTTGAAAGTTTTTCCCTTTGTCTGATGTCCACCATTAAGGAATGCAAATCTGGCATATAGCCATAGGTAGCCACCCTTTGGCAGAGAAGCCATCTTTAACCCTCGGCACATTACATTCATTAGAGAGATGAAACCTCTCCCTGGGGCTATCATGGTCACGCTAGTATAGCTCCTGTAGCTTTAACGGTTGTGATGCAGAGGGAATTTCACCAGGTGCTGCATACCTACAAATGACACCTGCTGAAATTCCCTTTTCTATGCAACAGTTAAAGATACAGGAGCCCAGTCCTCCTTTTCATATGGTCACAATACATTGTACTCAGGAGAACTCACTTCTGAGTAGACCTACATAGGGTGGTGCTGTGTGGCTGCAAATCCATACACAGCTACTTGAGAGTAAGTCTCATTGAATTGAGGCCATCAGCGGGGGAGGAAGCAGCAGCCAGGTACCTCTCCAGCTGAGAGCCCCTCCCTCCTGTTGCCAACTGTCACTGCTGAACTTTGCAACTAAGAATCTAGGGCCTGAATTTGCTTCTTCTTTTTTTCCTCCTCCCTCCCAATCCCCTTTCCTTTTGTGTCATGTTTTTAAGATTGTAAACCTGTGGGCAGGGACTGTCTTAAGAAATATTTTCGCAAGCCGCTTTGAGAGCCTTTTTGGCTAAAGCGCAGGATAAAAATGCTTAAATAAATAAATAGGGCTTACATCTGAGTAGACATGTATATGATTACAGTGTAAAATGCCGTCAACCTTAAAAATGGATTATTTATTTATTTATTACATTTCTATACCGCCCAATAGCCAGAGCGCTCTGGGCGGTTCACAAAAATTAAAACCATTCAAAGTATAAAACAACAGTATAAAACCATAATATAAAATACAATATAAAAGCTCAACCAGATAAAAACAGTATTAATGATACTTTATTCAAAGCAAACCATTTGAAAAAGAGAGAGAGAGAGAAACAATCCAAATTATTTATAAAGATAAAATTTATAAAGAGCAGGGGCTTGGACTTGATGGTCTTATAGGCCCCTTCCAACTCAACTATTCTGTGATATATATACTGTCACCCAAATAAGGGAATTCGTAATCAAAGGACTCCGTTTCAGCTTGGAGCAAATGACTTACAGTAAGGATCTGGATACTGTTCTCACCGTCTCATAAATTCAAAATCAGGAATCCCAAGTATTTTACTTCCTTTCTACAGGGTGCTAGAAAGGGAATTGCTAAAAAGAGGCGGGTGCTTATCCGGCGCAAGTTACCGGATCCCGAGCCAAGAAATCCATCAGAGATCGGCGAAAGCGACGTAGAAGCATCTTCCTCCAAGAGTGACATCGTAATATTGGAGCATTCCTACTCAGCTCCCGCAAGCCCAGGTAAAGGTAGCAATTCAGCATCACCGTTTGTTTATTTATTAAACTCATGTATGAGGAGAGACTGAAAGAACTGGGCATGTTTAGCCGGGAGAAGAGAAAACCGAGGGGAGACACGACAGCACTCTTCAAGCGCTTGAAAGGGTGTCACACAGAGGAGGGCCAGGATCTCTTCTCCATCCTCCCAGAATGCAGGACACGGAATAATGGGCTCAAGATACAGGCAGCCAGATTCCGGCTGGACATCAGGAAAAACTTTGTGATTGTTAGAGCAGTACGACAATGGAACCAATGGAAAAGGAAAGGAATCTCTTGTGCAAGCACTGAGTCATTACTGACTCTTGGAGGGCCGCCAGCTTTCGCTGATTTTTTTTGGCAGGCCTTATAGCAGGGTGGTTTGCCGTTGCCTTCCCCGGCCGTTATTACCTTTCCCCCCCAGCTAACTGGGTACTCATTTTACCGACCTTGGGAGGATGGAAGGCTGAGTCGACCCGAGCCGGCTGCCTGAAACCAGCTTCAGCTGGGATCGAACGCAGGCCGTGGGGAGAGTTTCGGCTGCAGAAACTGCTGCTTTACTGTTCTGCGCCGCACGAGGCTCGAACCAATGACCTACTTATTTATTAAAACATTTATATCCTGCCCTGTTATCACAGGGATCTCAGGGCAACGTACAGCTAAAATCAGAACACTATAAACATGAATAATCTATACACAGCTAAGAATGTATTAAATTGTTAACAAATTAAAACTGGTAGAGTTTTTTAAAAAGCAACAAAACAATTCAAACTATGTTTAGCCACGGAGAATTTAGCCTTCAAAGGCTTTGACCTAGGGAAGTCGTGGGCTCTCCCACACTAGAGGCAGCTGGACAGCCATCTGTCAGGGATGATTTAAGGTGAATTCCTGCAATGAGCAGGGGGTTGGACTTGATGGCCTTAGAGGCCCCTTCCAACTCTGCTATTCTATGATTCCAAATCTTGAAGCAGGTTTATAAATAAAGCAGGGATGCAGAACCAAAATTGGGAGATTGTGAGACTGGTGGTGGAGGCATCTAGCAGAGTTGGGATAACAAATGGTGAATGAAACCAGGAACTCCGCATGTCCTGGAATAAATGGATGGTCTTCCTGTGCTAGTCAAGTCCTCTTCTCTGTGCTGCGGAGAGACAGGAAACCCAATGCCTTTCTTCCAGGGTGGAGAAAAATCAATGATTTAAAAAAAATGAATTTTTAAAATAATATTTTTTTAATTTAAATCTGATTGTTTCAATAAAATGCTTTTTGAGGAAAAATCTATCTAAAAATAGTTTTCCATTTAAGCTACACTATGGTCCAAAGGGTATTCATTATGAAATAAGGATTAGTTTTTAATTAAGTAAAATAAGGTTGCATATTCATGCAATGTTTAAATGTTGGGGTAAATGAATTCCATTAATCCATTCACAATGTCATGCTCTTTCAGAGGTTTCTGTAAGATTATGGGGGAATTTTTCTATCTTGAAGATATGATCACAGCTGCTTGGTTTTTCAGTTCTCAAAACTCTGAATTTGTGTCTGCAGAGATCACAATCCCATTGTGCCTTTGCAAATCTATGTACACAGAATCAACCCCCTTACCTCTTAAAGTGCTAAGTTTCAAAAAAATTCAATGAATAGAGTGCACTTTGTGGGGAGGGGAGTCACATGATTAAATCGAGTCTTTCTGAGTAGTAATTTAAATCGTGATTTAAATTATGATTCAAATTGATTTAAATCAAACCCACCCTGCTTTCTTCAGCACAGAGAAAGTGAAAATGGGCACAGGACAGTTGATGCCCAGGGCAGGTGCAGTCCAGTCCCTCACCCCAATTTTATTTCGACAAGCCTTTGGCCCGTAAGCTGACTTCTAACCGCGTTGAAATTTTCTATTTTTAACTCTTCGCTTTTATTGGTGTCTTAACAGCCTTGTTTTTTTAGGTGTGTGTACTTTGAATTTCATTTTGTTTGATTGTATTTTATTATGCATAGTTGCCTTTTTATTACTGCTGTTAGATGCCACGAGCACTGTTTGGTGGAAAGGCGGGGTACAAAATTTAACAAGTAAATTAAATCTTGTCTTTTGTCCCCCTTCAGCCTCTTCTGCCCTGGACCTTCGCGTGGTTTCTACACGGGACCAAGGTGCCGCCAACTTCAAAGCAAGAAAAAGCCCTCGTCTCCTCCAGCTTAGAAATAGAAGAGAATGGAGCGAAAGAATGAAGCAAAATATCCCGGAGGAGGCCGTAGATAACTCAGACGTACAGTGTCGGCTTTTCCGGGAGTTCTGCTACGAGGTGGGCAAAGGCCCCCGCGAAGTTTGCAGCCGGCTCTGGGACCTTTGCCACCGGTGGCTGAAGCCAGGAAGGCACACCAAGCTGCAGATGCTGGAGCTGGTGATCCTGGAGCAGTTCCTGGCCATCCTACCACAGGAGATGCAGGACTACGTCAAGGAAGTGGGTCCGATAAACTGCGACGAAGCGGTGGCCTTGGCCGAGGATTACCTAGAGCATCAGCGGGAGGAAGAGGTAGGGGACATTTTCTTCTGGATGATTCCAGTGCATTGAAAAATGCATGCAAGGATTTTCTAATTATATCTACTGAATATGGCTCAGTTCAGACAACACGTTTCTCTCCGCATTGGGAAAATTCCACTCAACGGTTGAGTTTGTAGGGGGTACTCACTACACAACATGTTCTAACTCCACTGTTGTGTGACTGTGGGCTCCCGTGGAGTTGAGTCAAAGGCAATGTGACGTTTGATTGACAGTTCCTCTGCCCTCTCTCCTCCCCCCCCCCGTCCTCCCAATGGTATCCCATCAGTCATTGCTGCAAACAAACAATCCCGGCAGCTCTCCTAGAGTGGCACTCGCTCCTTTTGCCGCTCTTGCCAGGGACCTCTGTAGCCAGTGGGAAAAGTCAACTCAATGGAAAACTCCACAGAGCCCTCCACACAACACACCAGTTGTGCAGGAACTCTCCTCTGCACAGCATGGATATTCACTGTGCAGTGTTTCCCCAAAAAACTCCACCACTGCATGGAATTTTCACACCAGACAACACATTTCTCAGTGGTGGTGTAAAAACTCCACCGTGGAGTTCTAAAACCGCCGTTGAGAAACGTCTTGTCTGAACTGAGCCGGTGTCTGCTGAGACATATTTGCATCATCTCAAAGAGAAAAGCATTTTCTCTCACTCTCCAGGATTTCACCTCAGTTCAGACAACACGTTTTTCTACGCATCGGGAAAACTCCACTCAGCAGTTGAGTTTGAAGGGGTTACTCCCCACACAACATGTTCCAACTCCACTGTTGTGTGACTGTGGGCTCCCGTGGAGTTGAGTAAAAGGCAATGCGACATTTGATTGACAGTTCCTCTGCCCTCTCTCCTCCCCCACTCCTCCGAATGGTATCCCATCAACCATTGCTGCAAACAAACAATCCTGGCAGCTCTCCTAGAGTGGCCCTCACGCCTTTCGCCACTCTTGCCAGGGACTTCTGTAGCCAGTGGGAAAAGTCAACTCAATGAAATGGAAAATTCCACGGAGCCCTCCACGCAACGCAACGGTTATGCAGTACCCGTATTTCTTCGATTGTAAGACGCCATCGATTCTAAGGCGCACACTAATTTCAGTACCACCAACAGAAAAAAAAAAAGCTTTGATTCTAAGAAAAAATAAATTTCTTAGAATATCTTTTATGAGCAGAATTTCTTAGAAATTTCTTAGAAATATCTTAGAAAGAGCTGGGTTTTGGGGCCACTGGGCTGGGAGGGGCTTAGGGGTAAGCAAAAAACCAGGCGCTTACCCTCCCAGCTCCTCTTTGCTCGCATGGCTCACGGCGGCTGCAGGAACTTCCTCTTTTGGAGGCCTGCCTGCACGAGGAGGAGAGAGAGGACTGGAGCTGGAGCTGCCGCGTGAGAGCAGCTTCGGCGGAGCAGCACTTTAGCCTCTGGGCACAGGTTTTTCCGTGGGCGTGAGGAGTTCCAGGCAGGACGCGCGCTTCCCAGCGCGGCGGCTGGGGGGGGGGGGGGGACCCGGTGCTTGGTGTGTGTGTGTGAGCCTCCTGACTCTTGGAGCCGCGTGTCTTCCCGGCGCGGCTGACGAGGGCCGGAGCTGCACGGGGCGCGCTGTAGGCCCCAATCAGCCTGCAAAGCAATCTTAGAAAGCCCTGCTTGCTCAGCTTTCTAAAAGCAATAAAGCTAGAGAGAATGGATGTTTCAGATCCTTTTTTAATAGGATAGAGTCTTTCTCAGAAGTGGTAAAACCACCGTTGAGAAATGCGTTCTCTGAACTGCGCCTATGAATCTAGTTGATTTATAAATATCTATATTGATTATTTCTTTATAAATATATATTGATTATTTCTTTATATATATGTATTGATTATTTATACATATTTGTTGAATATTTCATAGTTGGAAGGGGCCATTTAGGCCATCAAGTCCAACACCCTGCTCAGTGCAGGAATCCAGTTTAAAGCATCCTTGACTGATGTCCAGTTTCTGCTTGAATATCTTAAAGAGTAGATTAAGCAAAGTTCTAATAGAGAAAAATAAAATGAAATTAAGGGAATGGTTAAGAGGAATGAACACAAGAGAGGAGTTGGAAGAGGTTTTAAAAGATAAAAAACTAACTTGGTTAAATTATTGGCAATTGGAACAATGGACTAAAAATTGGGTAAGAGAAAATGGAGATTGTAGAGAGTTGTCGAAGTTTGAGGAATTAATAGTTAAAAAAGAAATTGATAAGAATATCTCCAGTGATGGAGAGCCCACCACCTACCTAGGCATTTTCTGACAGGAAGTTGTTTTTTTTTAACCTTAAAGCATTTTTTCCTAGGTAGCTGGCACAATTTTTTTTTATATTGAATTTACCTGCTGAAGGATACACTTTTATACCTGGAAAGGTATATTTCTAGATTGATTGATTGATTGATTCAATTTATGAGTCTCCCTATAACTAAAGCACTCAGGGTGACTTTGTGTAAGATTAGGAATTATCTGCGTTCAAAGGGGCGCCACGCCTCATGTTTCGGAATGAATTACTGATCTGGGCTTGTGTCCTTATGAGAAGGAGGTGAAGTGCGACAATGGAACCAGTTACCTAGGGAGGTTGTGGGCTCTCCCACACTAGAGGCCTTCAAGAGGCAGCTGGACAACCATCTGTCAGGGATGCTTTAGGGTGGATTCCTGCATTGAACAGGGGGTTGGACTCGATGGCCTTGTAGGCCCCTTCCAACACTGCTATTCGATGATTCTATGAAGTTAGAGCAAATCACACAGAGGAACAATGTGAAGCTTGCAATAAATGGAAATAATTCTGTATTAGGCATAACAAGTGGGAACTGCAACAAAATGGCTATTTATTTATTCTACCTATTTAAATAATTTTTATCCCATTCTTCAGACAGATTCCCAGACCAGCTGACCTCCAACCAGTAAAACAAGACAATCCCTGGCCAATGGCTTATAATCTAAAACAACGCCACGCACAAGGGAAAAGGGATAGGGAGGGAAAAGGGTGGGGAAATGGGTAGTCTTTCAAATATTGCTGTGTGGAGCGCTCTTCTCCAGGGTCTGGCAACACCTGTAAGAGCAGTTTGACAATGGAACAAATTTCTTCGAGGGATATTGGGCTCTCCCTCGCTCTAGCCCTTTGAGCAGAGGCAGGACAGACATCTTTTGGGGAAGCTGCAGCTCTGAATTTCCTGCATCGAGTGGGGATGGTGGATTAGATGGAATACAAGGCTCCTTCCAGTTCTCCAGTTCTAATAATTCGCAGTGTCTTATGCTTCTCTCCCTGGTCCCTTTGCTGTTCTCTCCTGTTTCAGGAGGTGCCAGCGAATTTCTCAAAGGCAAAGAAGGTTCGTTCAGCCACGAAGATAACCAAGAAGGAGGAAGAAAACGGCACCTCGCCAGGTAAGAATTCCCTCAGCCTCAATGATGGGATACTTCCAATTCCTAGGACGAGATTGACATCTGGCACATCTCAGAAGTGGCTGAAATTTTGAGAGCTGCTTTCATAATCTGCTAGTCCCTGGTGAGGAAGATACTTGTTTCTATGCTCTATTAACGGGGTCTCTCTCTCTCTCTCTCTCTCTCACACACACACACCATTTAAGATTTACTACCAAGGCCCTTGTGAAAATATTTTCTTCAAAAATACCCCCCCCCTTCTCATGGCCTCTTAACTATTTCCTTCCTTTCTGGGAGGGAGACTTCAAGATCCTCATTTTTTTTTCTTTAACTCCAGAAGATGACATTGTGAAAAAGAACCAGGCAGAGAGCGTTGAAAATGAAGGCCCTATCTCAGAAGATGGAGTACCCCAGAAGATTTCCTCCGTTATTGAGGTTGCTGAAAGTGGGTACTCAGATTTGGATATGTGTGCATGTGCATGTGCGTGTGTGTTGTGGAGACAACAGCATGGGAAAAGGAGAAAGTATAGCATAGTTAATCCGCTATGAGAGCCAGTGAAGTGTAGCGGACTAAGACTGGACAGGCTTGAGTTCAAATCTCCACTTATCCGCAAAGCTCTTACTAGGTGACTTTTGGTCATATTTTGAGATCATAAGAACATCAGAAGAGACCTGATGCTGGTCTCTTCTGATTGGACTAGATCAGACCTAGGGTCCATCTATTCCAACACTCTGTTCACAAAGCAGGACACTGTGCAAATGCACCCTCCAGGACCGGATTAAGGCCTTAGCACAGCCCAATAAAGGTGCCCCCTTGGCCCTTCCATTGCTTAGCCGACAAGACATTAAGACTCAATAAGTGCTGAAGGTGAACACATAGGACATTAAAAACTCAGTTTTCTTCAAGGCCACCCACCCCCCCACGCCAGAACACACAACTCTAAATAGCAGCAAGCAATATAAGCCAATTGCTTACTTATAACTAGGGCAACAGAAAAAAAATACAAGATTTCATCACTGTTTTATGCATTTTTTAATAATACTGTCATATGTGGGGGGGAATTATTGAAAACGATTTTTAATCACCCTCCGAAAGTTTATAAGACAAAATAAGATCTGATGTTATCTCTACTGAAATTATGTGATCTCGAGAGCATACTTTTCAATTTTGGTGGTGCCCTAAACACGTGCTTATTCTGCTTAAAGGTTAATCCAGGGCTGGCACCCTTCCACCCATGTTCCCCAGCAGCTGGTGCATACAAGCTTATTGCCTCGGATACTGGAGGTAGCACATAGCCACCAGGACTAGTAACCATTGATAGGCTTCTCCTCCAGGAATTTATCCAACCCCTTTTTAAAGCCATCCAAATGGGTGGCCATCACTACATCTTGTGGTAGTGAGTTCCATAGTTTTACCCTGCGCTGTATGAAGAAGTCCTTCCTTTTATTTGTCCTGAATCTCCCGCCAATCTATGTACATTGCGTAGGATTGTGCCGTTTGTGAAGTACGTAGTTTGAATACATGTTGACACAATAGGCCTGGATACAATGTTAATATTTGTGTTCATGCTATGTCTTTATTGGGTGTGGTTTTGTTGAGGTTTTTAAGAAAGGAAATTCTGTCAGAGAATGGATTTCGAGCTGGTAGTCGTAATATTGGCCTGTCAAATAAAGATACCTTGGTCTGGGCCTTGTTGGCTAGGCTGAAACCATCTGGGTTCAAAAGGAACTAAGAGACACCAGCACACTTTACCTCAAGGAAGGAAAGGAGGGTATTATTATTATTATTATTATTATTATTATTATTATTATTATTATTATTATTATTTACATTTATATACCGCCCCATAGCTGAAGCTCTCTCTGGGCGGTTTACAAATCAGTACAGAGACAAAAAGGAGAAGAGGCCTTAGAATTGTCCGAAGGCAATTTAATTTGCATTTACTTCAAACTTACTTACTCAGGACTGCTTGAGTTACCTTTTGGGATGACATATGTTCCTCCTGAATAGGAGTCGCATGTCACGAAATGAGTGGGCCAAATAAATCACTTGTGCTCATTTTTACCTCAGCCATGAAGCTGCCATGTGGTTTTAGGCAAGGCACTTTCTCTGTTAGGCCCGTACCATCTGCTGTCTAGAGCAAAGAGGCCAGAGTAAGGAATTTGTAGTAAGGAAGATGGTATACAGGTGAACACAACTGAAGGTCTTGTGCGTTCATCGAAACGGCAGGGAAATAACCATCGTTTAAAGTATAAAGGGTGAGGCAACCAGTTCAACAATGCCTGGAAGAGTTTTCTTTTCCCCCCAACACCCATTTTACCTCCCCACAAGTTCCCTGGGAGAAGGGCAGGCAGCTAGTTAATATCTGCACTCTTGAAATCATAATTTATTAGCAGGCGGAAGTTAGGGTGACCATATGAAAAGGAGGACAGGGCTCCTGTATCTTTAACAGTTGCATAGAAAAGGGAATTTCAGCAGGTGTCATTTGTATATATGGGGAACCTGGTGAAATTCCCTCTTCATCACCACAGTTAAAGCTGCAGGAGCTATACTAGAGTGACCATTTTAAAAGAGGGCAGGGCACCTGCAGCTTTAACTGTGGTGATGAAGAGGAAATTTCACCAGATTCCCCATATTTACAAATGATATCTGCTGAAGTTCCCTTTTCTACACAACTGTTAAAGATACAGGAGCCCTGTCCTCCTTTTCATATGGTCACCCTAGCGGAAGTGCTTCTCACCACATTGGTGAATTTGGTTTGGGACACTGTGGTGAAGTAGTTACAGATTTGAGCTAGGACTGGGGTATAAATCCCATGAAGCTGTGTGTGTGACCTTGAGCCAGTAACTTTCTCTCAGGCCGACCTACTGAGGAGGATAAAATGGGTGGGATGGCAGAAGTGGACCACATTTGCCACCTTGAACTCCTTGGAGGAAAGGTAGCATATGAAGTAAAAAAAAAAGAAAGAAGAAGCAAAATTGAGGCTCAGTTTCTCTCTCATATCTTTGCTAATTCTAGCAAGTGAGGTCTTGGAGAGCAACGACGACGGGCCATGGTCGGACGGAGGCGAGGGTGAAGAAGCCCAAGAGGATTCTGGGAATCAGGAGGGAAAAGAAGTGGCCAAGAAGAGGAGGAGGAAAATGGCAGGTTAGAAATCTGTGGCGGCATCCTTTTATTGTCCGAGACTTGTTCTCCTTGAAGAACTGATGCAATTTCCTCCGTTTAGCCATCCAGGAAAGCTGGTTTTGTCTCTTCTGTCCTCATCTTATCCTCTCTAATGCTGTTGCGCAAACTTTAATCAGAATCTCCTCTTACGCACAGCTTGGAACCTAGTTTCCCACAGCGCAACATCATTTGGATACTGCCCAAGGTTTAATATACTTTAGGCACTTTATACATGATCATTCAACATCAACGGATCTTAAAATGTAAAAGACGATGGACAAATTCAGCGGAGCTCCGCACACACTATTTGAGTTTTGCCTACTGACACTGTTGGATACTGCCTATTGTACACAGACTAAAAACAAGACGGTCCCTGCCTGCAGGCTTACAATGTAAAACACGTGATGGAAAAGTGATGTGGGATTGAGGGAAGGTACGGAGGGAAGAGGAAAACAGGCCAGGCCAATTCAGTGGCATAGTTTTTGTAACGACTGGATGGAATGGAAACGGTTTAGGAAGGGAAGGAGCCAAAAGACAGCTGGTGTCTCAGCAGAGTTGATGGAGCGGGGCCCTAATGTCTCCTTTCTTCTACTGCAACCGGCGTGAAAAACAGTTGAACATAAGAACTGCCATGCTGGATCAGACCAAGGGTCCGTCTAGTCCAGCACTCTGTTCACACAGTGGCCAACCAGCCATCGGCCAGGGATGAACAAGCAGGAAATGGTGCAACAGCACCCTCCCGCCCATGTTCCGCAGCAACTGGTGCACACAGGCTTATTGCCTCGAATACTGGAGATAGCACCCAACCGTCAGGGCTAGTAGCCAGTGATAGCCTTCGCCTCCAGGAATTTATCCAATTCCCTTTTAAAGCCATCCAGATTGGTGGCCATCACTACATCTTGTGGTAGTGAGTTCCATAATTTCTCTCCGCTGTGTGAAGAAGTCCTTCCTTTTATTTGTCCTGGATCTCCCCCCCATCAGCTTCATGGGATGACCCCTTTGGATTCTAGTCTTTTGAGAGGTGGAGAAAAAGGTCTCCCTCTCCACATTCTCCACCCCATGCATAATTTTGTATACCTCTGTCATGTCTCCCCTCAGCCTCCTTCTTTCCAAGCTGAACAATCCCAGTTGATGTAACATTTTAGAATGTTTTAAAGATGTTTTAACATTTTAAAGATGTTTTAATCTTGTATGGCATGTTTTTAATCAATTTTTAATGTGTATTTTATATCATGTTTTTATACTGTTTGTTTTATACTTTGGATGGTTTTAGTTTTTGTGACCCTCCCAGGGAGCTTCAGCTGTTGGGCGGTATAAAAATGCAAATCATCATCATCATCTTCCCTCCTAGGGGAGATGCTGCAGTCCCTTGATCCTTTTAGTTGCCCTTTTCTGCACTTTTTCCTGCTCTATAATATCCTTTTTTAGGTGTGGTGATCAGTTGAGAGAGAGGAGGAGCCAGATGTTGCTGGTCTCTCAGCCAAGCCGATGGAGTGGGGCCCTACTAACCCAGGCTTCCTCTGTTTCAGTCAGCTGAGATGGCTGATGACAAGTGACAGTTGAGGACGACGAAGAGCCAAATGTTTGTTACTTTTATGATTGATTGATTGATTGATTGATTGATTGCATTTTTATACTGCCCAATAGCCGAAGCTCTCTAGACGGTTTACAAAAATCAAAACCATAAAAACCATTCAAAATGCAAAACAAAAGCATAATATAAAAAGCAATATAATGACACAACCAGGATAAAATCAAGCAGCAATGCAGAAATGAATACAGATTTAAAATACAAATTTAAAACAACGAAGTTAAAATTAAATTGTTTAACTATTAAAATGCTGAGAAAATAAAAAGGCGTCTAAAAGAGTATAGTGTAGGTGCCAGGTGAACCTCTTTAGGGAGATCATTCCACATCCGGGGTGCCACAGCAGAGAAGGCCCTGCTCCTGGTAGCCACCTGCCTCACTTCCTTTGGCAGGCCTCACGGAGAAGGACCCCCTGAGGATGGCCTTAGGGTCTGGGCAGGTACATATGGGAGTCCTTCAGATAGCCTGGCCCCAAGCCGTTTAGGCCTTTGGATCTGGCCCAGACCTGGACTGGCAGCCAATGAAGTTGGGAAAGGACTGGTGTGATGTGGTCTTGTTTTGTAAACCTCTCAGAAAATCTAATGGGGAAGTGTGACACACAAATTCCTTATTTCTTTATCTATTTCAATTCAACGCCAGTGCATTGTGGGAATTCTTTGGACAGCCTTCTTGATGAAGACAACTTACCTGGCATGCTGTACCAATGCTCACAGGAAACCATTAGGAGTATGATGAACAACGGTTTCCTGTGAATATTCCCATTTTTAGAAGGTACAACTTGCCAAGAAGTTGACTTCATCAAATAGGCTGCCCAAAGAATTCCCCACAATGCATTGAAGTTTTATATCTGTATGAATAAGGAACTTGCTAGATGCAAGCACATTTATTTTATTTATTTGTTTAGAGTATTTTTATCCCGCAGCTCAGCCAAAAGGCTCTCGGAGCAGTTTACAATGTATCAATAAAGAAGACAGTCCTTACCCTCAGGCTTACATTCTAAAAAAAGACATGACACACAAGGAAAAGTGGATGGAGGGAAGAGGGAGAAAATAAAAAGAAATTAAGGAGACTGCTTAGGCTGATGGGAAGGCCCTGCTCCGTCCTCTCATCTCCCAATGGAGGGGCAAACCAACAGCTCCTTCTTCCCCACAAGGTGAAGATGTTAGCCCTGGGGTGGGGGGGTGTCCAACTGAAGCAGGCTCCGATGGTGCCTGCCTGCTCCAGTCTCCCTCGCATCTTCTTCCCCACAGGGAAGAATAGAAAATGGATGGCCTGTTCTATTATACAGGATTTTGTACAGGATTTAGCGTACTTTGACACCAGGTTTCATGTTTTAATTTTATTTTTAAGAACTGGAGTACATCCAGCCCTTCTTATATTTCTTTTATTCAGCAGGTGACCAAATACAGGCCAATGATGGCGATACCTGTCAGGTGGAAAGATCAGAGCAAATGGACATTGCTGGAATATCAGTGGAAGAGGCCGAAGGGAATAGTCCACAAGTTCTGAACCTGACTGTACACGAGAGTTCTCAGGTAGGGGAGAAGCCCTATGGATGCTCCAAGTGTGGGGAAAGCTTCAGTCAAAAATCGCTCCTCCTTGAACACAGAAGATCGCATCCGGGAGACAACCGATACGGATGCTCCATGTGCGAAAAAAGGTTCAATAAGAAAGCCCGCCTACTTGCACACGAGAGATCTCATACGGGGGACAAACCTTACAAGTGCTCTGACTGTGGGAAAACCTTTAGTCAAGAAGCATCCCTCCTTACCCACCAGAGGACCCACACTGGAGAGAAACCGTATGAATGCCTTGAGTGTGGGAAAACCTACCCATGGAAAACATCCCTGGCGGTGCATCAGAAAATCCACGCCGGCGAGACCTACTCGTGCCCCGTGTGTGAGAAAACCTTCAATCAGAAATCGTTACTTCGGATACACAAGAGGATCCACACAGCCGAGAAACTCTACAAATGTGCAGATTGCGACCAGAGCTTCACCCTTGAAAAGTACCTCAATGCTCACAGGGTGAGAGCTCACACGAGAGAGAGGCCCCACGCCTGCGCGCACTGCAGCAAAACCTTCATTTTTAAATATTCTCTCATCGAGCACCAGAGGATGCACACGGATGAGAGGCCCTACGAATGCTCCGACTGCGGCAAGCGCTACAATGGGAAAGCTGCTCTCGTGGTCCACAAAAATACCCACGCGGGAGAGAAACCGTACCTGTGCCCGGACTGCGGCAAGCGCTTCAAAACCAAATGTGCCTTGACCGGACACGAGAAACGCCACCGAGGAGAGAAACCGCACAAGTGCTCGCACTGTGACAAAAGCTTCTACTGGAAACATCGCCTGGTTTTACACGAGCGCATCCACACCGGCGAGAGGCCGTACCAGTGCCCTGAGTGCGGGAAAAGCTTCAGGTACAGAAACAACCTGACCAAACACAAAAAGAATACGCACGAGACAATCCGTACGGGAGAGAGGACCTATCAGTGCTCCATCTGCGGCAAAAGCTTCCGCTGGAGAAGGAGTTTTATTTTGCACGAAAGAGCCCACACGGGAGAAAAGCCCTATAAATGCCTAGAATGTGGGAAAAGCTTCATGAGCCGCGTGTCCCTTATTGTTCACAAGAGAATCCACACAGGAGAGAGGCCCTTTCAGTGTCAGGAATGCGGGAAAAGGTTCATTAAAAACCAGGCCCTCAGTAAACACAAGACCGTACACACAGGGGAGAGACGATATTTATGTACCGTGTGTGGAAGGAGGTTTTCTAATAAAGGTAACCTGATTAGACACACAAAAATCCACACAGGAGAGAAGCCGTACACTTGTGCCACGTGTGGGAAAAGTTTCATTCAGAAAGTGTGTCTTATTGAACACGAGCCAACCCATAGCAAAGAGAAGCCATTCATCTGCCCTGAGTGTGGGAAAAAATTCAAACGGAAACGAGGCTTCCTTTTGCACGTAAGGACACACAGAGGAGAGAAGTCACTGAACCCCTCCAAGAAAAGTGTTAACGGCAGCGAAGCCGTTACTACAGACGCAAAAAGCCTTGCGAAAGAGAAATGCCACCCTTGCTCGGACTGCGGCAAAAGCTTCCATTCGAAATGTCACCTTATTATGCACCAGAGAACCCACACGGGGGAGAAGCCCTATCAGTGCACAGAGTGTGGGAAAAGCTTCAGTCAACAGTCGTCCCTCAATACGCACCAGAGAGTCCACACGGGAGAGAAGCCGTCCTTATGTACCGAGTGCGGGAAAAGCTTCCATAATAAAAGCAACCTGGCGAGGCACCAGAGGATACACACCGGGGAGAAACCGTTCACTTGCCCAGAGTGCGGGAAAAGCTTTAACCAGAAAGCCTCCCTGGAGGCCCATAAGGCAACCCACAGCAAAGAGAACCCTTTCTCCTGCACGGATTGTGGGAAAACCTTCAAGCTGAAAGTGTCCCTCCTTATCCACCAGAGAACTCACACAGGAGAGAAACCGTACGAGTGCCCCCACTGTGGGAAAAGATTTATTAGACGTTCCCAGCTTCGAAGGCACGAAAGGACACACACAGGTGAGACATGGCATGAGCACGTGACGGCAAATGCTGTGATTTTATTTATTTATTTATTTATTACAGTTTTATATTGCCCAATAGCCGAAGCTCTCTGGGCGGTTCACAAAAATTGAAATCATGAAGAGCATAAAAACAACCAACAATCTAAAAACACAAATACAAAATACAATATAAAAAGCACAACCAGGATAAAACCACACAGCAAAAATTGATATAGGTTAAAACATGGAATTAAAACAGCAAAGTTTAAATTTAAGTTAAATTAGGTGTTAATACTGAGAAAATAAAAAGGTCTTCAACTGGCGACGGAAGTAGTACAGTGTAGACGCCAAGCGAACCTCTCTGGGGAGCTCGTTCCACAGCCGGGGTGCCACAGCAGAGAAGGCCCTCCTCCTAGTAGCCACCTGCCTCACTTCCTTCAGCAGGGGCTCATGGAGAAGGATGCCTGTGGCTGATCTTAAGGTCCGGGCACATACATATGGGAGAAGGCGTTCCTTCAAATAACCTGGCCCCAAGCTGTTTAGGGCTTTGAATGTTAGTACCAGCACGTTGAATCGGGCCCGGACCTGGACTGGCAGCCAATTAAGTTGTAGAAGGACTGGCGTGATGTGGTCTCGTTGGCCAGTCCCTGTTAGTAACCGTGCTGCCCTGTTTTGTACCAGCTGAAGTTTCCGGATCTTTTTCAAAGGCAGCCCCACGTATAACGCATTGAAGTTTCTTTTTATAGTACTCTTGGAGTCTTTGGCTGCCTGCTAACTCCCTAAAACGGATGCCCTACTAAACAAAGTGTAGAATATACAAGTACAGATAAACCCTGAGCATACTTAAAAGGTGACATATCCGTCCGAAAAGAAAGGTCTAACCATTTTCGCCGTGGTCTCGTGGACGAGGCAAAATCATGCTGCAGTTTACCAATTGCTGATCTACAGGCATTTCCGTTCTTCTCTCTAGGTTTCGCCGCTCTCGAAGCAAATCAGATAATTTTGCCCATTTCAGAAGTGGTTACGGAATCGATGGAACCTACAGAGCTTTCTGTGGAGACGATAAGTACTGCTGTGGTAAGGAATCTGTTTGTGGAGCTACTTTGGAAAAAGCAAAGGTCGCTGTGTCAGCCACCAATAAAAATTCCAACTATCCACAGTAGGAAAAGGAAAGGAACCTCTCGTGCAAGCCCTGAGTCGTTGCTGACTCTTGGAGGGACGCCAGCTTTCGCTGATGTTTTCTTGGCAGGCCTTATAGCGGGGTGGTTTGCCATTGCCTTCCCCGGCCGTGATTACCTTTCCCCCAGCTAACTGGGTACTCATTTTACCGACCTCAGGAGGATGGAAGGCTGAGTCGACCCAAGCCGGCTGCCTGAAACCAGCTTCCACTGGGATCGAATTCAGGCCGTGGGGAGAGTTTCGGCTGCAGAAACTGCTGCTTTACCGCTCTGCGCCACACGAGGCTCATCAAGACGTCAACGAAAGCTGGCGTCCCTCCAAGAGTCAGTAATGACTCAGTGCTTGCACGAGAGGTTCTTTTCCTTTATCCACAGTAAGACAGCACTTTTATCAGGCCAACCGAAACATCCCAGGAGTGCTCCAGGCTGAATGTGGAGCAAAAACAGAGGGAGCAGGGGGGTGGAGGAAGCTACCTGCTATTCAGCCCTGAAGCGACTGCAATGGAGATTTAGCAGTTCTAAAAGCCGCTCAAAATGAGCAGCAACATTTGTTTCCAAAACGAGGCAGGTCAGTGGAGTTCACAGAAGTGGAGTTCCGCTGACCTGTCCCAATCTGAAAATTAACATTTCCACTCATTTCCGGGGTTACATTTAGAGCTTCTAATTCTGCATTATTATTATTATTATTATTATTATTATTATTATTTACAATATTTATATACCGCTCTCCATTGAAAATTTCGGAGCGGTGTACAAGATAAAATGAAAATGAAAACAGAATAAAACACTTAAAACAGATTTTAAAAGAAGCAAATACAGTGACTCAAGGCTGGATATTAAGGAAAGGCTTCCTGGAATAAAGATGTTTTCAGGAAGCGCCGAAAGGAGCACAAAGTTGGCACCTTCCTGACCTCCAGAGGCAGGGAATTCCTTAGGAGGGGAGCCACCACGGTGAAGGCTCTTCCCCTGGTGGACTCCAATCGGAGGGTGGATCTATGTGGAACCACCAGGAGCAGGCCCTCGGAGGACCTCAGGGACCGGGCAGGTTGGTAAGGGAGAAGGCGCTCTCTCAGGTATCCTGGCATTGTGCCAGTGGAAGTGTCTGTTGGCGGGACATAATCAGCAGCAGCTTGGCAGCCCAGTTGGATACCGCCCATCAAGTCTGCATGGAGTCACAGTGTTAAAATGGAACGCGGGAGGAGGCATCAGACGCTTAGATTAGGCTCTACTACAAGGTGCACAGCATTTTCAGTTCTATGGGCCACGTATGACGATGCTGGTTTGGGAGCCAAACACCACATTCGGACAACGCGATAGTCAACGGTGGGGTCATAATAAACTCAACAGTTGTTTATCTAGCGGGTACTCCCCAGATGACATGATAATGATCAACTGTGTTGTGGATTAGGATCAGCGTTGAGTTGACTGTTAGTCTACGCTGCGTTGACTTACTCATCCCCCGCCGTCTCTCCCCTCTCAGTCCTCCTGCTAGTATCCCATGAGCCATTGCTGCCGAAAATCTATCATGCCAGCTAGACTTAGAGCGGCAGCCACTGCTTTGACCGCTCTTGCCTTTGCGACTCTGTGGCTGACGAAATAACCAATGGTGGGGCCGAGGAAATAACCAGTGGTGCCCTCCACACAACATGAAAACCAGCGGTGGTTCAAACTCTGCACAGCATTGGTTATTTGTGTTGGTTATTTCGATCAAACCACAGATGTGGCCAAATCAGTGATGTGGGAGAAAAATGTTGAGCACTTTGAAAGGGCAGTGGTGGAAATCCTTGTAGCCAAAGCCTCTGGTCTGTATTTCTAGATTGCTTCGGTGTCATGTGGCCTTGAAATCCAACCGTTCCAAATCCTTTAGGAATGCCCGGTGTCTCTTTGCATCCCATTCTCTAGAATGGAAGAGTTCTCTTTGGCACCTTCAAATTACACATTAGACTGAACGTGTGGAGGGGGAGCCTGATCGTGCCAGCTGGCTGTGTCCCCCAGTCTTGCACACCCCAACATCCATGTGTTCGCCCATTGTGGGATGTTAGGGTTCAGGCCCAGCTGGCGTGATCCTCCTCTTCCTCCTTGAGAAGAGAAGACTGAGGGGAGACATGATAGCACTCTTCAAATACTTAAAAGGTTGTCACACAGAGGAGGGCCAGGATCTCTTCTCGATCCTCCCGGAGTGCAGGACACGGAATAACGGGCTCAAGTTAAAGGAAGCCAGATTCCAGCTGGACATCAGGAAAAACTTCCTGACTGTTAGAGCAGTACGACAATGGAATCAGTTACCTAGGGAGGTTGTGGGCTCTTCTCCCACACTAGAGGCCTTCAAGAGGCAGCTGGACAACCATCTGTCAGGGATGCTTTAGGGTGGATTCCTGCATTGAGCAGGGGGTTGGACTCGATGGCCTTGTAGGCCCCTTCCAACTCTGCGATTCTATGAGAGTGCAGGACACGGAATAACGGGCTTAAGTTAAAGGAAGCCAGATTCCAGCTGGACATTAGGAAAAACTTCCTGACTTGTTAGAGCAGTATGACAATGGAACCAATGACCTAGGGAGGTTGTGGGCTCTCCCACACTAGGGGCCTTCAAGAGGCCAGCTGGACAGCCATCTGTCAGGGATGCTTTAGGATGGATTCCTGCATTGAGCAGGGGGTTGGACTCGATGGCCTTGTAGGCCCCTTCCAACTCTACAATTCTAGGATTCCTCCTCCTCCACAGCATTCAGTCTACCTGTGCTTTGAAGATGAGAAGACATATCTCCTAATTGCTTTGCTTAACTGCAAAATCACAAGCCGCCGTGCTAAAATTTGCTAAGCCGCCCTCTGTTTTCTGACCAGTTTACAGTAGAGGCCCTTAATTCTAATTTTTATCTTGCCAGATAAACGTGGATGGCGATTTATTTCTTGTGCAAACTACTGCATAGGCCAGATTATTTGCATCGAGGAGCAAAGCTTAGGTAAGATGACATTCTTGACTACTACTCTGAACCTGTGATCACTGTATTGTTATTATACTATTATTATATTTATTTGCATCCTGCCTTCACCCCCCCCCACCCACCCCCCGCCCCAATATCGGGCCACTGTAGCTTTTATTTGTCATCACTCTTGTTCTTTCCTTTTATAGAAGTAATGCATGAGGTCGGATTATCTTTTTAGAGATGGACCCGTCCATTTCAGAGGATATCTATTAGAGCTCTGTAATGTTTAGTCAGTTAGATTAAACAATTAAAATAAAAACCTTTTTAATCAACTAAAACAATACTCCCAATTGCAAATTGTTTAAAAATTATAGTGTTTTTTTTAAAGTGCTGCATGCATGCAAATGACACCTGCTGAAATTCCCTTTTCTATGCAACTGTTAAAGACGCAGGAGCCCTGTCCTCCTTTTCATAGAGTCACCCTATTAAAGTATTTGCTAAATATTTCATTGATTTGAGATGGAATGAAAATTATTTTGCTTTCTCTAATTTGAGTATATTCTATTTTTGTTTTGTTTTTTCTGATATGAATTGCTTAGAAGTTTACCTGGTTTGTTCCCAAATACATAATATTTTTGAACAACATAATTTCAATTCCTTGTAATTTTAGGTTGCAATTCAGGGTTGTTGTTTTTACATGTCAGTTGTTTTGAAGTGTGATGACTACTTGATTTCTTATGCTGATCTTCCAACGCATTAATCTCTGCCTCTATTTTCTTCCTTTGAGCCTCTTTTATTTTTTTGAGAATGCTCATTTCTTTTATATACTCTGATCTCTGCTTCTGGGGTCAATTTCTTTTTTAAAAAAAAAAAAATCTGAGCTGAGTTTTTTTTGTGGGGTTTTCCCCCCCACAAATTTCCTAGTTTTGTAATATCATAGGGTGAAGTTTCTAGCTATAAGAATTATGTGCCCAGTTTCCCAAGTGAAACACTGCTGATATGGGAGCGTGAACCAATATTGTTATGGAACCTATTTTTGTCTTCTTTTAGTTTCAGCTCAAACAGTTGCATAGAAAAGGAAATTTCAGCAGGTGTCATTTGTAGGCATGCAGCACCTGGTGAAATACCCTCTTCATCACAACAAGTAAAAGCTACAGGAGCCCTGCCTAGCATGACCAGATACAAAAGAGGGCAGGTCTTCTGCGCCTTTAACTGTTGTGATGAAGAGGGAATTTCACCAGGTGCTGCATATGCATACAAATGACACCTGCTGAAATTCCCTTTTCTATACAACTGTAAAAGATACAGGAGCGCAGTCCTCCTTTTCAAATGGTCACCCTATGCAACTCCTGACGTCTTTATCTACGCCAACTTTAGCCGTCTTTTTAGGCCTTCTCTTGCCGTTATAACAGGGAGGCCTCTTTTTGCAGCTCTATTTTTTTAAGTCAAAAATGCTTCTCACTGACCATCTTTAGGATTGGCATTCCCTGGTGCAGGATCTCTCTCTGATTTTGTTTTTCACCAGCTTATTTTATTTATTTATTTTTTTATTTATTACATTTTTATACCGCCCAATAGCCGAAGCTCTCTGGGCGGTTCACAAAAATTAAAACCACAGTAAAACACCCAACAGGTTAAAACACAATTATGAAATACAATATAAAAAGCGCAACCAGGATAAAACCACACAGCAAAGTTGATATAAGATTAAAATACAGAGTTAAACAGTAAAATTTAAATTTAAGTTAAAATTAAGTGTTAAAATACTGAGTGAATAAAAAGGTCTTCAGCTGGCGACGAAAGCAGTACAGTGTAGGCGCCAGGCAGACCTCTCTGGGGAGCTCGTTCCACAACCGGGGTGCCACAGCGGAGAAAGCCCTCGTCCTAGTAGCCACCTGCCTCACTTCCTTTGGCAGGGGCTCACGGAGAAGGGCCCCTGTAGATGATCTTAAGGTCCGGGTAGGTACATATGGGAGGAGGCGTTCCTTCAGATAACCTGGCCCCAAACCGTTTAGGGCTTTAAATGTCAATACCAGCACTTTGAATTGGGCCCGGACCTGGACTGGCAGCCAATGAAGTTGTAAAAGGACTGGCGTAATGTGATCTCGCCGGCCACTCCCTGTTAATAACCTTGCTGCCCTGTTTTGCACCAGTTGAAGTTTCCGGACCGTTTTCAAAGGCAGCCCCACGTATAATGCATTGCAGTAATCCAAACGAGGGGTTATCAGAACATGGATAACTGTAGCTAAGCTTGTCTTTAGGATCTTGGATGTCTACTTGGGTAGTGGAGTGGAGCTACAGATTATTCTGCCATCTTTATTTATTTATTTATTTTATTTTATTTTATTTTATTTATTACATTTATACTCCACCTTTTTTTCCTCCAAGGAACCGAAGGCGGCGTACATAATCCTCCTCTCCATGTTATCCTCAAAACAACCCTGCGAGGTAGGCTGGGCTGAGAGTCTGTGACTTGCCCAAAGTCACCCAGTGGGTTTCTATGGGCTGAATGGGGACTAGAACCAGGATCTCCCAACTCCCAGTCCAACACCTTAGCCACTACACCACCAAATGACATCACTTCCCCACCCCATATCATTTCTCAATGTGCTTCCCTTCATCCTTTCCCTGAACACCTAGAACAGGACTGTTGACCCCCTATGCCTTGGGGTCAAATCCATCCCCACCCCTCACTCAGGTTCAAATCCCCACTCAGCTCTAAAATCCTCTCACTGGTGGCACTGGGCCAGTAATGCTCTCTCAGCCTAGCCTATCTTACAGGGTTGTTGTGAGGATAAAATTAGGGGGAAAGGACCATGTAGGATGCTGCCCTGAACTTGCTGGAGGAAGAACAACTTAAAGATGATGTGAATAAATCTCCAATTTCTTCGCAGGTGCCATGATCAAGATTGTCTGTCAAACCTGAAACATTCATCAGAATATTCATCTTTATTCATCTTACGTGTGTTATTTTTTGTTGCACCACTCTATGGCAAAAGGCCCTCTATGAGTGTTTTATTGTTAACTACATTTTTTAAATTATTTTGGTAAAATGCAATAATATCTTTAAAAATCACAATATATTGCAGTATAGAACCGGCTGACCCAACGTGGTACGCTCCAGAACATCTGAAATGCAAACAGATTTGGGGAGGCTGATAAGAGATAAATACAGGCAAGAATGTAAAAAAGAAGAAGAAATAGTTCTTCATTTTAAATATTTTTTATATGTATAATTTGGTATCAAAGAGTTTTTGGTGGATTAATCTTGGCCATCAGAGTCTCTCAGTCTTAACCTTCCTTGTAGTGAAAGTGGCTGTGAGGCTAAAATATTGATTGGGGAGGGGGGGCAGTATCCTGAGCACCTTAGAAAGGCAATACATTAAATATAATATATACATACGTGCCTCCGGAATCCTGAAAGACAGCAGAAGGATGCTGGATGAACTTCCTTGTGTAAAAAGTTCCAGAACTGAGATGCCACCACCAGGAAGGCTCCGCTGCATTTCGTACGGCACGAGGGACTCGGAAAAAGAGCCTGTTCACCTGACTGTGCAGTTACACCAAGATAATTCTGATTTATCCCCCACCTTTATAGTTTTAACTGGAAACCAACTAATCCATTTATATGAAGCTACTACCCATTCTGCCACCTCTAATTGTTTCTGGTTTGAATGTAGCCTCATATGTAGTAGACAATTTCCCAGCTTTGAATTGACCAACATTTACCAAAAAAAAGCCTCATTTGTAATCATGTCCTTTTAAGCTGTACACCTACTCCAAATGCTTCTAATTATTTTTGTATATTGGTAAGAGTTTATTTTGGATTGCTGAGTAAATAAATATATGTTACCTGCACACTGGCTGATTTTGTGTTGCTTGCCTATATCCTTCTGCGCTCTGTTTGTTTGGCCTCTTCCATTCATAACGTAGTAGGGATCGCTTCTCGATCCTCCCAGAGTGCAGGACACGGAATAACGGGATCAAGTTAAAGGAAGCCAGATTCCAGCTGGACATCAGGAAAAACTTCCTGACTGTTAGAGCAGTACGACAATGGAATCAGTTGCCTGGTGATGTTGTGGCCTCTCCCACACTAGAGGCCTTCAAGAGGCAGCTGGACAACCATCTGTCAGGGATGCTTTAGGGTGGATTCCTGCACTTAGCAGGGGGTTGGACTTGATGGCCTTGTAGGCCCCTTCCAACTCTGCTATTCTATGATTCTAGGGAAGTTCTCCCGTCTGAGAGGTAACAAAATGGGACCAGACATATCCCTGCCGAGACTGCCTTTTCCAATCTGGTATTATGGGAAATAATGCTCATTGGTTTGTAAGACCCATCCTAGGTTTCTTTACAAAGTGCCCCCAAAGGAGAGGCCAAAATGTTCTTTTCGGTAACAATGCTTGCAGGAAGGATTGAAAGAATGGGAGAAAAGATTTCAGCCTCTCTCTCTCTATTAGTGAACGCGGGTAGTGAGTGGCAACAGAAATGGAGCCAGAAGGGGGTCACTGCTAAACCAGAGGGAGATCATAGAATAGTATTGCTGGAAGGATCCTCTAAGGCCATCCAGTCCAACCCCCTGCTCAGTGCAGGAATCCACCTTAAAGCATCTCCGACAGATGGCCTCCCTAGGTCATTGGTTCCATTGTTGTACTGCTCTAACAGTCAGGAAGTTTTTCCTGATGTTCAGCTGGAATCTGGCTTCCTGTAACTTGAGCTCATTATTCCGGGTCCTGCACTCTAGGATGATCGAGAAGAGATCCTGGCCCTCCTCTGTGTGACAACCTTTCAAGTATTTGAAGAGTGCTATCATGTCTCCCCTCAATCTTCTCTTCTGCAGGCTAAACATGCCCAGTTCTTTCAGTCTCTCTTCATAGGGCTTTGTTTCCAGACCCCTGATCATCCTGGTTGCCCTCCTCTGAACCCCCTCCAGCTTGTCTGCGTCCTTCTTGAAGTGTGGAGCCCAGAACTGAACACAATACTCAAGATTAGGCCTAACCAGTGCCGAAAAGAAGGGTACCAGTACCTCCTGCAATTTGGAAGCTATACTTCTATTAATGCAGCCCCAAATGACATTTGCTTTTTTTGCAGCCACATCACACTGTTGGCTCGTATTCAGCTTGTGATCTACAACCATTCCAAGATCCTTCTCGCTTGTAGTATTGCTGAACCAAGTATCCCCCGTCTTGTAACTGTGTATTTGGAACTTGACATTTTTTTTAGCATGCGTGAGGTTACTCCCCTCTCCCAATCCACAATGAAAAGGCCTTCCACCAATGGTGTCCTAATCATTGACTCTAGCATTTCATCGCCCTCAACTCCTCAGAATACCACAGAGCCGACATGGTTCTAAGATTGGGTCTGTCAAAGTGGACTCAATCTGAGGATTTGATCCGGTTTATTTTACAGTATGCTGGGGAGTGAATTCACAACAACAACTTTGGAAACAAAGGGATTCATCTCTCTTGTAGTCTCTCCCACACTAAAGGCCTTCAAGAGGCAGCTGGACAACCATCTGTCAGGGATGCTTTAGAGTGGATTCCTGCATTGAGCGATGGCCTTATTTATTTATTTATTTATTTATTTATTTACATTTATATACCACCCCACAGCCGAAGCTCTCTGGGCGGTTCACAAAAGTTAAAATAGTAAACACTGAAAAAGTATACAAAATTTAAAGACAACGGTATCCATTTAAAAGGGCCCCTTCCAACCCTACGATTTTATGATTCTATGATATGACCTCTGGTTTATCACTTCAGCTAAGCGCTCATTGATTAGAAGTTTCTGCCTAACTACTACTGCACATGTCTAAAACAATAGCATATCCGTCACTGTCCATGTAATATTCACAAGCTGCTTATTCAGCAGTTGTTCCATCTAGCATGTATGAATCACGTGTAGTGTGGTGTAGTGGTTACTGGCTAGAGGGTTGGACTGGGAGTCGGGAGATCCGGGTTCTAGTCCCTCACTTGGCCATGGAAACCCACTGGGTGACTGGGCCAGTCACAGACTCTCAGTCCAACCCACCTCACAGGGTTGTTGTGAGGATAGAAATGAAGAGGAGGAGGATTATGTACGGCGCCTTGGGTTCTTCGTGGTCTCTGTGCTTCACACATATGGGCGATTAATAAGCTGACTTACCGGAGGTGGGTGGTGTCAGATCATAGATGAATGTCACAGAATTGCCGATAAGACGGCACGCCCAAAAGCGCAGTCTCTACGCGATCTGACGTCCAGACGGTAGTGGCTGGCAAAAGTCCGTGGGGTTGACCAGGTAGCCGCTTTACAGAGATCCGGTAGAGCGATCCCCTTTTCAAAGGCTGTAGAGGTGGCTACTCCTCTCGTGGAGTGAAAGCGCACCTTACCCTTCAACGGGAGGCCAGCGAGTTCATAGGCTAGCTTAATAGTCTGAACCACCCAAGCAGATATTCTCTGAGGAGATGCCTGAAGTCCCTTTTGCTTGTCCCCGTAACAAACAGATCCTCATAGAACTGTTCTACTTCTGCTTCTTCAGCATCTGTGGTTGGGGCATATATTTGGATCACTGTGATGTTAAATGGCTTACCCTGAATTCGAATTGAGATCATTCTATCGTTTTTTGGATTGTATCCAAGCGCTGCTTTAGCCACTTTATTATTAATTATGAAGGCTGCTCCGTTTCTTCTGTGATCCTCTTGTCCACAGTAGTAGATCTGGTGGTGATCTGATGTGAAGTGGCCCATTCCAGTCCATTTCAGTTCACTGACACCCAATATATCTATATTTAATCTTGACATCTCACCAATAACCACATCCAATTTGCCCTGGCTCATAGATCTTACATTCCAGGTTCCTATGGTGTGTTGATCTTTAGAACATTGGATTCGTCGTTCACCACCAGCACCGTCGGCCGCTAGCCGTCCTTTCGGCTTTGAGCTAGCTGCGTCATCACATCTGGGGCTAGTTGAACACATCTGTTCCTCCCCAGTAGCATTTTCACCATCTTCTGACCTGGGGGTCCCATCTTCCGATGGTATACCGACATATCTCTGGTTGTACTGATCCATTTAATTTTCATGGCAAGAATACTGGGGTGGGTTGCCATTACCTTCCCCAGGGATCGTATTTAGTCTGACCTCTCTACCATGACCTTCCCGTCTTGGGTGTCCCTTCATGGTTTAGCTCATGGCCTCCTTGAGGTGCTCAAGCTCCAGCACCACGACAAGGTAACGATACCCGCTGAGATTATCTTTTCTATGCACCTGTTAAAAATACAGGAGCCCTGTCCTCCTTTTCATATGGTCACCCTAAATAATAATAATAATAATAATAATAATAATAATAATAATAATAATAATAATAATGATGATGATGTGACCATATGAAAAGGAGGACAGGGCTCCTGTATCTTTAACAGTTGCATAGAAAAAGGAATTTCAGCAAGTGTCATTTGTATATAATGGAGAACCTGGTGAAATTCCCTCTTCATCACACCAGTTAAAGCTGCAGGATCTATACTAGAGTGACCAGATTTAAAAGAGGGCAGGGCACCTGCAGCTTTAACTGTTGTGATGAAGAGGGAATTTCACCAGGTTCCCCATATTTACAAATGACACCGGCTGAAATTCCCTTTTCAATGCAACTGTTAAAGATACAGGAGCCTTGTCCTCCTTTTCACCCTAAATTAATCCAAGTGATGTTTTGGTTTTTTTCCCTGCGAAGGGTTAATCTTACTGAGTGATGCCTTCCTAGAAGAGCCTTGCAGGAAGGGAAAAAAGGCAGTCTTGCTAGAGGTACTTCCTGCCAGCCCGGCCTCTCCCCCCCCCTTCCTCCCCCTCCCCATGGCAAAGGGGCCTCTCTGCATTTTCTCCACTAGCTCCTCCTGGGAGAGATCTGGTGAGTGCAAAATGTATTGGGGAGGAAAAGGGGAGACAGGGCCGGTGCAAGGGCTGCTACCCATAGTGGCTAAATGCCACCTCCAATTGCAGCATGATTCTGAATAACAGCTACTAGGGTGGAACAGCCCTAGATGTTATGGGTGCAGGACGGGAAAGGCATTGCCCTCCTCCCTCCAAGGCTGCTGAGAGGCTCCTGGTTGGCCGCTGTCGGAACCTGGATGCTGAGCTAGCTGGATCCTTGGTCTCATGCAGGACAACCCTTCCGACAAAATGCTAGAACGCAGAGGGGTCATTATCCCATGAAACTGATCGTTGGGAGATTCAGGACAAATAAAAGGAAGGACTTCTTCACGCAGTGCAGAGTTAAATTGTGGAACTCACTGCCACAAGATGTAGTGATGGCCGCCAATCTGGATGGCTTTAAAAGGGGGTTGGATAAATTCCTGGAGGAGAAGGCTATCAGTGGCTACTAGCCCTGATGGATATGTGCCACCTCCAGTATTTGAGGCAGTAAGCCTGTGTGCACCAGTTGCTGGGGAACATGGGTGGGAGGGTGCTGTTGCACCATGTCCTGCTTGTTCATCCCTGGCCGATGGCTGGTCGGCCCCTGTGTGAACAGAGTGCTGGGCTAGATGGACCTTTGGTCTGATGCAGCAGGGCCCTTCTTATGTTCTTATGCACCATGATCCAGATCCAGAATTTGACATCTCGCTTGCCTATGCCCCATGGTCACGAAGCAGTGGCACTGCTAAGGATGAGTCCAGGCCCCTGCAAACCCCACCTGCACCCCACACATGACCACCCAGGGAGCTGCAGCAGGGCGGCACAAGCCACCTCTTATTTTATTCTTGCACTCACAAATAGGATTTAAGTGAGTCTGAAATGCAAAGTGCACACGCTTAGAGCCTTTTCGCTTTTAAATCCAGGATGGCAAAGAGTTTCGTTGTTGCCGTTAGGGTGGTCGTATGAAAAGGTGGACGGGTGTCCTGTATCTTTAGCAGTTGTATAGAAAAGGGAATTTCAGCAGGTGTCATTTGTAGGCATGCAGCACCTGGTGGAATGCCCTCTGGAGCTCTGTCTAGTGTGACCGGATACAAAACAGGGCAGGGCTCCTGCAGCTTTAACTGTTGTGGTGAAGAGGGCATTTCACCAGGTGCTGCATGCATAACAATGACACCTGCTGAAATTCCCTTTTCTATACAACTGTCATATAGGAGCCCGGTCCTTCTTTCCATAGGGTCACCCTGGTCGTTCTAACATGCCAGGGATGCAGTTATAAAGCATGGAGTGGCAGCTGGGAATGGGAGTGGTGTGGGGAGAGAAATGTTGGTTGTATGCTCCACCGCTGAAATAATGCACAGCATTGCCATCGGTTGATTTTATTTAAAGTATTTTTATGCCGCTTCTCAGCTCCCCAAAAAGCCTCCCTGGGTGGCTTATAAACAAACAGTAAAAGACAGACCCTGCTTGCAGGTTTACAGTCTGAAAAGAACATGACACACAAGGAAAAGAGGATGAGGAGGGTGAAAGAGAAAATACCACCCCCTCTGCAAAAAGCCCCTATGTTAGAATCATAGAATCATAGAATAGCAGAATTGGAAGGGCCCTACAAGGCCATCGAGTCCAACCCCCTGCTCAATGCAGGGGGTTATGTGCTTCACCACCGAAGCAATACAGAGGATCCCCCACCCTCCGCACAGGGCTAACATCTTCACCTTGTGGGGAAAAAGGAGCTGTTGATCTGCCCCTCCATTGGAAGATGAGAGGACGGAGCAGGGCCTTCCCACCAGCCTAAACAGTCTCCTTAATTTCTTTTTATTTTCTCCCTCTTCCCTCCCCATCCACTTTTCCTTGTGTGTCGTGTCTTTTTTAGAATGTAAGCCTGAGGGTAGGGACTGTCTTCTTAATTGATACATTGTAAGCCACTCCGAGAGCCTTTTGGCTGAGGTGCGGGATAAAAATACTCTAAATAAATAAAATAAATAAATAAAATAGCTGCCTCAAGGGACTGCCCACAAGACTACAAACTCCAGGGTCTAAAATGACTTAGTTTCACTGTCAACAAGAAGACAATCAATTAGTTCCAGAAGGGTTAATCTATTGCTGCAAAAACAATCAAGAGTCTTGTGACACCTGTAAGACCAACACATTTATTTTGGCCTAAGCTTTCATAGACTAGAGTCACGTCATCAGAGAATTTCTGTTACATGTTCAGTGCCTACGGTGATTGGGGGTAGGGGTGGGAGGGGGAATTGTGAACACTGAGGTTAGAAGGAAATTAAATGCAGGAAGTAGTGACAGTGACAATCATGTTAACAAGAAGGAAATTAAATGCAGAAAGAAGTGACAGCGACAATCACATGAACAGCGGCCATAACTTGGTTATTTACTGGTTTCCCATTAAGAAAAGTATTATTTATTTCTTTGGAGCATTTTACCCCGCTCTTCTGCCCAAAAAAGGCTCCAGAGTGGCTTACAAAGATCAGTAGTAAGGCTTACAAACTAAAAGGCATGGCAGAAGAGAAAAAGGGATTGGGAGGGAGGAGGAAAAAGGCAAACTTGTGCTGTTATTTATGGCACAGTGGTGCGTTCTTGGTTGTTGTTACTGGAGCCAGAATGCTGTATTAATGCTGTATTAAGTGTTTCTTTTGTCTGATGTAACAGACAGACCTTATATGATTTCAATCTAGCTGTGTTTCAACCTGCTTTGAATCCGGCTGGATTTCAAACCGCTTTCAACCCGGCTGGGTTTCAAACCGCTTTCAATCCGGCTGGGTTTCAAAGTGTTTTTTCCTTGGTAGCCACCTGTCGCACTATTGTGGGTGGTGGCAACGATCCCTGGAGAAGACCCTCCAAAGATGACTTTTCTTTCCCCTTCCCAGGCTCGGGGTCTCCATTTCCCTAGTTTGAACTGATTCTCGGCGTGTCTCTCCTTCTGCAGGGAGTTTCTCCACTCTTTAACCGAACAGATCCTGTTTGACTTACCTGCTTCTCTGGAGGCTTTAAGAGTTCGTCAGCAGTGGCTCAAAGCCAGAGTTGCTGGGGGCCTAAGACGTCGTCCCACTACTGGCCTGAGAGACCATGGCAGTAGCTGCAGAAGAAGGTGACCTTGTGGCCCCAGGTCTTCGATTAGAGGCTACGCTGGAGCAGGATGAGAAAGTGGAAAAGCGAGACCTGTCAGGCTTTGAAGCAGGGAGAAGAGCAGGAAGCTGTCAGGCTGCCCAGGTGGAGGGCCGCATGGAATTCTGGGAAAGGACAGTGCCGACCTTCCTGGATCAGGACATCATAAATCCAGATGTAGAATGTCAGCGCTTCAGGCGACTCCACTACCAAGAGGACGAGAGCCCCCACGAAGTATGCAGCCAACTCTGGGAACTTTGCCGTCAGTGGCTGAAGCCAGAGAGGTGCACGAAGGAACGGATCCTGGACCTGGTGATCCTGGAGCAGTTCCTGGCCATCCTACCCTCAGAGATGCAGAACTGGGTCAGGAACGGTGGTCCTGGGAGTTGCATCCAGGCTGTTGTCTTGGCAGAAGATTTTCTGGGGAAACAGCAAAAGAACCTGGGACAGGAGCCGGTGAGCACATAGCTGGCAGTGGGACAGTTCAGACGACACAGCTAAGCCATGGTTCGTCCACTAACCCTTTGGTTAGTGAGCGTGTTTAAACCGTGGTTATCCAGCCACCGTGGTTAGGAATGGCTCAGATGACACACTTACATCATGGATCAAACGACATGCTAAGCCATGGTACATACCACATGCTAAGCCATAATGGCCCCGTTCAGAAGACACCTTAAACCACGGCTTGGCAAAAAGCCTTATTCAGCATGGTTAAAGTCGTGGTTTAAGGTGTCTTCTGAACATGGCCCAGCTTTCTGGCTTAACCACCATCATTAAAGCCATGGTTTAAGGCGTCTTCTGAACGGGCCAGTGTTTAGCTCAAAATGCTTAACCACCATGGCTTAACGCGTCATCTGAACACTGTTTGTAAGAACTTAAGCTAAACTACGCTGGTGTTCTTTGCCCTGCGCCTTTTGCCTTTGGCCCCTCCCTCTTTAGCCTCTGATCCCGCCCACCACCCGAATGCAGCCTCCCTGAGAGCTTCTCTGGGAGTGAATTTGACCCTCATGGTGGAAGAGGTTCAACACCCCTGGATTGTAGGCTAAAGGGAGGCGGAGAATTTTTGCTTTTGCCGTTCCTCCTTTTAACCTCCCTGCCTTCCCGGTTGACTTTGTGAAATTTTCTCTCCTGCCTCAGGTGCAATGGCCTTTTGCAAAGGCAGCCAAGCCTTCCTTTGAGCTGAAGAGGACTCCGTCGGACGGTGATGGTCTCCTCTTCAGGGGGTTCCTCCAGGAAGCTGATGGACGTGGCGCCTCGCCAGGTAAGGATTTCACATGCTTGGGGAGCTTGCTCCTCTGCCGTGGTTGGATGGTTCATCAGCCAGGGTTCCTGTAGTTTTAAAGTTCCTGCATTGAGCAGGGGGTTGGACTAGATGACCTCGAAAGCCCTTCCAACTCTGTGATTCTATGGTGGGCTTCCCTGATGGACTCTTCAGAAGCCCTGCTTCTTGCAGTTTCTGGGGTGGGGAGATGGGGGCAAAAAATATTAATTTATGTAAAGCACGTATGCTCAAGGCACCTAGAACAGCTTATGACAAATCATGGAATAAGGGGAGAGGTCCTCTTATGGATCAGTAATTGGTTAAAGAACAGAAAGCAGAGAGTAGGAATAAATGGTCAATTCTCCTGATGGGGGGAAGAAAATAGTGGGTTCCTACAGGGATTGCCAAGTCTAAAGGCCTTTATTCCGTTCTTATTCTCCTTGATCTAACTGCAGCCTTTGACAGGGTTGATCATGATCTTCTTTTAGATTCCCTTCATGACCTTGGATTTTGTGGCTCTGTCTATAACTGGTTTGCCTCCTATCTAGCGGGCCGCTCTTTCAGTGTGTTGGCTAATGGCAGCTCGTCTTCTTCTTTTCCCCTTTCAGTAGGGGTACCGCAAGGCTCGGTGCTTGGCCCGTTGCTGTTTTCTTTATACATGTTGCCCTTGGGTAATCTTATTCAATCTCATGGCCTCCAATATCATCTGTATGCCGATGATACACAATTATATCTCTCATCTCCGGATCTTTCTCCTGATGTTCACGATCGTATCTCGGCATGTCTTTCAGATATCTCAGCTTGGTTGCTTCATCGTCGTTTGAAACTTAATATGGCAAAGACTGAATTGCTTGTTCTTCCTCCTAAACCTTCTTCTCATCTCTCATTCTCTCTTACTGTCAATAATGTTACACTTACTCCGGTCAAGGAAGCTCGTAGCCTTGGCTTTATATTTGACTCCTCGCTCTCCTTTATTCCTCATATTGAGACAGTAGCTAAATCCTGTCGTTTTTTCCTGTATAATATTGCCAGGATTCGATCATTTTTGTCTGTCTCTTCTGCCAAGACGCTTGTTCATGCACTGGTTATTTCTCGGTTGGACTACTGCAACCTTCTTCTCACTGGCCTTCCTTCTTCTCACATCAGTCCGTTGGTTTCTGTTCACCACTCTGCCGCTAAGATCATCTTCTTGGCCCGCCGCTCTGACCATGTTACTCCACTGCTGAAATCTCTTCATTGGCTTCCAGTTCACTCTAGAATCCAATATAAACTTCTCCTGTTGACCTTCAAAGCTTTTCACGGTCTAGCTCCTTCCTATCTCTCCTCTCTCATCTCACACTATTGCCCCGCTCGTGCTCTTCGCTCCTCTGATGCCATGTTTCTCGCCTGCCCAAGGGTCTCTACTTCCCTTACTCAGCTTCGTCCATTTTCTTCTGCTGCCCCTTACGCCTGGAACGCTCTTCCAGAACATTTGAGAACTACAACTTCAATCGCAGCTTTTAAAGCTCAGCTAAAAACTTTTCTTTTTCCTAAAGCTTTTAAAACTTGATTTTGTTCTGACTTTTATACTGCCTGTTTGGTGCATTCTCTTCCCCTCCTTATTGTTTTACTATGATTTTATTAGATTGTAAGCCTATGCGGCAGGGTCTTGCTATTTATTGTTTTACTCTGTACAGCACCATGTACATTGATGGTGCTATATAAATAAATAAATAATAATAATAATAAGCTAACAACAGCTGGAATTGTTTAGCTTGGAAAAAATGAGGCTAAGGGGAGACATAATAGAGGTGCACAAAATGATGCCTGGTGTGGAGAACGTGGACAGGGAGACCTTTTTCTCCCTCGCCCATAATACTAGAACCCAAAGGGGTCATTATCCCATGAAGCTGATGGGTGGGAGATTCAGGGCAGATGAAAAGAAGGACTTCTTCACACATCGCAGAGTTAAACTACGGAACTCACTGCCACAAGATATAGTGATGGCCACCACTTTGGATGGCTTTAAAAGGGGGTTGGATAAATTCCTGGTGGAGAAGGCGATCAATAGCTACTAGCCCTGATAGTTGTGTGCTACCTCCAGTATCAGAGGCAGTAAACCTGTATACACCCCATGCTGGGGAACATGGGTGGGAGGGTGCTGTTGCACTGTGTCCTGCTTGTGGGTCCCTGGTCAATAGCTGGCTGGACACTGTGTGAACAGAGTGCTGGACTAGATGGACCCTCGGTCTTGATCCAGCAGGGCTCGTCTTATGTTCTTATACTAGATGGACCCCCAACCCAGGGATAGATCTGATCCTGATCCTCCTCTTCTCTATTTTATTCCCACAACAACCCTGTGAGGTAGGTTGGGCTGAGAGAGTCTGTGACTGGCCCAGAGCCACCCAGTGAGCTTCCATGGCTGACTGGGGACTAGAACCCGAATCTCCCAGCTCCCAGTCCAACACCTTAGCTACTACACCACTAGAACCCGGATCTCCCAGCTCCCAGTCCAACACCTTAGCTACTACACCACTAGAACCCGGATCTCCCAGCTCCCAGTCCAACACCTTAGCTACTACACCACTAGAACCCGAATCTCCCAGCTCCCAGTCCAACACCTTAGCTACTACACCACTAGAACCCGGATCTCCCAGCTCCCAGTCCAACACCTTAGCTACTACACCACTAGAACCCGAATCTCCCAGCTCCCAGTCCAACACCTTAGCTACTACACCACTAGAACCCGAATCTCCCAGCTCCCAGTCCAACACCTTAGCTACTACACCACTAGAACCCGAATCTCCCAGCTCCCAGTCCAACACCTTAGCTACTACACCACTAGAACCCGAATCTCCCAGCTCCCAGTCCAACACCTTAGCTACTACACCACTAGAACCCGGATCTCCCAGCTCCCAGTCCAACACCTTAGCTACTACACCACTAGAACCCGAATCTCCCAGCTCCCAGTCCAACACCTTAGCTACTACACCACTAGAACCCGGATCTCCCAGCTCCCAGTCCAACACCTTAGCTACTACACCACACTGGCTAAAGTGTGGGAGTTGGGAGATCTGGGTTCTAGAGACTACAAATCCCACCAGCCCTAGCCAGTACAGCCAATGGGTGAGGAATCATGGGAACTAAAATGATCGTGGGGCTGGAGCGTCTCCCCTATGAAAGAAGGTCCCAACAGCTGGGGCTGCTTAGCTTGGAGAAAAGGAGGCTGAGGGGAGACAGGATGGAGGTGTAGAAAATGATGCCTGGTGTGGAGAATGTGGACAGGGAGACCTTTTTCTCCTTCTTCCACAATACTAGAAGCTAAAGGGGTCATCCCATGAAGCTGATGGGTGGGAGATTCAGGACAAATAAAAGGAACTACGGAACTCACTACCACAAGATGTAATGATGGCCACCAATTTGGATGGCTTTAAAGGGGGGTTGGATAAATTCCTGGAGGAGAAGGCTATCAAGGGCTACTAGCCCTGATGGTTATGTGCTACCGCCAGTATCAGAGGCAGTATGCCTGTGTACACCAGTTGCTGGGGAACATGGGTGGGAGGGTGCTGTTGCACCCGTGTCCTGCTTGTGGGCTCCCTCTGGGCAACCCCTGTGGGAACAGTTCTTCTTATGTTCTTTATGGGAACAGATTAAGGAGGAGCCGAACATTGCTGGTTTCTCAGCTGAGCCAATGGAGTGACCCTGTTCCTGTTGCTCCTCCAGCAAACTGACCTTATTAAAGGGGCAGGATTCCAGTTTCCTGTGAGGTTTTTCCAACCTAGACTTTCAGTTACCACCAGGTACAATTCTTCATCTCCTTTCTTTGTTCTCTGACCTCAAGTTCTTGAGGGAAATGGAGGCTGTCCACCTGTTACTACCTCCTCAAGACTTTATTCCCTCTATTATGAAATGCCGTCTTACCGTGCTTTCTTTATAAAAGGCAACTCTGCTGTAGTTTACACAAGCCAAGGGGTGAATGGGGGTTGTAGTCCCAACACGTACGGTCAGCACCAGGTTGGGGACGGCTAGCCTAAAGGAAAGCGTGAAGGCCCGTTTGTGATGTGACTACTCCCATTTGTACTAGTAGTGGGGCTGTCCATACACCTTGTATACCCGTGGCGGCTGTGTTGTGGCGCTGTGTAGTTTATACGACGCAGCCGCCAACTCGCACCCACCACGGGCATTTCCCCACAGATTGCGCACTTAAAAAGTCACTGACTTACCACGACTTCTTATTTTATTTATTTATTGCATTTATATTCCGCCTGTTTTCCTCCAAGGAACCCAAGGCAGCGTACATAATCCTCCTCCTCTCCATTTTTATACTCACAACAACAACAACAACAACAACCCTGTGAGGTAGGCTGGGCTGCATGTCTGTGACTGGCCCAAAGTCACCCAGAGGGTTTCCATGGCCGAGTGGGGACTAGAACCCGGATCTCCCGACTCCCAGCCCAACACTTTAACCACTACAGCACACTGGCATTCATTTACTCTGAGGTCTTCACCTTCTTTGCTCGTCTGTCGGCGGTGACCTTGCTTCACATCGAGGCTGGGGGCGTTCCGGGGGCGGATGGAGGCCCACAGTAGGTTGGGTGGGTGTGCATGGCAAGGCCGAGCAGACAGCGGACTTGATGAGCTGAATAGCCACCAGCCCTGCCTGGAAAGTCCAGGCTCCCTCCTGTCTTGGAGATTTCCCACACCCTCATGTGGCCCAGAGTGGTAAGCGGCAGTTACTGCAGCCGAAACTCTCCCCACGGCCTGAGTTCGATCCCAGCGGAAGCTGGTTCTCAGGCAGCCGGCTCAGGTCGACTCAGCCTTCCATCCTTCCGAGGTCGGTAAAATGAGTGCCCAGCTAGCTGGGGGAAAGGGAACCGCGACTGGGGAAGGCAATGGCAAACCACCCCGCTATAAGGCTTGCCAAGAAAACGTCAGCGAAAGCAGGCGTCCCTCTAGGAGTCAGCAATGACTCAAGTGCTTGCACGAGAGGTTCCTTTCCTCCTTTCCTTTTCCCCGCAGCTGTGATGTTACGGGGTTTTGCATGAACCAGCGTCAAAGTGACACCGTCAAGACACCCCCAGTGCGTGTGTTTTTAAAATATCTGAGCTTGCAGGCCAATTAAAAGCGCCTGTTTGGCCCCTGGGTTTATCACTCCTCCTTTTGTCTCCTTCACAGGTGATGGAACAGCAGTGGAGAGATGCTCCAAATCTTCTTCTTCTAGTGTTGGAGTGGAAACAGCCACCGTGCTGCCAGCCCAGGTAGGAAAAAGATCTTTGGGGAAATGTTTCAGGTATGGTTTTGGGCCCTTTTTCATTTCCGGCATATCGGGGTGGGCAACTTCAGCTTCAGGAGCCAAATCCGGCCTGCACCTCCCCTCACCCCCGTTAGACTTGATGGCCTTGTAGGCCCCTTCCAACTCTACTATTCTATGATTCTATCTCAGTCTGGCTCTCCAAGGTTCCCCAGGTGTCCACGCCTCCTTTCCATGGCCACGCCTCCTTTCCATGGCCACGCCTCCTTTCCATGGCCACGCCCCCTTTCCTCCAACCACTGATGGTTCTGTGGTTTTCCAGCTTTGGCACAGTTTCCCCCCTCATTGTAAGAGGTTGAAATCCCTCTGCTATGAATTTGTTCAAAAATTGTGGAAAATGGTGTTTAATGAGATAAAATAAATTGTAGGAATGGAGATTAAAGAGACACCTATAGTGGCATTGTTATCATTCTGTGGAGAATTAAACTGTAATAAAGAGACAAAAGAATTGATAACGAATTTGCTGATGGCAGCAAGGTTAATCATATCTAGGAACTGGAAGGTTCAAGGAGATCATCATATTGAAGATTGGTATAAAGAGATATGGGATATCGCTATTAATGATAAATTAACATGTAATATAAAAGTAAGAAGAGGAATAACAAAAACGAATGATTTTGAGGGAATATGGAAACAGTTCCTAGAATTTGTTTTATCTAAGGGGAGTGGGGAACCACCTCCAGAAGAAACAATGAGATTCTGGAAACAGGAATAAGATCCCGGGGTGGGGGCGGGGTGCACTTTTATGTTAAGTATGATTATGTTAACAGATTAAACTAGAAAATATGCTATTAAGGTTATTCAACATTTATGTATTATGTTGGTTTTTCTGTTATTGTATTGATGTGACGCGACGAGGAGGGGGATTTTCACACTCTTCGGATGATCAGTGGGGGGGGGGGGGGAACTTATTTATTTATTTATTACATTTCTATACCGCCCAATAGCCGGAGCTGTCTCTCTGTCATTTTCTCTCTGTCAGGGCCTGGTGACTTTCGAGGAGGTGGCTGTGCGTTTCACCGAAGGGGAGTGGGCCCTGCTGGATCTGGGCCAGAGAGCTCTGTACAGGCGGGTCATGCTGGAGAATTATGGGATGGTGGCCTCTTTGGGTAAGAAACCCTTTGCCTCTTTTCAGAGCACAAGAGAGTGCCATGGGCAGGTCTGCCTCCGAGGGGCAGAGAGGTTCCTCCGGCCTTCAGTCACATGGACATAGTAAAATGAATTAAAATCAATGTTTTAAACAAAATAACCCCAAGATGCACACCCCTAAGGTCCTTTTGTATACATTCCAAATTTCACAGGTCTAAGTTTCACAGTCTTGGTGCCATGATGGATGGGCAGGCGGGCAGACAAGTAGCCTCCTCTTCCTCCCTTTCTTCTTCCTTCCTCCTCCTCCTCCCTTCTTTCTTTCCCTTCTTTCTCCTCCTCCTCCCTTTCTTCTTCCTTCTCCTTCTTTTCTTCTTCTTCTTCCTCCTCCTCCCATTCTTCCTTCTTCTCCTTCCTTCCTCCTTCCACCTCTTCTTCCTTCCTTCCTTCCTTCCTTCCTTTTCCTCCTCCTCCATCATCATCATCTTCCTCCTCCTCCTCCTTTCCTTCTACCTCCTCCTCTTCTTTCCTTTCTTCTTCTTCCTTCTCCTTCCTTCATCTCCTTTCTTCCTTCCACTCCTTTTCTTTCTTTCTTTCTTTCTTTCTTTCTTTCTTTCTTTCTTCTTCCTCCTCTTCCTTTTTTCCTTCCACCTCTTCCTTCCTTCGCCCCTCCTCCTCCTCCCTATTATTTTTATTATTATAAAAATAATAAGCAATACAGACCAATTGGAATGGGTTCAGAGGAAGGGGACGTTTCCGTATGGTCACCCTAGACTAGATGGCCTCCAAGCAACCCCCCCCCTTGCTCTACAATTCTAGGATTCGAAGTATACCTGTAATGGCCTAAGCGCTGTGAAGGGGTGAAAAGATAAGACAAGCCGCTGCCTGCCAGGAAGGACAAGACACTGATAGGGGGGGAGGAGGAAGAGGAGGAGGCGGTCCTTGGATGGGTGTGAGTGTGTCACAGGGATTACCGAATCAGAACAGATGACTTCCAAGAGGGAAGACCCTCTTCAGGTGGGGAGAGAGGTGTATTGCTTAAATAAAGCTTTTTGGGTTATTTAGCAGTTCTCGTTTTTTGTCTCCTAAGAAGGTAGGAAGTTTTTAAAGAAACACAGCACTGCTTCTGAGGCGGCTTCTGACGGGATGCCAGCCGGGCTGACTTTCTCTCGCCTTCTTTTAGCTCCGCCCGTTTTAGTCTGTGGCGTGCTCTAGGATCGGCTAGCCTCTCCGTGCCCTCCCCCTCGGAAGAATATTGGCTTCCCACTGACTGTATTGTTTGCCCTTAAAGAGATCAGCTCTGGAGAGGGTTCAGTCCCAGCTGGTGAAGATCCTGTGAGAGCTTCCTCCCCCACTGGTATAGCCTGGCCTGCGTCTGGCGCCGACTCCTCTACTTCAGAGTCTGATTCTTATTGATCACCTGGAACACCTTCTTCCACCCCAGGGGGAACAGGGCTAGGCATGACACACTGACTGGCAGCCGCTCTCCAGTGTTTCAGGCAGGAATTTTCCCAGCCCTATCTGGAGATGCCGGGGGAATCGAACCTGGGACCTTCCGCACGCAAAGCAGGGGCTCTACCACTGCGCTATGGGCACTACGGAAGGTGAGAGCTCAGGTGTTCTCTTGTAACCCAGCAATAACCAGCTATCGTTTTCTCCTTGCTTCCCTAGAAACCCTGATGATCCCCAAACCTGACCTCATCTACCGGTTGGAGGAGGAGGAGGAGGAGAAGCTAAGTGACTGGTGCACCAGGGAAGGGGCAAGATCCACAGGTAGCAGCCTAGAAGGGTGGTAGTGGTGGGGGCTTTTTTTGCGGCTTAAGAGCTGTGGGGATCCCTGGATGGGCTAAAGCAAGGATCCCCAATCTTTTTGGGCCCGCGGGCGTCACAAAATGCCTCATTAGTGGATCACCACGTTGATGTCTCCACCTGTCGTGTCTGCGGATCACAGGCTGCGCCTTATTCAGCAAAAAACGTTTGTTTTGTGTCTAAGGCAATCAAAGGCTACTAGTCCTCAAGATGCAGAAAGAGAGACCAGCTCTGGTGCTGGCAAAAAACGTTCTTGTTTTTGATAAATTCTTCTTTAATGAGCTCTGTACCCTTCCGGTACAATCCGCCCCATACGCTCAGGTCCTCTGGGAAGGATTTACTCCAGTCAGCGAAAACTAGGCTGACAACCGTTACCCAGAGGACCTTTTCTTCTGCCGCCCCCAGACTGTGGAATGGCCTGCCGGAGGGGATTCATCAACTTAATAGTCTTTTTGGATTCAAGAAGACTATAAAGACTGATCTCTTCCGGCAAGCCTACCCTGTTAAATTTTAAGATGTCTGACTGTTATTTTAATAATGTATTAGTTTTATACGTTTTTAATCAGTTTTATGTACCATATTTCTTCGATTGTAAGACGCCATCGATTTTAAGACGCACACTAATTTCAGTACCACCAACAGAAAAAAAACCCACCTAAGACACACCCGCGATTCTAAGACACACCCCGTGTTTAGAGATGTTTACATGGGGAAAAAAGTGCGTCTTAGAATCGAAGAAATAGGGTATTTTATAGTATTTTTGTATTTGATGTTGTTCCCCAGAGGGAGAGGCAGGTAATAAATAAATATGTTGTTGTTGTTGTTATTATTATTATTATTCAGGAGCTGAAGAAAAACACAAGCTATTAAAATATATAACAATAACTAAAATGTCCTCAGCTTTTTCTTTCGGGCATCCCCACTGAGAACTGCGTTCTCTAAAACACTCCTGCTCGTGCTACTAGTCCTCAAGGCCGCATGTTACCTCCAGTATGCCTATGTACACCATTTGATGGGAAACCTGGGTGGGAATTATTATTATTATTATTATTATTATTATTATTATTATTATTATTATTATTAGCCACCTCTCCATTTAATCGAAGCAGAGAACAATAGTAAGTATAAAATACATAAAATACTGATTAAAAACATAGTATACATTGTTAAAACATCCTAACAACATCCTAAAGGCATCCTAAAAGCATCCTAAAATTCTACTGGAAGGTGTTGTTTCCCTCAGATTCTGCTTGTGGGCTTCCCACAGCTTTTGGATTCGATAAGCCTTTGGTCTGATTCAACAGGACTCTTTATTTCTCAGGAATTCTTGTGCGTGGGAGACAGGAAACTAGTATTAACCAGTGGTCTTTATTTATTCCAGGATGGAAGACGGAGAATGAGGATGAGCTTTATGAGGCTTGTATAGAGAGAACTGGGAGTCCAGATGCAAAAGAGATTTTTGTGACTGAAGACGTTGGACTCCAGATGCAGGTCGTCAAACAAGCCATGAAGTGGAAGAATGAATTCCTTTACTCTCAGGATGTCGAATATCACAAAATCTCATTCCAACAGGACCAGTACAAAGGAAGGAGGAGGAACGAGTGCACAGTGTGCGGGCAAATCTTCAGTCATAAATCAAGCCTTGTGACTCATCAGAGAATCCACACGGGTGAGAGACCTTACAAATGTACAGAGTGCGGGAAGAGCTTCAACCGGAGAACGCGACTCACTTCGCATCAAAGGCTGCACACAGGGGAGAAACTGTATAACTGCTCAGACTGCAGCAAGAGCTTTTGTGAAAAATCAAGTCTTAACGCCCATCAGAGAATTCACACAGGAGAGAAACCCTTTAAGTGCTTGAGCTGCGGGAAAAGCTTCAGTCGTAGCTCGAACCTTATTGCTCACCAAAGAATTCACACCAGGCAGAAACCCCGTGGCCGCTCAAAAGGTAGCAAGGGATTTCAATCTAAGCACGTTTCACAGGAGAGAATTCGTACAGGAGAAGATCTGTGTGCTTCTTCAAACTTTAACAGGAACACTTGCGATGAATCACGTTTCCTTGAACATCCAGAAATCTACACAGGAGAAGAAATGTATAAATGTTTTGACTGTGGGGAGATCTTCAGTAAGAGCTCAAATCTTTTTACACATCAAAAAATTCACTTAGAAGAGAAACCATATAACTTCTGTAGCGATAATTTTTGTGACAAATCTAGCCTTTTGACCCATCAGGGTATCCTTTCAGGAGAAAAAATGTATAAATGCTCAGTTTGTGATAAAAGCTTCACTCGGAACTGGAGCCTCATTACGCATCAAAGATATCACAGAGGAGAGAAACCTTATAAATGTGCGGACTGCAGCGAGAGTTTTTGCGATAAATCAAGCCTTATCAGGCACCAGAGAATCCACACGGGAGAAAAGCTCTATAAATGCTTCATTTGTGAGAAAAGCTTCAATCAGAGCACAAACCTTTTTACACACCAGAGAATTCATACAGGAGAGAAGCCCTATAAGTGTCTTGACTGTGGGAAAAGCTTTAATCAGAGCTCACATCTTATCAGACATCAGAGACTCCACACTGGAGAGAAACCCTATAAATGCTCTGAATGTGGGAAAAGCTTCACCCAAAGCCCTAATCTCATCAGGCACTGGAAAATCCATACCAGGGAGAATACTCAGTAACGTCTTCTTCCTTTTATGGAAGTGTTTCAATCAGAGCACAAGAGTACGACACACATCAGATAAGGTGTTATGAGATAGCAAAGAACACACACAAATGAGGAATCTGATATAGTCATGCTTCTGGATGTTTTGCGTGTGTGTCACAATTTACTATATCCACTGACTTTTTCCTCAGGTGACTGAGGATCATAGAATCATAGAATCATAGAACAGCAGAGTTGGAAGGGGCCTACAAGGCCATCGAGTCCAACCCCCTGCTCAATGCAGGAATCCACCCTAAAGCATCCCTGACAGATGGTTGTCCAGCTGCCTCTTGAAGGCCTCTAGTGTGGGAGAGCCAACAACTTAAGATCCTTCTTAATACTTTAGGCAAGGTTAGAACTTTAGAGTTGGGAGCATGAATGTTCTCTGAGTCTTTGTTTTGTTTTTAAAAAGGTTGGTGCACAGCCTGAACCGATGATGACAGAGAGATAGAAACTAGATGGTCGTTTTTAAAATGTCTTTGGCCTACTGTATCTGTTGATGCTTTTCTATTGTTTGAAAGAGTTTTTCTTCCCATTCTCCCTTCCCCAAAGCATGCATTTTTTACAATATTTATTTTTAGGTTGCGTTAGTGTCCCGTTCCCTTCACCACTGCTGTCCGTCTTTGGGTTCTTTGGGCTGAAACAGCAGGTAAACTATCCAGCCAAGGAGTCCTTACTAGAGCACAAGACTAGGAGCTGGCCAGAAGATGGTGTTACACTAGCAACATCCAGGTGGTAAATTAAATGTTTTATAAGCATCACAGGTGCCCCAGACATTCCTTGAGCAACATCAGTGGGCAAAACAGAAGTGGGATGGGCGTAGGGTTGCCATACGTCCCGCAAAACCAGGAATGTCCGGATTTCCAGGAGATTCTGAAATGTCTCGACCTGCTGGGCAAGAATCCCGGATTCCTGGTCCAGCTGGCTGGAGAAATTCTGACCTCCAAAATGGTGCCTTGAGCCTGGTCAGTGGAGCGGCGGCAGCAGAGAAAAAGACGCATCAATCTGGCGCCTTTTCCAGAGCATCACCGCTCCTCCACAGGCTCATCTCTCATCGAGACTCACCTTATTGCGCCTGTGGCTGCATAGAAAAGGTACACCAGCGCGGAAAGGCGCACGTGCTCTCCTCAGGCTACCTGAGTCCCATGCAATGCAAAGGAGTTTGGTGAGCTTAGCTGGTTGTGGTCAGACCTTTAGGGTTAGCGCGGGGCGGAGCTGCTGCGTTATTTGTGGGGGAAGAAAGAGAGTTTTATGGGGGACAGGAGGGAGTGTGGGGGGGTGACAAGGGGGTGAAGGAGAGGAAAGGAGAGAGGGGAGAAAGGAAAGGAAAGTCACTCCCCCCAAAATCGCCCTTCAAAAATTCACCTCCTTGGATTTGGCTTGCAAGCCTCAAATCTGTTACTTGGAAGTAAGTTGCAGTGAATTTAAGATGTCTGGTTTTACAGTTGTTGATGTCTTAATTGAAAAATTGGGCTTTCCCTAGACCTTTATATATTGCTCAGTTTTTTAAAAAAATCCTAGTCCCCACACAAAAAAAATTGTCCCGGTTTTTGTGGATTCAGAATATGGCAACCCTAGATGGGCGAACTGGTAATACTAAAGAATATATACAAGAATATCTGATAATATAATTTTATCTGTGCAAGCTAAAAATATATATTAAAACAATAGAAGAAGGTACAATGTTATTGTGCTGTAATGTAATGTCCTAAAAGACCAGAAGTAACAGTACCAAGTACAACCAAAACCAAACACGTTACGAAACGAAGGGCCAGTTCAGATATGCCCGGAGGGTGGGTATCACAGAGGGGAGAAACCTTATAAATGTGCCGACTGCAGCAAGAGCTTTTGCGATAAATCAAGCCTTATCAGGCACCAGAGAATCCACACAGGAGAGAAACCCTATTATTATTATTATTATTATTATTATTATTATTATTATTATTATTATTATATTTATTTATATCCCACCTTTTTCCCAGTACTGGAACTCAAGGCGGTTTACAAAATTAAAACATGTACAATTAAAACATGTAAATATAAATTTATAAAAGTTAAAATAGAATTGAAGCTACAGTAAAATTAAAAACATGTTAAAATTTTAAAAACAGTAACAGATCAAAAAGGGGGAGGGAATCCAATACATTAACACAGGTCCAGAGTAGCTCCAGAAGCCTGCTGTAACAAAAAAGGGTTTTGCCTGCCTCCGAAAGTGTAGCACAGGGGGAGCCAGCCTAGCTTCCCTGGGAAGGGAGTCCCAGAGCCTTGGGGCAGTCACCGAGAAGGTCCTCTCCCATGTAGCCTTGTCCCACGGTACAGCTTCAGTGGGCAGCTGTGGGCTTTCCGTTCCACAGCCGGGAGCCTGAACCACCTTGAGGAAATCTTGCAACTTGGCCTCCCAGCTCTGTGGCAAAAGCCCCTCTTCTGTTTCCTGTTTAACATGTTTTGGTGGCGGCCATGTTGGAAACTGCCCGACGGTCTCCGCTTGGATGATATGGAAAGATTCTCCTGTTCTCTCCTCGGGTCCGTTGTCCAGGTTGAGGCCTTCTGGCTCTCCTCTCTCCATTTTCCTTCCCTGGCTTCACACCCTGTGCTCTGGCCACCAGGTGGAAACTGAAGAGGCCTGGAGCCGAGAACGTGGCCTGGCCCACCGCAGACCTTGTAGGTCCTGATCCCAGCTTACTTTGGGGCCTCCATCACTTTTCAGCCAGCCAGAGAAACAACCAGCCTCTAGCTCTGAGCACTGAGTTTCATCAGTACAGGGGGTAACGCCAAAGGATGGAGATCTGGGCTCTCTCAGCGGCACCTCACACCACCAGAAACAAGGTCCTCTCCCATGTACCCATCAGGCGCGCCTGGGATTTTGGTGGGACTGAGAGAAAGGCCTCCCCAGAAGATCTCAGAGCACGGGCAGGGAGAATCCGGTCTATAAATGCTTCATTTGTGAGAATAGCTTCAAGGCGCAAACCTTTTTACACACCAGAGAATTGATGCAGAAGAGAAGCCCTATAAGTGTTTTGACTGTGGGAAAAGTTTTAATCAGAGCTCACATCTTATCAGACACTGCGGATTAATTAACCACACACTCACTCTACCATCAGAATGGGTGACTGGCATCCACGCTATTGATAAATTAGAAACAAAAATGGCTACTGACCGTAGAGAAGGTCTGTGGTGGTAAGAGCATTGACGGAAGTGGTCACTCTTGCCAGCAGACTCTGTCGTCTTCACCATTTTAGTTTTCCCCCTCCGAAACAAGCCAAAATACCCACAAGGTTCTCGCCAGACGACACAGGGCCCACCATGGATGAAGCGCCCTAACCATCTTGTAGAAGATGGGTAGCGAACGTGTAGTCTGCCCACCGTAGGGAGGAAATTCTCCTAGGGTGACCATATGGAAAGGAGGACAGGGCTCCTGTATCTTTAACAGTTGCATGGAAAAGGGAATTTCAGCAGGTGTCATTGTTATGGTGTGCAGCACCTGGTGGAATTCCCTCTTCATCACAACAGTTAATGACGCAGGAGCCCTGCCCTCTTTTGTATCTGGGCACTCTGGGCAGGGCTCCTGCAGTTTTAACTATGCACCAGGGGCTGCATGCCTACAAATGACACCTGCTGAAATTCCCTTTCCTACACAACTGTTAAAGATACAGGAGCCCGGTCCTCCCTTCCATATGGTCACCTTAATTGTCTGCAACACACTAACCCACCATGGATTCCATTTCTGAGCAATCCACAGTGGGTTAGCGTGTCGTCTGAACAATCCCACAGTCTTCAACAACGGTCTAGTACATACGAAGTGGTCTAGCATAGAAAAGTTATATCAGAAAGTCAGGCAGTGTATGTATACAAACACATGTTACAGGCCAGTTTCCTCACAAATACAAGCAACAAAGGACAATGCGGTGTCTAAACCTGTGGATATAAAAACAATGTATTTAAAAAGTGTATTTTTTAAAAGTGCTATTTAAATCTGTATTCCGATACATGGGTATGTTTCAGTAAAAACTCACCAGTTAATGGACTTTGCCAGACCTGAGCAGCTGATAGATGTACACACCAATGCGTGTGCAATATGGCAATAGAAAAACCCCATCTCCCCTGATTTCCCGCCTCTTCCCTCCATTTTGTGCTCCTTAACTGTTGTAAACCACCCAGAGAGCTTCCGCTATGGGGTGGTATATAAATGTAATAAATAAATAAATAAATTCTACTTTTCTCACTCCAGCACAGTTGAACAGTGGTCTAGCATGTTGTCTGAAGCCAGGACATTTTCTGCAGTCTGGTTTGTTAACTAGGGTGACCATATGAAAAGGAGGACAGGGCTCCTGTATCTTTAACAGTTGCATAGAAAAGGGGATATCAGCAGGTGTCATTTGTATATATGGAGAGCCTGGTGAAATTCCCTCTTCATCATAACAGTTAAAGGTGCAGGAGCTAGAGTGACCACATACAAAAGAGGGCAGGGCACCTGCAGCTTTAACCGTGGTGATGAAGAGGAAATTTCACCAGGTTCCCCATATATACAAAAGACGCCTGCTGAAATTTCCTTTTCAATACAACTGTTAAAGGTACAGGAGCCCTGTCCTCCTTTTCATATGGTCACCCTATGTTAACCACCCTGAACAACCCAACAACGAACGTTACAGTTAGCAAGCCCCCCACCCCGTGGAAAATGTCCTGGGTTCAGACAACATGCTAATCCACAGTTCAACAAACAGTGTGTTTGTCATGTCTAACCCTACTGCCCCTGTTTTGGGAGAAGGTATTTCAGGTGATCAATCAGAATCAGATTCAGAACTACTAGAAGATGCAGTGCTGGGCACCAGCCAGCCTGTACCAGTGGGGAAGGAAGCTCTCACAGGAGATTCACCAGCTGGAAGTCAGCCCTCTCCAGAGTTTATCTCTTCAAGGCCAAACGCTACACACTCAGGGGGAAGTGAGTTTTCTTCCGGGGGGCGAGTGTCCCAAAAAACTAGCTGAAGCTAGGGTCCACTGGAAGCTCAAACGCACGGAGCAAAAAGAAGGTGTGAGAAAGTCGGAGAGATTATGCCAGAACCTGCCACCGCACCAGGCGCTCTGAGAAGTGGCTTTGTATTTGAGAAGTGGCTTTGTATTCTTCTTCAGCGGACAATTGTCTTGCTTAGTTTGCATAGTTTTGCCTAGGAGGACGTTTCCTAGAGGTTAGACTCTCTTCAGGTAGAAGAGACGTTTATTGCTTAATAAAAGCTTTGTGGCTTACTTAGCAAGCCTCGTCATTTGCCTCCCATCGAAAGTAAGAGCTTTCCGAGAAACACGACAGTGTTGTGCGAACGCAGTCAGTATATGATGATACAGGCTGGCTTTTTCTTTTTTTAAGGGGGGAAAATCACAAAAACCACAAAGATTGTTTTGACACTCTTAATGGAGCCGATTGTATCGGGAACATTTATGTGTCTTCGGTTGCCTTGGCGCCTTCAATATTCACCATTGGCACCGATTTGCTATTGAAGGACTTAAATGGTGCCATCTCTGCTCCAGATCCTGTTTATTTCCCCTTATTGTGAAAGCTGGTGGTCCATTCTCCTGCAGAGTTCCCTGTTGTTTAACTGGTTTACCAGTTCAGAATATGGATTGTCAATGAATCACTGGTTGCTGTTGAATGATGAGTTGTTGTGTGAACGTAGCCACACTAACAAACAATGGTTTATTAACCATGAAGAACCCACAAAGAGAACCCAGGGTTTGTTGTTGGATTGTGAACGCTGGGTCATTCATGGTTAATAGTGCAGCTGGATTCACACAACACAATAACCCACGATTCAACAACAACCGGCAATTCATAAACAACCCAGACTCAACCCATACTGTAGGTTGTCATGTTGCGTGAAACAGGCCTGTATTTTTCTTCTTTTCCCACCCTTCCTTTATATTGTTCACCACTCAGGAATTTTATTGGATGTACAGCAGTATATAAGTCTTCAAGCAATAAAAGCTAGAGGGATTGGAGTCTACAGTGGTGCTGTGCCAGTTATATGATGCAGCCACCAACCCACAGCCACCAAGGGGCAAATCGTTGAAGCTGTGGCACAAAAATGTCAGGGACTCACCCTGACTTTTCCCTTTGGAGTGTTTGGTTTATTCGTTCAGTCGTTTCCGACCCTTCGTGACTTCATGGACCAGCCCACGCCAGAGCTTTCTGTCGGCTGTCGTCACCCCCAGCTTCCCCAAGGTCAAGTCTGTCACCTCCAGAATGTCATCCCTCCATCTTGCCCTTGGTCGGCCCCTCTTCCTTTTGCCTTCCACTTTCCCTAGCATCAGCCTCTTCTCCAGGGTGTCCTGTCTTCTCATTATGTGGCCAAAGTACTTCAGTTTTGCCTTTAATACCATTCCCTCAAGTGAGCAGTCTGGCTTTATTTCCTGGAGTATGAGGTCACCACATAATTCATCGATGGAATTTGCTGCCACGGGACGTGGCAATGACCACTAACGCAGATGGCTTTAAATAGGGTGACCATATGAAAAGGAGGACAGGGCTCCTGCATCTTTAACAGTAATGTAGAAAAAGGAATTTCAGCACGTGTCAATTAAAGAAGGTGAAATGCCCTCTTCATCACAACAGTTAAAGCTACACTAGCTATAGCAGAGTGGCCAGATACAAAAGAGGGCAGGGCTTCTGCAGCTTTAACTGTTGTGATGAAGAGAGAATTTCACCCTCTTCAATTGACACCTGCTGAAATTCCCTTTTCTACATTACGGTTAAAGATACAGGAGCCCTGTCCTCCTTTTCATATGGTCACCCTACTTTAAAAGGAATGAGAGAGTTCCATGGAGGGTTTTTTATTTATTTATTCTAAATATTTCTCGGCCGCCTCTCAGGCGGCTTACAGCAATAAAATACGTAAAAAATAAGGAAGGTAGTCGTGAAAGTGAAATAGAACCTCCAGGCACATCCGAACAGTGGCTGCTAACAAGGGCAGTTGCTTTCCTCATCTGCTTGTGGGTTTCCCAAGAAGTATCTGGTTGGCCGTTCTGGAAAACTGGGTGTTGGACTAAACAAGGGTGACCATATGAAAAGGCGGACAGGGCTCCTGTATCTTTAACAGTTGTATTGAAAAGGGAATTTCAGCAGGTGTCATTTGTATATATGGAGAACCTGGTGAAATTCCCTCTTCATCACAACAGTTAAAGCTGCAGGTGCCCTGCCCTCTTTTAAATCTGGTCACTCTAGTATAGCTCCTGCAGCTTTAACTGTTGTGAGGAAGAGGAAATTTCACCAGGTTCCCCATATATACAAACGACACCTGCTGAAATTCCCTTTTCAATACACCTGTTAAAGATACAGGAGTCCTGTCCTCCTTTTCATATGGTCACCCTAGACTAAACCTCTTTCAATCTGAGGGCCGAATTCAGTGTAGGCTGGTGCCTCTGATTTCAGTGGGGCTGTGAATCCATTCTGGGTTTCAGTCAGAACCAGCCAGAACTCTGAAAGAGCTCTCCCAAGATGCTGAACCCTAGCCCCAACACAGGTTCAGGACTTTGGATCGCTCCTTTAGAGTTCTAACTGAAATTTATTTATTTATTTATTTATTTATTTATTACATTTCTATACCGCCCAATAGCTGGAGCTCTCTGGGCGGTTCACCAAAAAAAAAAAACCCTGAACGGACTCACAGCCCCACTGAAATTGGAGCCACCAGCCTCAGCTGGTTTCACAGTGATGGGTGGGGACGAAGGCAAAGTGGGCAGGAGCTGGAAATACAAAAAATGCCAACACGTCGAGCCTGTTCAGACAACGAGCCAAGCCATGGTTAGGCCACTAACCCTTTTGCAGCAAATGGTTAGTGGGCGTGTTTAAACTGTGAATATGTAGCCACCATGGTTAGGAATGGTTCACGCAGCACTCGTAAGGCATCATGCTTAGCTCAAAATGCTTAACCACCCCGGCTTAGCGTATCGTCTGAACAGGGTCAACGTAGCTTAAACCTCTTCCTGCCAGGAATCAAGCCTTAGCAGAGTAATTTAAACCTTTTGGAAAGGGGAAAGAAATATGGGGGGAAACAGGAAGCCAAGAAATGATTGACAGCCGAGCGGGACCAGGGAAAAGGCATCTAGGAAACCCCGGAGGCCCAGGATGACATCTCTGCCAGGCCAGATTTGGCCTCCGGTCTTCAGGTTCGAGGACTAGATGTACCTTTCTTCATTAGGCATAATAGGTTTGTTGTTGAGTATTTATGGAAATTAAATCCATCAAGTTCAGTAGGACTTAATCACAGTTAAATGCGTATCGAATTGCAGCCTAAAATGCCCGTTTCATAAGATTTTTAAAAATAAAATCCTACATATAATCTCAATTCTGTGCTGAAAATGTATGCAGACAGCAAAATCACACGACACCACCGTTCCTGGATAGTACCACTACAGATTGTAGTCATGGGGTGTATGTGTATATTTTTGAATGCTTCCCCCATGGGGTACCTCCCTGCGTATAGACAACTAGAGCAGACCAGAATCCCTTTCCTTAACGTACTAGCTTTCTGTGTGCAGGGAGCTTAGTTTTCCTTTGTTTTCATGGGGAAGTATTCACGTGGGATTCTCCCATTTGCATTCCCAAAGCGTTCGAGTCCAGTAAAGGCTTCGCCACATGATTTGTTTGCATAAGGCGCCTGGCTTTTAACCTTTGCAGCTAAGTTTGTGTAAGAAAGGACTCTGAGTCTTAGAGGAAAGAAAAGATAAAACTGCACATCAGTGGAGTTCCAACGCTGCACCCGTGGCCACATATGGACCACTTCTAGAATAAACAACGGCGTTCAAAAACTGGGCAGAGCACTACGGAGATAAAACAGCAGAGCGATTCCCCAACCCACAATGCATTTCTGCTCTTGAAATGGCTACTTTCAGTGATGCTCCAGTCCAGAGCTGAGTGTATGTTGAGATGATGCAGCCCCTGAAAATTACTTTTAAAACATTAAATGAATAAAATAAACAAAGAAAATGGTGTCTGGAACGCTACGGAGTGCCCAAAGGGTCAAAATGAGCTTGTTTGCAAACGAAATGTGACCCTTTGGGGACTCTGTAGACGGGTCACATTTAGCTTGCAAACAAGCTGTACGTGAGCCTTCCTCAACCTGGGTCGCTCCAGATGTGTTGGACTACAACTCCCAGAATGCCCCAGCCAGCTGGCTGGGGCATTCTGGGAGATGCAGTCCAACACATCTGGAGTGACCCAGGTTGAGGAAGGCTGCTGTACGTGATCTTTCTAGCATTCTAGACACCAATTTTCCCTAAAAAATTTCAAAAATATTTTTCGGATTGTGCGGCAGAATATGGCCCATGGGAGGGGTGTGTGCCGGAGGACAAAAAATGGCCTCTAGTTCTCCTGAATTTGCCAGCTTCTGGTCTACTTCATTTGCCCTGATAATTCTGCAAAGACCTGTGCAAAATTTCATTCTTCGGTGGAGTAAAGGATTTATTGTGGTTCTCTACAAGTACCTGCAATAGCTGTCAGACCCGATACAGGAACCTGGATATTTCTGAGCATGTAGACACTCATTTGCAGGTCTCTACACTGGACCCGTATAGCCTATATAAATTCCCTGATTTCTAGTAAGGTGCACTATCCCAACAGAATCTCTTTTCCACCACTCGGAGATTTTAGAAAATTTCTTCCCCTGTGTGGGTGCTCTGATGTGTGATAAGGTCTGATGCACCAAGAAAGCTTTTGCCACAGTCTGAGCATTTACATGGTTTCTCTCCCATGTGGGTCTTCTGATGCCTGATTAATACTGAATGTCGACTGAATCCTTTCCAACACACTGAGCACTTGTACGGTTTTTCTTCCGTATGAAGTCTCCGGTGTCTGTTAAGGCTCGATTTATCGCGGAATTTTATGCTACAGTCCGAGCACTCGTAAGGTTTCTCTCCAGTGTGGATTCTCTGGTGACTGCTAAGCGCTGCACCCTGAGCAAAACCCTTGCCACAGTCAGCACCTTCGTAGGGCTTTTCCCGCACGTGGGTTCTCTGGTGTCTCATGAGGTGCGCGCTCTGGTTAAAAGTCTTCCCGCAGCCTGAGCATTTGTACGGCTTCTCTCCTGTGTGGCTCCTCCGATGCGTAATGAGGTTCGCGCTCCTGCTGAACCTCTTCCCGCAGTCTGAGCATTTATACGGTTTCTCCCCTGTGTGGATTCTCTGGTGTCGAATGAGGTTTGATCTGGCCAGAAAGCTTTCGCTGCAGTCTGGACATTTGTATGGTTTCTCTCCTGTGTGGATTCTCTGGTGCCTATTGAAGCTTGATTTAGTACCGAAGCTTTTCCCACACAAAGTGCACAAACTCCTTCCCCTTCCTTTGTGTATCCTTTGCTGGAGTATTATTTTACAGATCGAGCCTTCTTGGCCAGCAATGGGTTTTCTCCTCCACTCATCTCGCTTTGATTCATCTTGAGTCACAAAACCCTCTTCCAGCTCTAAATTATGGGTTCTTTGGGACATCATCCCTCGTGGTTCCCTGTCACTGTCACTCATCCACCCATCGCCTCCTGAAAGAACAACAGAAGTGGATTACAACAATACAACTCTACATGGGACTCAACGACTGGATTAGGATGACACGATAACCAACAGTGGGTTAAATAGTCAATGGTGGGTTATTGTGCCGTCTGTCAGGAGTTTTTCACACCATGTTTGGTTATTCAGCCAAAATAACTAACGCAAAGAACCGACGCTGTGCAGAGTTTATTATTTGGAGCGTGTTCAGAGGAGGGCAACCAGGATGATCAGGGTCCTGGAAACAAAGCCTTATGAAGAGAGACTGAAAGAACTGGGCATGTTTAGCCTGGAGAAGAGAAGATGGAGGGGAGACATGAGAGCACTCTTCAAATACTTAAAAGGTTGTCACACAGAGGAGGGCCAGGATCTCTTCTCGATCCTCCCAGACTGCAGGACACAGAATAAAGGGCTCAAGTTAAAGGAAGCCAGATTCCGGTTGGACATCAGGAAAAACTTCCTGACTGTTGGAGCAGTACGACAATGGAATCAGTTACCTAGGGAGGTTGTGGGCTCTCCCACACTAGAGTCATTCAAGAGGCAGCTGGACGACCATCTGTCAGGGATGCTTTGGGGTGGATTCCTGCATTGAGCAGGGGGTTGGACTCGATGGCCTTGTAGGCCCCTTCCAACTCTGCTATTCTACGATTCTATGATTTGAAGAACCATTGGTTATCGTGTCGCGTGTCAGGCACCATTGACTATTTTGTCACACAGAGTTGGTTATTTTTGGCGACTACAGAGTCCCGTGGCAAGAGTGACCAAAGCGGCGGCTGCTGCTGCTGTACTCTAGCTGGTAGAACTCGCAATGGCTGATGGGATACCAGTGGGAGGACTGAGGCGGGGAGAGAGGGCAGGGGTCGTGTCAATCAAACACACTACTGACTAACAGTCAACTTGATACTGGCCTTAATCCACACCATGGTTGATTATAATTACGTCGTGTGGGGAGTACCCCCTGGATAATCAACCGTGGAGTTGACTATTAACCCGCCATGGACTACTGTGTTGTCTGAACGCAGCCTATGTGGGGCTGCCCTTAAAGATCAGTGATGCACCTGGGTAATATTAGACTTAATGGTCTTAGGCAGGGACCCCGTTAGAGCGCCACGGTTATTTTTCAGTTGTGCCATTCCACGCTTTACAAGGTAGCTAAATTTGTGACTGACACCAGTAACACTTAGATGGGGGCATCTCTGCTAAGTTCAGCAGATTCCTGCTTCTTGTACCTAACTCGCCTACTTATGGCAGCTTTTTTCTATTCCAAGAACACACTGCATTACTCGCAGTTACCTCACAACACACACAGGACTAATCACATCTATTACTAATCACTTACAGTCAGCATACGCAAATAATTAGGAATCGCATTCCTGCGAAGTACAACGAATTCCAATCAATGCCACGCTTTGCATTTATATCGTTGGACAAGATAATACATTTTTAAAGTAAAAAAATAATAATCATAAAATGAGCACCTCTAACCAGCTTCACCTTGAGTACCTCCAATGAAGGGGAGCCCGCCATCTCCTGAGGTATCAGTTCCACTGTCAAACAGCTGTTATTGAGCTCCATCACACCAACGATTTATCGCACACTCGCCTTGCCTGGAATGTGGATTTGCAGCACGGTACTCACGTGACGTCGTTCCTGTCCTCCACTCATCTCGTCCCTTCCCTCCCCTCCGTTGTGTTTTATTTATTTATTTATTTATTTATTACATTTATATACCGCCCCATAGCCGAAGCTCTCTGGGCGGTTTACAACAGTTAAAAATAGTGAACATTAAAAAGTATACAAAATTTCAAACCATCAAAAATATAAAAGCAACAGTATAAAACTACAGTGTCCATTTAAACAACAACAGTTCTGGGGCCCATTAAAAAACAAACAAACTTTGCATATGTTGTTAAACCTGTTAAGTGCCTGGGAGAAGAGAAAAGTCTTGACCTGGCACCGAAAAGATAACAATGTTGGCACCAGGCGAGCCTCGTCAGGGAGATCATTCCATAATTGGGGAGCCACCACTGAAAAGGCCTTGTTCCCTCGGAGTAGGCACTCGGAGGAGGGCCTTAGATATTGAGCGCAGTGTACTGCTAGGTTCATGTCAGGAGAGGCGTTCCATCAGGTATTGCGGTCCCAAGCCATGTAGGGCTTTATAGGTCAAAACCAGCACCTTGAATTGGGCTCGGAAACATATAGGCAGCCAATGCAAGCGGGCCAGAATCGGTGTTATATGTTCAAATCTTCTGGTTCCAGTTATCAATCTGGCCGCTGCATTTTGCACAAGCTACAGCTTCCGAACTGTCTTCAAAGGCTGCCCCACATAGAGGGCATTGCAGTAATCTAATTTGGAGGTTACCAGAGCATGGATGACTAAAGCTAGGTTATCCCTGTCCAGATAGAGGCGTAGCTGGGCCACCAACTGGAGTTGGTAGAAGGCACTCCATGCCACCGAGGCCACCTGGGCCTCAAGCGACAGAGATGGTTCTAGGAGAACCCCCAAGCTATGAACCTGCTCCTTCAGGAGGAGTGCAACCCCATCCAGAACCAGTTGAACACCCACCATCCGACCAGAAGAACCACCCACCAGCAGCGTCTCAGTCTTGTCTGGATTGAGTTTCAGTTTATTAGCCCTCATCCAGTCCATAGTCACAGCCAGGCACTGGTTCAGCACATCCACATATTCTGGTGCGGGGAAAGCCTGGATTATTTTCTCCTCTCACTTTTCCCTTTCTTGGGGGCGTGTGCTAATGGGAATCTTGCTGACGAGAGGGGAGGGCGGGGCGGTTCTCCTCCTTGAGCACCATCGTAGGGACTTGTTAGTTGGTTGAATGGACTTTTTAGTGCTCCAACCACCACCTCTCATTGCCCGCAGAAATGGAGCTCAGATGAAACCATAAATCAGTAATCGCTAGATAACAAAGCCAGAGCGAGGGGGGGAAAGAGCCCACGCCCATCAGAGTACCACAACCAATGAACTGGAGAAGGCAGGAGAAAGGGCGGGGTGGGGTGGAAGAAAAACAAGTGAAAGCCCATGTGAAAGCCCATTTTAAAAAACTAATTTTTGTGAACCGCCCAGAGAGCTTCGGCTATTGGGCGGTATAGAAATGTAATAAATACATAAATAAATAAATAAATAAATAAATAAAGGGACCATGTGTGATGGAGCCCTTGACACACTTATGAAATGGAGGTAAAAGACGTGGAGGTAAACCAGAGGGGAAAAAATAGGTGTGATGGATGGGGTCTTCCCATGAAGCTGATTGGTGGGAGATCCAGGACAAATAAAAGGAAGAACTTCTTCACATAGCACAGAGTTAGGTTATGGAACTCTCTACCACAAGATGTAGTGATGGCCACCCATTTGGAGGGCTTTAAAAGGGGGTTGGATAAATTCCTGGAGGCAAAGACTTTCAATGGCTACTAGCCATGATGGTTGGGAGCTACCTCCAGTATTTGAGGCAGTAAGCCTGTATGGTCCAGTTGCTGGGGAACATGGGTGGGAGGATGCTGTTGCACCATGTCCTGCTTGTTCATCCCTGGCTGATGGCTGGTTGGCCTCTGTATGAACAGAGTGCTGGACTAGATGGACCCTTGGTCTGATCCAGCAGGGCCCTTCTGATGTTCTTATTATGCCTGGTGTGGAGAATGTGGACAGGGAGACATTTTTTTCCTTCCTTTCTCATAATACTAGAACCCAAAGGGGTCATCCCGTGAAACTGATGGGTGGGAGATTCGGGCACAAAGTTAAACTATGGAACTCGCTGCCACAAGATGTAGTGACGGCCACCAATTTGGGGGGTTTGAAAAGGGGGTTGGACAAATTCCTGGAGGAGAAGGCTATCAATGGCTACTAGCCCTGGTGGCTCCAGCATTCAAGGCAATAAGCCTGTGTGCACCAGTTGCTGGGGAACATGGGCGGGAGGGTGCTGTTGCACCATGTCCTGCTTGTTCATCCCTGGCTGATGGCTGCTTGGCCCCTGTGTGAACAGAGTGCTGGACTAGATGGACCCTCGGTCTGATCCAGCAGGGCTCTTCTGATGTTCTTATGGAGCCCTTAATTAGGAGGTTTCTCCGGACGTTGAGCTGAAAGCTGCTTCCCTGCAATTTCTACTCCTACATCCTACTCTTGCTTTCTGGAGCAACAGAGAATCAAGTCTGGGTCCATCTTCGACGTGACGGCGCTTGGGATATCTGAAGGCTGCTATCACGGCTCCCTTTAAGCGTCTCTTCTCCAGACTAAGCAAACCCAGCTCTTTCAAACCCAGCTTCTGCAAAAGCGGCAAATCCTTACCTAGCGAGCAGGCCTCCTTCCCCTTCCCTTTCTTGATCCCTCCGATGTGCCACCTCTGAGCCGTTTCCGACGAAACTCGCTCCGCATCCAGGAAACTCACGGCTACCTCTTGGATCAAACCCAGGACCTGAAAGAGCAGTGAACATCGATTTCCTTATTTATTCCATTTCTATGCGGCCCAATAACCATAACCATTTAAGCGTCTCCTGAAAACATACTCATTTACGGAAGCTTCCCCTGGCTTATAATTGATCCCGTGCTGCTGCCACGTTTTATTGTTTCCAATTTTCTTTTAAAATTCTTAAAATGGATTCCGTTTATCTATCCTTCTTGGGCCTGTAATTGTTTGAGAGCCAGTGTGGTGGCTCTTAGTGACACAGGGCGGGATAGAAATATTTAAAATAAATAAATAATAATAAATAAATAAATAAATAGTGGCTAAGGTGTTGGACTGGGAGATCTGGGTTGTAGTCCCCACTCAGCCATGGAAGCTCACTGAGTGACTTTGGGCCAGTCACAGACGCTCAGCCAAAAACTACCTCACAGGGTTGTTGTTGTGAGGATAAAATGGAGAGGAGGGGGATTAGGTACGTCGCCTTGGGTTCCTTAAGGAGGAAAAAAGGCAGGATATAAATGTAGTAATAAATAAATAAATAAAAATTTTATAAAATTTATTTATAAAAAATATTACTACATTCATATCCTGCCTTTTCCCCCTCACGTGAGGAACCCAAGGCGGCATCCATGATCCTCCTTCTCTCCATGTTATCCTCACAACAACAACAACCCTGTGAGGTAGGTTGGGCTGAGAGTCTGTGACTGGCCCAAAGTCACCCAGTGAGCTTCATGACCGAGTGGGGACTAGAACCCGGATCTCCCGAGTCCTGGTACAACTTTCTAACCACTATACCACAACATGATAAAATGTAATATACAACCTTTAAAAGTTTAAAACAGGATAAAACCAGAGTAAAAACCAGCGGCAGGCAAAGATCTAAAGCAGCCTTCCTCAACCTGGGGCGCTCCAGATGTGTTGGACTACAACTCCCAGAATGCCCCAGCCAGCTGGGGCATTCTGGGAGATGCAGTCCAACACATCTGGAGCGCCCCAGGTTGAGGAAGGCTGATCTAAAGCCACAATCGCATGTATTTAAAAACAAAAGTTGAAGGTCTAAAAAAATCTAAAGAAATGAAAAGGTCTTCATATGGCGCCGAAAGGACAATAATGTAGGCACTAGGTGAATGCCCTCCCTCTGTGGGGAGGGCATTCCAAATCTGGGGTGCCACCACTAAAAAGGAGACTGAGGGGAGACATGAGAGCACTCTTCAAATACTTGAAAGGTTGTCACACAGAGGAGGGCCAGGATCTCTTCTCGATCCTCCCAGAGTGCAGGACACGGAATAATGGGCTCAAGTTAAAGGAAGACAGATTCCAGCTGGACATCAGGAAAAACTTCCTGACTGTTAGAGCAGTACGACAATGGAACCAGTTACCTAGGGAGTTTGTGGCCTCTCCCACACTAGAGGCCTTCAAGAGGCAGCTGGACAAGCATCTGTCAGGGATGCTTTAGGGTGGATTCCTGCATTGAGCAGGGGGTTGGACTCGATGGCCTTATGTAGGCCCCTTCCAACTCTATGATTCTATGATTCTATAACTCCGTCTTTTACAGAGCAATCAGCACGCAGTGACTCTCACCTCTCCCTGACTATGCTCCTCTCGCTGACTCAGCAGGAAATCCTCCGCCAGGGCCACCGCCTGGGCGGAGGTCTCCGGACCCCTTTCCTTCACCCACTCCCACATTTCCGGGGGCAGGATGGCCAGGAACTGCTCCATGATCAGCACCTCCAGGATCTGCTCCTTAGTCCGTTTCTCTGGCTTGAGCCACCGGTGACAAAGTTTGTGGAGCTGCCTGTAAATCTCCTGGGGTCCCTCCGCCTCTTTGTAAGGGAACTGCCGAAAGAGCCGGCACTCTTGCTCTGAACTGAGGGCACATGGGTTCTCTCCCTTCGCTTTCCCATAATCCCCTCTGCCTCCAGAACGTGGCGAATCATACACCTGTTTGGCCGGCCTATGAGGGCTTTGTCCCAGCTGGGTCATTTGCTCCTTCCCTCCTCCTCTTGTCTGTGGGCTGGTGGCCATGACTTCCTCACCAGGGATCGGAGCCGTCTTAGCCTTGTCCCACGGTACAGCTTCAGTGGGCAGCTGTGGGCTTCCCGTTCCACAGCCAGGAGCCTGAACCACCTTGAGGAAATCTTGCAACTTGGCCTCCCAGCTCTGTGGCAAAAGCCCCTCTTCTGTTTCCTGTTTAACGTGTTTTGGTGGCGGCCATGTTGGAAACTGCCCGACGGTCTCCGCTTGGATGATATGGAAAGATTCTCCTGTTCTCTCCTCGGGTCTGTTGTCCAAGTTGAGGCCTTCTGGCTCTCCTCTCTCCATTTTCCTTCCCTGGCTTCACACCCTGTGCTCTGGCCACCAGGTGGAAACTGAAGAGGCCTGGAGCCGAGAACGTGGCCTGGCCCACCGCAGACCTTGTAGGTCCTGATCCCAGCTTACTTTGGGGCCTCCATCACTTTTCAGCCAGCCAGAGAAACAACCAGCCTCTAGCTCTGAGCACTGAGTTTCATCAGTACAGGGGGTAACGCCAAAGGATGGAGATCTGGGCTCTCTCAGCGGCACCTCACACCACCAGAAACAAACTTCAAAGCGATCTTGATAGGCTGGAGTGCTGGGCTGAAAACAACAGAATGAAATTTAATAGGGATAAATGCCAAGTTCTACATCTAGGAAATAGAAACCAAAGGCACAGTTGCAAGATGGGGGATACTTGGCTCAGCAATACTACAAACGAGAAGGATCTTGGAATTGTTGTAGATCGCAAGCTGAATATGAGCCAACAGTGTGATATGGCTGCAAGAAAGGCCAATGCTATATTGGGCTGCATTAATAGAAGTATAGCTTACAAATCACGTGAGGTACTGGTTCCCCTCTATTCAGCCCTGGTTAGGCCTCATCTAGAGTATTGCGTCAACTTCTGGGCTCCACAATTGAAGAGAGACGCAGACAAGCTGGAGCGTGTTCAGAGGAGGGCAACCAGGATGATCAGGGGTCTGGAAACAAAGCGCTATGAAGAGAGACTGAAAGAACTGGGCATATTTAGCCTGGAGAAGAGAAGATTGAGGGAGACATGAAAACACTCTTCAAATACTTAAAAGGTTGTCACACAGAGTAGGGCCAGGATCTCTTCTCGATCCTCCCAGAGTGCAGGACACGGAATAACGGGCTCAAGTTAAAGGAAGCCAGATTCCAGGTGGACATCAGGAAAAACTTCCTGACTGTTAGAGCAGTATGACAATGGAATCTAGGGAGGTTGTGGGCTCTCCCACACTAGAGGCGTTCAAGAGGCAGCTGGACAACCGTCTGTGGGGGATGCTTTAGGGTGGATTCCTGCATTGAGCAGGGGGTTGGACTCCATGGCCTTGTAGGCCCCTTCCAGCTCTGCTATTCTATGATTCTATCCACGTGTCCAGTTAGATGCTACCGACTATTAGGAACACAAACAACAGAAGGACAATGCAATGTAGAGCATATTATTGATCATTCATTTTATTTATTTAATTTATATCCTGCCTTTTCGCCAGCTCAAAGCAGCGAACAATAAAATCGGGTTTGAAAACAAAATCTTTAAGAAAAACGTAACATGAAAGCAAATCCCTGAAAACAAATACACAAACTCCATGTTAGGCATTATTAGAGAAGGAATTGAGAATAAAACTGCCAGTATCGTACTGCCCTTATACAAATCGATGGTGCGACCACGCTTAGAATACGGTGTACAGTTCTGGTCGCCACACCTAAAAAAGGATATTATAGAGCTGGAAAAAGTGCAGAAAAGGGCAACTAAAATGATGAAGGGGCTGGAGCATCTCCCCTGTGAGGGAAGGTTACATTAACTGGGATTGTTTAGCTTGGAAAAAAGAAGGCTGAGGGGAGACCTGATAGAGGTGTACAAAATTATGCATGATGTGGAGAATGTGGATATTTATTTATTTATTTATTTAAAATATTTATATCCCACCCTATATCACTAAGATGTCAGGGCGGCGTACAGATAAAAACATACAGTATAAAACAATAAATATACACAGTTAAAAACAAATTAAACCATGATCCAAGTTAAAACAATATATAATTTAAAAGGGAGACATCTTTCTCCTTCTCTCAAAATACTAGAACCCAGGGACATCTCATGAAGCTGATTGGTGGAAGACCCAGGACAAATCAAAGGAAGGACTTCTTCACACAGCACATAGTTAAATTATGGAACTCTCTACCGCAAGATGTCTCTACCACAAATGGGCCACCCATTTGGATGGCTTTAAAAGGGGGCTGGATAAATACCTGGAGGAGAAGGCGATCAATGGCTGATGGTTGTGAGCTATCTCCAGTATTCGAGGCAGTAAGCCTGTATGCTCCAGTTGCTGGGGAACATGGGTGGGAGGGTGCTGTTGCACCGTGTCCTACTTTGTGGGTCCCTGGCCGACGTCCCTGCGTGAACAGAGTGCTGGACTGGATGGACCCTTTGGTCTGATCCAGCAGGGCCCTTCTTATGTTCTTATGACTCAGCTGTGTTCAAACAACACGATAATCAACTCAACAGTTGTTTATCTAAGGGGTCCTTCCTGCTGAGGCTTCTGTCATGCCATCACCCTACTTCAATTACATAATTTTACATGGTGTTGTGTGTCCATATGTCAACTCCATTCCTGTTTGGAAGGACTGTGAATGCTGTTCAGTTCTGGTGCTCAGAACAATTCCTGGGCTCAGAATTCTTTGCTTCTAATACAGGAAGCCAGATTCTGGCTGGACATCAGACAAACTTCCTAACTGTTAGAGCAGTACGACAATGGAACCAATGACCTAGGGAGGTTGTGGGCTCTCCCACACTAGAGGCCTCCAAGAGGCTGCTGGACAACCATCTGTCAGGGATGCTTTAAGGTGGATTCCTGCACTGAACAGGGGGTTGGACTCAGTGGCCTTATAGGCCCCTTTCAACTCTTCTATTCTGTGATTCTATGGATGATGGTTTTATGCACATTATAAAGATGTTTACTGCCATTTTCTGGTTTGTAATTGTTGCCTAAAGATGCTTGCTGCAGATCTACCTGTTTAATGGCCTTTTCAGACTCAAAGCCCCCAGTTCCACTTATACCATCTGATGAAGTGGATTGTAACCATGAAAACTCATACTAATTTATTAAAATATCTGAGCAACTAAAACAGTCAATATGTCTGCTACACTGAAGCCTTGAATTTGTAAACAGGAGGCTAACATGTTTTTTTTAAATTATTATTATTATTATTATTATTATTATTATTATTATTATTTTGCTTCTAGATGTATGTCTTTTGCAGCAAGCACTGGTTGATGGATCTCAGGGTTCAAATAAAAAAAATACTAGAATCCCAAGAAGCTGATTAGTGGAAGTTCAGGATGGATAAAAAGAAGTGCTTCTTCACACAGTGCATAGTTTAACTGTGGAACTCACTACCACAAGATGTAGTGATGGCCACCACTTTGGATGGCTTTAAAAGGGGGTTGGATAAATTCCTGGAGGCGAGGGCTATCAATGGCTACTAGTCCTGATGGTTATGCACTATCTCCAGTATCCGAAGCAGTAAGCCTGTGTACACCAGTTGCTGGGGAACATGGGTGGGAGGGTGCTGTTGCACCTGTGTCCTGCTTGTGGGTCCTTGGCCGATGACTGGTGGGCCAGTGTGTGAACAGAGTGCTGGACTAGATGGACCCTCGGTCTGATCCAGCAGGGCTCTTATGGCTCAGGTAGAAAAGTCCCCCTTTCTGCCCAGGACCCTGGAGAGCTGCTGCCAAATTAGATAGCACAGGGCTGAATAGCCTAATGGTTAGACCGAATAGAAGGCAGCTTCTAGCTTCACCTGCTGCCCATGTGCTTCTCTGCCTTTTGCTGATTCCTGCAGGCTGCCATCTTCTGCTCCTCTCCCCAAAACCACCAGCCCTCCCATGCACCGCCCTTCCAGCCAAACCCACCTTCAGTTTACACGTCCTCCAAATGCAACCAGGTTCTCCCCAAAGGAAATCCAAAACAGGTTTTGCAGAAGCAGGACAGGACAGGACAGGACAGGACAGGACAGGAAGGTGCCTTCACTATTGACATCCCCCTCTTGTCCTACATTTCCTGCCTCTCTAGGAAGGAGGGCTCTATCGTTTTAACCATGAGAGGACCGAGAGAGAGAGTGATTCTGCAAGTGTGTTTGAATGACTAATAGCGGACTCTCTTTATATGTCTAATTTAAATGCATGCACAGATGTTGGTGGTTTCTGGCTCCTGATGTGCTCTTTTGCATCCATTTCGCTCTTTATCCGGGAGAAGGAGAGGGAAAGGACAGACCCAGATGGCAGAAGAAGAAGAAGGGAAGAAAGGATGAGAGAATCCAGCTGAATTCTTTAGAGAAATTTGGAGACATCTTTCAGGTGGATTTGCTCCAGATAGGGGTGAATACAGCCATAAGAGCCTGATTATTTGGAGGACAGTCTTTCCCCGTACAAACCTGCCTGGATCTTGAGGTCAGTGCTGTAGGCTTGGCTTGTGAGCTCGCCTGTACAATAGATTGTTTTTGCTGGCACAAAAGTCAGGGCCTTGTTCAGTGGTAGCCCCTGAGTTTGTGGAATTCCCACCCAAGTGATATACATGCAGCCCCGTCAACCCAGAAATTGTTTTTAATTTGTTTTAGTTAAACATCTGGTGGTGTTTTGCTGCCCTGTCTCGTTCCAGTCTCTTGTTTTAAGGGATGACTTTCATTTGTTCTCTGATCGTTTTTATACCAGCCGCCCTGTGAGAGCTTTGCTCCAAAAGGTGCCCTAGACCTACTTAAAATAAAACGAAATAAAATAAACTCTTTAAAGTAAAATACATGATTTTGAAAAAGAAACAAAATAAAGGAAACAAAAGTAAAATTTGAACCCAGAGTATACCATTCAAAACTCAACTCTAAATTTGGTTGAAATCTCTACTTGGCCATTAAACTCCCTGCATAATTTTGGGCCAGCCGACCTCTCTAAACCTCGCTTGCCTTATAGGGTTGTCGTGTGTGTGATAGAAGAAGGGAAAACAAATGCTTGTATTTTTGCCTTTTGCTCCGTAGAGCAGGGATAGGGAACTCTTTTCCTGTCAAGAGTGTTATCCATTGAGCCATATGCCAGCAGTGGGCAAGACCAAAGCCAGTGGTGGGTAGAATCAGAGCCAAAAGTGTGCAGAGCAACTGCCTTCTCTCTCTCTCTCCCACCCCTTCCCCCTCTGCCTCAGTGTGTATGTGTGTGTGCGCCAACCTCTTCTCTTTCAGTACCTCTCTCTCTGCAATCCCCTTCCCTCTCTCTGTGTGTGCCAACCTCTTCTCTCTTTCAACCTTTTCTCTGTCTCTGTCTCTCTCCTGTGACCCCTTCCCCCCTCTCTTCCTCTCTCTGTGCCACCCTGTTCTCTCTCTGTGTGCTAACCTCTTCTCTCTCTCTCTGCCAACCCCTTCTCTCTCTTTGTGTCTCTCTCTCTCAAACCCTTCCCCCTCTCTGTCTCTCTCTCTCGAAACCCCTTGCCTCTCTCTCTCGAAACCCCTTGCCTCTCTGTGTCTCTCTCTCTCTGTGTGCCAACCTCATCTCTCTCTCTCTGCCTGCCAACCCCTTCTCTCTCTTTGTGTGTCTCTCTCTCAAACCTCCTTCCCTCTTTCTGTCTCTCTCTCGAAACCCCTTCCCTTTCTCTCTCTCTCTCTCAAAACCCCTTGCCTCTCTCTCTCTCAAAACGCCTTGCCTCTCTGTGTCTCTCTCTCTGTGTGCCAACCTCTTCTCTCTCTCTCTGCCTGCCAACCCCTTCTCTCTCTTTGTCTCTCTCTCTCTCCCAAACCCCCTTCCCTCTCTCTGTCTCTCTCTCTCGAAACCCCTTGCCTCTCTCTCTCTCAAAACCCCTTGTCTCTCTCTGTGTGTGCCAACCTTTTCTCTCTCTCTCTGCCTGCCAACCCCTTCTCTCTCTTTGTGTCTCTCTCTTTCTCAAAACCCTTCCCTCTCTCTGTCTCTCTCTCTCGAAACCCCTTCCCTCTCTCTCTCTAAACCCCTTGCCTCTCTCTCTATCAAAACCCCTTGTCTCTGTGTGTGCGCCAACCTCTTCTCTCTGTGTGTCAATCTCTTCTGTCTCTCTGTCTCTCTCCCCTGAACCCTTCTCTCTTACTCTCTCTCTCTCTGCTCCACCCCATTCTCTCTCTCTTTCTCTCTCTGCCACTCCATTTTCTCTTCCTTTCTCTCTCTCCACCCTGCCTTCCTCCCTGCCCAGCAAGTTGCCAAGGAAGGGATAGATGCTCTTTTCAGAGGTCTGAATTGATCTCTCACACAGGGCATCTGAAACCTGGCCCACCCCTGCCTTAGAGGAATGGCCGATTACAAACAATCAATATGCTACAGATGATTTTTGCATATTATAATTATTAATAATAATTATTTATGTATTTCATTTCTATAACGCCTACTAGCCTAAGCTTTCAGGGTGGTTTACAACAATTCATAAAATAATAAAATACAATATAAAAGTATAGCATCAAAAACCAGCATAAAGATTTACATATACAAAAGAAATGGCGTATATTCCCACAGATTTCAAACCTTTTTTTTAAATTAATGTTTTATTTCATTTTAATTCCACCCTTCCTTCAAGAAGCAGCTACACAAAGATTCCCCACCTTATTTTTACTCTTACAACAACCCTGCCAGGAAGGCAAGTCTGATAGCTAAGAGATAACAGCTGGCCCAAACAACATGGGAAGCTGACTGTTTTTAGGGTAATTGACTATTACGTTTCCTAATTGGCCTTTTATGACAATATATTTCTTTTCATATGCCCGTCTACTTCTGTGACCATGTATGCAATTTTTTATGTTTGCATTATGTCATGTAGGTAAGTTAACCAGTGCTCTTCAACATTTTTATTAATGATTTGGATGAGGAGGTGCAGGGAACGCTGATCAAATTTGCAGATGACACCAAATTGGGTGGGATAGCTAATACCCTGGAAGACAGAAACAAACTTCAAAGCGATCTTGATAGGCCGGAGTGCTGGGCTGAAAACAACAGGATGAAATTTAATAGGGATAAATGCCAAGTTCTACATTTAGGAAATAGAAACCAAAGGCACAGTTACAAGATGGGGGATACTTGGCTCAGCAATACTACAAACGAGAAGGAACTTGGAATTGTTGTAGATCACAAGCTGAATATGAGCCAACAGTGCGATATGGCTGCAAGAAAGGCCAATGCTATTTTGGGCTGCATTAATAGAAGTATAGCTTCCAAATCACGTGAGGTCCTGGTTCCTCTCTATTCAGCCCTGGTTAGGCCTCATCTAGAGTATTGCGTCCAGTTCTGGGCTCCACACTTCAAGAAGGACACAGACAAGCTGGAGTGTGTTCAGAGGAGGGCAACCAGGATGATCAGGGGTCTGGAAACAAAGCCCTATGAAGAGAGACTGAAAGAACTGGGCATGTTTAGCCTGGAGAAGAGAAGGTTGAGGGGAGACATGATAACACTCTTCAAATACTTAAAAGGTTGTCACACAGAGGAGGGCCAGGATCTCTTCTCGATCCTCCCAGAGTGCAGGACACGGAATAACGGGCTCAAGTTACAGGAAGCCAGTTTCCAGCTGGACATCAGGAAAAACTTCCTGACTGTTAGAGCAGTACGACAATGGAACCAGTTACCTAGGGAGGTTGTGGGCTCTCCCACACTAGAGGCATTCAAGAGGCAGCTGGACAAGCATCTGTCGGGTATTCCTGTCGGATTCCTGCATTGAGCAGGGGGTTGGACTCGATGGCCTTAGAGGCCCCTTCCATCTCTACTATTCTATGATTCTATGTCACAACTGGACACTGACAATCCTCATCGATATTTTCATAGGAGTGGGTCAGCAGCGCAAAGCCCAAGGGCCAAATCCACCCTGGTGTTAGTCCAGCCTGCTGCAGTTCTCCGGATGGTCATGTTCTCTTTGCCCCAACTACTGATTAACTGGCGGTCCCCAGCTTTTCTGCATTTCTCCCCCCATTCTAAATGCCTCTCCTAAGGTTTAATTTCCAGTAGGAAGAGCTTTAAGCTAAAAGTTTATGGTGTTTTTGGGCCCGCCCCTTTTGCCTCTGGCCCCGCCCACCACTGGAATGCGCCCCCCCCCCCCCGAGAGCTCCAAAATGGAATTCTGCCCTCGGGCTGAAAGAGGTTCAACACCCTGGTGCAGATGGTTTGGACGTTTGCCAAATTTGCCTGGGATGGCCAGCATTTACCAGGTTTCAAGCATTCGTTGTAAGGCATGCGAGATCCGGAGTATAAAATCGCCAGGAGTTGATCCGACGTAAGGTGGGCATTGCTGAAAAAGAAGAAAATGCTTCACCATGGATCTGATGAAGGGGGCTTTGGCCCACGGAAGCTTATGCCATCAGTAAGTCAGGAGTGTGTGGCCATGAAGGTGTTGTTGGACTGTAACTCCCATCAGCCCTCGCCTCTGCAGGCTGGGGATGTTGGGAGTTGTAGGCCAACACATCAGTAGGACTCCGGGTTAGGGAAGGTGACATGAAGAACATAAGAAGAGACCTGGTGGATCAGACCAAAAGTCGATCTAATTTAGGGATGTAGAATATATGGCCTGTAGGTGGTGCTCTTATCTCCAATCAGAGATCGGAGATAAGGGATTTCCCCTCCTTCCTCCCACGCTGTAAGTGAGGCTTCTTTAAATTTTTGTGAACCGCTCAATTTTTGTGAACCACCCAGAGAGCTCCAGCTATTGGCAGTATAGAAATGTAATAAATGAATTAAATAATTAATTTAAAAAGCCTCCATTGTTAACAATGGAGGCTTTTTCATGCTTAAAAGCAATAGGAGAGGGAACTGGTATTGGGAGGTTTATACATGGAGGTGCCATTAAGTCCTTATGATTAATAGCCCTTGCTAGACTTCTCCTCCTCCATGCATTTGGCTAATCCCCTTTTAAAGCTATCTAAACCGATGGCTATCACTGCATCTTGTGGCGGTGAGTCCCATAAATCAGTTACGCACAATGCGAAGGATAATCCCTTTTATCCTTCCTGAATCTCCTGCCAATCAGATTCTAAGTTTGAGTATCCTGAGGGAGAGTGTAGGCGGGTGTTATTTTTTTTTAATTCTTACGTATTTTGATTCTTATTTTTGTTCTGTTGTCTTTTGATTGTTTCTTTTTCCTTTCTTTTTTCTGTTCACGGCTCAGGAATCGTTTTTAAATATAGAGTAGCTTGTAAATGTCGTAAATAGATTTCCCACGTCTTGCAACATTTTTATAAGCCACTTTCACGTCTGAACCACCACACGGGAAGGGCGTGATCCTGTTTTCTGTTCTGTTTTGTTGGTATTCACAATAAACGAGTATTTTGTATACTCGTTTTTATCTTGATTTTAGAATTTCTGTAAACCGCCCAGAGAGCCCTGGTTATGGGGGTGGTATATAAGTGTAATAAATAAATAAATAAATAAATAAAGAAGCAGAAGAAACAATGAAGGATGCAATCCTATGCCCCAACCAGAAAGATGTCCTACAACACTCTCCCACACTAGAGGCCTTCAAGAGGCAGCTGGACAAGCATCTGTCAGGGATACTTTAGGGTGGATTCCTGCATTGAGCAGGGGGTTGGACTCCATGGCCTTGTAGGCCCCTTCCAACCCTGCTATTCTATGATTCTATGAAAACCCAGCATGGCCCAGCCACACATGTATCATAGGAATTGTCTGTCTAAACATGCATAGGATTATGCCCTAATTTCCTTTTTTTCCCCCAAACTAAGCCCCAAGCATTCTTTACGTTAGGCATTGCAAGAAAAGGAATTGAAAATAAAACTGTCAGTATCATACTGCCTTTATATAAATCTATGGTGCGACCACACTTGGAATACTGTGTACGGTTCTGGTCACCACACCTGAAAAAGAATATTATAGAGCTGGAAAAAGTGCAGAAAAGGGCTACTAAAATGATGAAGGGGCTGGAGCATCTCCCCTAGGAGGGAAGGTTACATCAGGTGGGATTGTTTAGCTTGGAAAAAAGGAGGCTGAGGGGAGACATGATAGAGGTGTACAAAATGATGCCTGGTGTGGAGAATGTAGAGAGGGAGACAGTTTTCCCCGCTCTCAAAATACTAGAACCCAGTGGGGTCATCCCATAAAGCTGATTGGTGGAAGATCCAGGACAAATAAAAGGAAGGATTTCTTCACACAGTGCAGAGTTAAATTACTAGCCCTGATGGTTATGTGCTACCTCCAGTATCTGAGGCAGTAAGCCTTGTGCACCAGTTGCTGAGGAATATGAAGAGAGACTGAAAGAACTGGGCATGTTTAGCCTGGAGAAGAGAAGATTGAGGGGATGAGAGCACTCTTCAAATACTTAAAAGGTTGTCACACAGAGGAGGGCCAGGATCTCTTCTCGATCCTCCCAGAGTGCAGGACACGGAATAACGGGCTCAAGTTAAAGGAAGCCAGATTCCGGCTGGACATCAGGAAAAACTTCCTGACTGTTAGAGCAGTGCGACAGTGGAATCAGCTACCTAGGGAGGTTGTGGGCTCTCCCACACTAGAGGCATTCAAAAGGCAGCTGGACAACCATCTGTCAGGGATGCTTTAGGGTGGATTCCTGCATTGAGCAGGGGGTTGGACTCGATGGCCTTGTAGGCCCCTTCCAACTCTGTTATTCTATGATTCTATGATTCTATGATTCTATGAATATGGGTGGTAGGGTGCTGTTGCACTGTGTCTTGCTTGTGGGTCCCTGATCGACAGCTGGTCGGCCACTGTGTGAACGGAGTGCAGTGCAGAGTTAAACTATGGAACTCACTACCACAAGATGTAGTGATGGCCACCAATTCAGATGGCTTTAAAAAGGGGTTGGATAAATTCCTGGAGGAGAAGGCGATCAAGGGCTCTTAGTCCTCCTGATGGCGAAGTGCAACTTTGAGTATCAGAGGCAGGAAGCCTGTATACACTAATTGCTGGGGAACATGGGTGGTAGGGTGCTGTTGCACCGTGTCCTGCTTGTGGGTCGCTGAGTGACAGCTGGTTGGCCACTGTGTGAACGGAGTGCTGGACTAGATAGATCTGTGGTCTAATCCTTCTGATGTACTGATTTGAGTCGCTCTTTCCTGCACCTTTTCCAACCCTGCAAGTGGAACCGTAGTCCACAAAAAAAAAACCCATCTGCCGGAATAAACCCTTTTGTCGTTAAAATGCCACAAGATGCGTTGTTATTTTTTACAACCTTAAGGCTTCGCCACGCGACATTTTGCAGACGGAATAAGGCGGTCTCCTCCAGCATGCTGCCCCTGCCAGAGGTGTTGTTGGACTTTAAGTCCCATCACCCCCCCAGCTGGGAATGATGGGAGCTGTAGTCCAACACCTCTGACCCGGGGTGGGGTGGGGTGGGGGCAGACATGTTGGGGAAGACAGGAGCAAGGCTTTTGAAAGCTGGAAACAATTTTCCAGGGAAATTCTCTTGAAGGGTTAAACTGACCGAGTCTCTATTCCTAGTGTGGCTTCTAGGAAGGAGGGTTGTAAACTCTTTTAAGTCACTTCCTGCTTTTAATGCCATCAACCCCCCCACCGCCACCCCCCACTCCACGGTGGGAAAGATTCCACTGTGGTGTCAATGGCTGGGCGGGATCTGGTGAGTTTCTTGGTGGGGTGGGTGGGGGGGATGCACACACACACATCAGACCGCAGGCCAGAGTTGTGATTGAAACTCCCATCCTGAAGTGTGGATCCGATAAAAGCAAATTTGCTTCCCAGCTAGACAGACAGCCGGCATCCATCCATCCCGGCCCTTTAAAAGGGAGGCAGATGGATACATGTATCTATTTATTTTTTAATATATATTTTTTAATATGCAGAAGCAGCTGTTGACTGTGAGAATATGGGGTGGGGAGGGACAGTGAGAAGCCACCACCCCCATGCACACACACACACACACACACACACACACACACGTATCCCAAGGCCAGGAGGGGATTTGTGTCACCATTGTTAGCCTATCCAATGTTCCTGCCACAAATGTGTGATGGCGATGACATTTATTACTTTATTTAGCTAGCAGAGCCTTGCAAGTAAGGTGCCCCCTGCACCCCCTACCCACCCAGCGAGTTACAAGCATGCAAAAAAAGTTTTACTAGCCTTCAAGGGGGCTGGTAGAGGAGGGCTGGGTTTCTAGGCTCGGGGGTGGAGGAAGGGCCTTCCCTCCTGTGGAACCGCATTGGCCTGGTTTCTAAGGTGGGCTCAGAGGAGGGATGGGGTGCTCCGTGTCTGTCTGTCCGCCCCCCCCCCTCGCTCGCTTGCCTGCATTATGTTTTGTTCGCCTGGGGTGACCAGCCTGGGGTAGAAGTAGGCAACTAAAATGATCAAGGGGCTGGAGCATCTCCCCTAGGAGGGAAGGTTACAACAGCTGGGATTGTTTAGCTTGCTAAGGCTATCCAGGGCTACTAGCCCTGATGGTTGTGTGCTCTCTCCAGTATTCGAGGCAATAAGCCTGTGTGCACCAGTTGCTGGGGAACATGGGCGGGAGGGTGCTGTTGCACCGTGTCCTGCTTGTTCATCCCTGGCTGATGGCTGGTTGGCCACTGTGTGAACAGAGTGCTGGACTAGATGGACCCTTGGTCTGATCCAGCAGGGCTCTTCTGATGTTCTTTAAAAAGGAGGCTGACGGGAGACCTGAGAGAGGTGTACAAAATTATGCCTGGTTTGGAAAATGTGGAGAGGGAGACATTTTTCTCCCTCTTTCAAAGTACTAGAGCCCAATTAATGGTCATCCCATGAAGCTGATGGGTGAAAGATTCCGGACAGATCAAAGGAAGGACTTCTTCACGCAGTGCAGAGTTAAAACTACGGAACTCACTACCACAAGATGTAGTGATGGCCACCAATTCGGATGGCTTTAAAAGGGGGTTGGATACATTCCCAGAGGAGAAGGCGATCAATGGCTGTTAGTCCTGATGGCTAAGTGTAACTTTGCGTATCAGAGGCAGGAAGCCTGTATACACTAATTGCTGGGGAACATGGGCTGGAGGGTGCTGTTGCACCATGTCCTGCTTGTTCATCCCTGGCCGATAGCTGGTTGGCCACTGTGTGAACCGAGTGCTAGACTAGATGGACCCTTGGTTTGATCCAGCAGGGCTCTTCTGATCTTCTTAAACAGAAGGCTCATTTAGCAGACTACAAGAGGATGGGTCTCTGCCCGGGAGGAACTTACAATCTAAAATTCAGTACCGGGGAAACAGAGGAAGGAGAGGCAGGCGTAAAAACAGGCGAAGTGTATGCTCTAGTTTTGGTTTAATGAGTTTCTTGGGATTGGTTGCATCCAGTGGTGCACTTGGGACTTAGGGTCCTGCTGCCTGGGTTCAGGGGAAGGACCAGTCAATGAATGACAGGTGACAGGCGCAGCAGCAAGCATCTTTATTTATTTATTTTATTTATTGCATTTATATCCTGCTTTTTTTCCTCCAAGGCGGTGTACATAATCTTCCTCCTCCGCTCCATGTTCTCCTCACAACAACAACCCTGTGAGGTAGGTTGGGCTGAGAGTCTGTGACAGGCCCAGAGTCACCCAGTGGGTTTCCCTGGTTGAGGGGGGACTAGAAACCCGAAAAAGACTCCCAGTCTTTTTCTTTTTACGCTTAAAACTTTTTTATAGTCAAGGGCTGTGCCTGCTGTCCGTGGTTACGCAATGCTCTTTTTTATTCATTATACTTTTAAAATGCATTTTCCTCTTCTACAACAAAATAGTATTTATTCTCAGGTAAATGCATCTTAGGGCTGCAGAAGCAAGTTCCATTTTATTCCTGTAATCGTCTTGGTGCCATTTTTAAAGTGAGCTTAAAGTGCCAAAGTCTTACCTACTCGGAGTATTTCTTTCTTTTTTTCCCCTATCAGGGCAGACGAACAACTCTTTAAAAAGAATGTGGGTTTGTTTGCTTTAGCTTTTCAAGAATGTAGATTTGTGGAACAGCAGAGGAGTCTGGAAGGAAGACAAATAGGTCTTGTGTGCGCCGCAACGGAGCCGGCCAAAGGGAGACCCGATAAGACCGTGAAGTCCAGGGTCTAAAATGACCTTGCTGAACCACTGGTTGGAGCAGGATACAGGAATTAGGGGGATGTGCTGAAGACATCCCCAGACAGGTTCTGAGAAGCGAATGGAAGGCAGTAAAAGGGGGAGCATCACACAAGCTTTCTGGGAGGCAGACTTAAGCAGAAGGGCCCATTTATTAGCCCTGGCGGCTAAATAGAACTTCATAGAATCATAGAATAGCAGAGTTGGAAGGGGCCTACAAGGCCATGGAGTCCAACCCCCTGCTCAATGCAGGAATCCACCTTAAAGCATCCCTGACAGATGATTGTCCAGCTGCCTCTCGAATGCCTCTACAGTGGGAGAAGAGCCCACCACCTTCCTAGGTCATTGGTTCCATTGTCGTACTGCTCTAACAGTCAGGACGTTTTTCCTGATGTCCAGCCAGAATCTGGCTTCCTTTAACTTGAGCCCGTTATTCCGTGTCCTGCACTCTGGGAGGATCGAGAAGAGATCCTGGCTCTCCTCTGTGGGACAACCTTTTGAGTATTTGAAGAGTGCTATCACGTCTTCCCTCAATCTTCTCTTATCCAGGCTAAACATTAGTACGGGTAGTAGTAGTATTATGGTTGGTATTATTAATCATCATTATTAATAATAATTAGTATAGTTAGTATTTCATATTTATATTGTGTTCATAGAACACAGCCTGGCTTACATCACTGCAGTTGATGTAAGCCATCAACTGCACTGTTAGAGGAGTACGACAATGGAATCAGTTACCTAGGGAGGTTGTGGGCTCTCCCACACTGGAGGCCTTCAAGAGGCAGCTGGGCAACCATCTGTCAGGGATGCTTTAGGGTGGATTCCTGCATTGAGCAGGGGGTTGGATTCGATGGCCTTGTAGGTCCTTTCCAACTCTTGTATTCCATGAAACAAAGCCCTATGAGGAGAGACTGAAAGAACGGGGCATGTTTAGCCTGGAGAAGAGAAGATTGAAGGGAGACATGATAGCACTCTTCAAGTACTTGAAAGGTTGTCACACAGAGGAGGGCCAGGATCTCTTCTCGATCCTCCCAGAGTGCAGGACACGAAATAATGGGCTCAAGTTATAGGAAGCCAAATTCTACCTAGACATCAGGAAAATCTTCCTGACTTGTTAGAGCAGTACGACAATGGAATCAGTTACCTAGGGAGGTTGTGGGCTCTCCCACCCTAGAGGCCTTCAAGAGGCAGCTGGACAACCATCTGTCAGGGATGCTTTAGGGTGGATTCCTGCATTGAGCAGGGGGTTGGACTCGATGGCCTTGTAGGCCCCTTCCAACTCTGCGATTCTATGAGAGTGCAGGACACGGAATAACGGGCTTAAGTTAAAGAAAGCCAGATTCCAGCTGGACATTAGGAAAAACTTCCTGACTTGTTAGAGCAGTATGACAATGGAACCAATGACCTAGGGAGGTTGTGGGCTCTCCCACACTAGGGGCCTTCAAGAGGCCAGCTGGACAGCCATCTGTCAGGGATGCTTTAGGATGGATTCCTGCATTGAGCAGGGGGTTGGACTCGATGGCCTTAATGGCGCCTTCCAGCTCTACTATTCTAGGATTCAGGCAGAATACAAAACAACTGAAAGGAACGATTGCAAAACGATCAATCGAAAAACAACAATACCTAAACGCAGCATTCAGGTTTTGGTTTTTTTTTTTTTTTGCAGGGGTTGGGAATCAATTTAAAACAGCAGCATTAAATACAACACTAACAGCAACATGTGACATGCGTAGAATTTTTTAAAGAAACTTTTTAAAAAATTCTACTGGACAGTAAAGAGAGGCCTTGACTGTGGCACCACCACCAAGAAGGCCCTGCTCTTGTGTCCACCCCATACCTTGTATAGGCATCCGCGGTTGTGCTGGATTTTTCATCGGCCAGATAATTGCAGAAATTACAAGTCCCAAATAATTGTATTTATAATCTTCTGCTAGTCAGAAGAACTGTGTACATAGATACAGAAATTACAACAGCAGTAGCAGAAGAATCGAGAGATGAATATCCCTTGTGTTGCTAACCAGATTGTTCCCATTTACCTCTGCTTTTTTCTCTTCTGCAGGAATAAACCCTTCTATAGGGCTTCAGTTCTTCCTTCTCATTGCTTCTCCCAGGGCTCGGCCTGCTTCCTAACTTGTACATAACTGTGTCTCAGCAACCAGCCCTCTTTACGGATCCTTCTCTCTAGTAGGTTCTATCTATTATCTACCTCTCTATCTATTGTGAACCGCCCAGAGAGCTCCGGCTATTGGGCGGTATAGAAATGTAATAAATAATAAATAAATAAATATTTCTGTCTCAAACTTATAAACCACTCTTAGAACATCAGAAGAGCACTGCTGGATCAGTCAAAGGGTCCATCTAGTCCAGCACTCTGTTCACACAGTGGCCATCCAGCTGTTGACCCACAAGGCATCCTAGGACGGTTTACACAACATTTTAATTTGGCACTGTAAAGAAAGCAAAGTTTGCGCCAATTGTATCTCCTTTTGGAGTGAATTCCAAAGCCAAGGCGCCACCACCGAGAAGGCCCTATTTATTATGATTTTATTAGAATGTAAGCCTATGCGGCAGGGTCTTGTTATTTATTGTTTTACTCTGTACAGCACCATGTACATTGATGGTGCTATATAAATAAATAATAATAATAATGTCTCCCACTGATGGTATTCGGAGATGGTCTATAAAACTGGGTGGGAGGGGAAAATGGATTCCCACTGATGGCAACATATGCACCCTCTGTCTTCATTTTCTGGGACCCATCCTTGGTACCTTGCTTTCATTTGCTTTGCCTTTTGGAGAAATCTTACTGGGTGGCTTCCTTAGTTTTTAGTGTGAACTGCCAGAGTTGTCATTCTGCATGGGTTCAGTTCCCTTTCCAGAATCTCTAGAAGAGGGGTCCCCAAACCTTTTGGACCTGTGGGCACATTTAGGAATTTGAGAAACTGCTGTGGGCACCACTGCAAAAGGCCTAATCAGTGGGTCACCGCTTTGGCATCTAGCTGTCACATCTATGGATCTTCGGCTGCATCTTATTCAGCAAAAGGCGTTTATTATTATTATTATTTATTTATTTATTTATTTATTTATATAGCACCATCAATGTACATGGTGCTGTACAGAGCAAAACAATAAATAGCAAGACCCTGCCGCATAGGCTTACATTCTAATAAAATCATAATAAAACAATAAGGAGGGGAAAAGAATGCACCAAACAGGCACAGGGTAGAGTAAAACTAACAATATAAAAGTCAGAACAAAGTCAAGTTTTAAAAGCTTTAGGAAAAAGAAAGAAGAAACACGTTTGTTTCGTGTCTATTGAATACCGCAATGTCTCTTTAAAAAGGGATTGTCTAATCCCCTGATCCTTTCGGCAAGACCTTCTAGACGCTGCAAGAGAATGTTGCAGTGCAGAGTTCTTTTGTTCAGTGTGTCAGCCGGCCATGCCCTCTTCCAAGAATACTCCATTACACCTCCCCCAACAAATACTCAGCATTTTCGGACCACTGACCACACCCAATCCATAATGGGCTGTTTTTGTTGGGGACAGGGTGTCCCCATTTATCATTCCCCCCCCCAAGTTTTTTTTTTTTTTTAGTTCTGCAAAATTTAGGACTGTCCCAAGCATGCTAATACGCCCTTTTGTTTCGCAGTGGCCCTGTTTTGGCAAAATAGCCTTTGGCACGGAGCACCGGAGTCCGCTATCAGCGTGTGCGGCAATGATAACAGAGCATAATGCAAACAGAGTAAAGTCTTCAGCCTCATTCGGGGCTGGGCCTCAAGCAGTGGTCCTTTAGATTAGAATTGTTACAAGCGCGTCCCTATTTTCAGTTCTGAAGCATTGAGGTGATGTTATAAGTCTATAATGCTGAAGTTAATATATAAGGCTATTGTATAAGACCAACACTTGCCCTTTGTCTCTCTTTCCTGCAGGGAGAGCTCCCTCTGGCTAGTTGGAACCATCCAGTTTTGCCTATTTGGTGACTGTGCCATTCAGCGGTGTTAGAGAACAGTTTGTTGAATTTGTGGAACCGGGTAGTAGTGTGTTAGCCTGCCTCTTCCCCTCCAAATCCCAGCTGTCTTTGCCTTGAAAATCAAAAAGAAAAGAAAATGAGAGCTGAACAAGGCGATCCTTTGGCGTTAGAGGCCGCACTAGAGCATGAAGTGAAAACAGACGAGCAAGGCATGGTGGACACTGAAGCGCCCGGAAAGCGCCCTCCTGCCGTCCAGGCTGGGAGCAGTAGAGGATGCTGGGAAAGAAATGGAGGGAGCATCTCAGGCGAGGAGGGTACAGTCTGCTTTGACAGGCCGTCACAGGCGCAGATGCTGGATCCAGACCAGTCTGTGAGGGAAACGTTCCTGACCAAAGAACGGCAGGACCCAGTGAGGGAAAACGGCTCGGAGAACTGCATCCCAGCAGCAGGCCCTGCAGAAGATTTCCTACTGAGGAAGCCAGAAGAAGATCAGGTGAGCCTGTTACAGCCTAGTATTTTCAAGGGCACTACATCTCCCATGATCCATTTCCATTGGCATTGCTGGCTAGGGCAGATGGAAGTTGTGGCTCTATGGATCAGTGGTCTTCAACTGGTCCAGACCCGAGACCCACCTCGGACTCCCAACCTGCAACATGGGGCCCACTTTCACAATTGCCCCACATGGCGGCAACAGCTTTGCCACGACCCTGCATTGAGCAGGGGGTTGGACTCGATGGCCTTTTAGGCCCCTTCCAACTCTACTATTCTATGATTCTATGACCCATCTGGACTGATCTCACAACCCAGGCCACCGCTCTAGATGTTTTGCCCTACAAATAGCCCACTAAGATTCAATGGCATATATCAACCCTTTTAAAGGGGGTTTGTGGAACCAAGTACCTAAAAGGATAGTGGACGACCATCTGTCAGGGATGCTTTAAGGTGGATTCCTGCATTGAGCAGGGGGTTGGACTTGATGGCCTTATAGACACCTTCCAACTCTACTATTCTATGATTCTCCTTCACCAGAGGTCTTCAAACAGAGGCCTGCCACCCACCTGCGGAGGATTCCCTAGCTCTGGATTTGCTGTCTCCAGCAGGGGGTTGGACTGGATGGCCTTTACTTGGCCCCCTCCAACTCTACAATCCTAGAATCCTGTGCCAAGTCTTCCATGCTGTTCCACAGGTGAAGAAGAGAAACATTCACATATGTAGGGTGTCCACATGAAAAGGAGGACAGGGCTCCTGTGTATCTTTAACCATTGTATTGAAAAGGGAATTTCAGCTGGTGTCATTTGTATGATGCAGCATGTGGTAGAATTCCCTCTTCATCACAACAATTAAAGCTGCAGGAACCCTGCCCTCTTTTGTATCTGGTCACACTAGTATAGCTCCTACGGCTTTAACTGTTGTGATGCAGAGGGGATTTCACCACCTGCTGCATGCAGACAAATAACACCTGTTGAAATTCTCTTTTCTATGCAACTGTTAAAGATACAGGAGCCCTGACCTCCTTTCCATAGGGTCACCATACGTATATACTTCTAAGAAGATTGCTGTTCTCACCAGAGATTTTATCTGGCACCATCTACAATGCAAAATTCTTCCACTTAGCTATAGGATCCTGTCCTTATTTCTTTATTTTTATTCTGTCCTTTAAAAAAAACACAACCTGCCTTCCTGTCATCTAAAAAAACCCAAAACCTGATCCCCATGGCATAAGGAGAGCCCCGTGAAATCCTGTCAAAGGCCCATGTTTATTTCTTTGAAGTACATATAACCAATTAGGCATGACTGCAGGCTTACAATCTAAAAAGACATGACACATAAGGAAAAAGGGAAGAGGAGGGGAAAATCTTGTTCAGCCTCCCACAATGGGACTGAGTCAAAAGCCTGACAGAACACTATGGTCTTTACCTGGAAAATCAATGTCAGCAAAGACAAGGGTCCCCAAAGGAGGGAAGGGAGTTCTCTGCCTGGGTGCCACCACTGAAAAGGCCTTACATACCCACCATCTGTGTCTCTTGTTGACTGTTGGACCCAGAGAAGTCCTGCATGGAAGAACAGAATAGAGATGGGGGAAAAGATGGCTCTGTTATTTCTCTTGCTGAGCTGTTGTTGCTTTTTCAGCCCCAGGCACCATTCGTGGACGTGGCTGCAAATTTCCCTGAGGTGGACGGGGCTCCTTTGGACACGTGGCAGAGGCCACTGTTCAACGCGACCACACAGGAGAGTGACAGTGACACAGATTCTTTTGGTAAGGATTTCTTTTGGCTTGAGGGCCTGCGATATTTCGAGTTCAGCGCAGTCTCTGCTGAGATGTCCGGCGTTTGTGGGGCTCTGCTTTATGTGGGGCTGCCCTCAAGGTTGTTTGAGAAGCTGCCATTACCACAGAATGCCACAGCAAGGTTGACAACCGTTTAATGCCAGCATATGACACCTATGCTGAGGAAACTGCCCTGGCCAGGTTTAAGGTTTTGGTACTTTATACAAGGCCCTAAAAACGCAGGACCAGGATACCTAAGAGATTGTTTGACCCATCCACCCCCTCTACCTGCCTGTTATATTTCTGCACTCCAGAAAGGAGGAGAGGACTCCGGTGCGGAGGGAGTAGTGGTAGGAAATTTTTGGGTAGTTCTCTACTTTCAGAATAAAAACCTCCTTTTTCGAGAGCTTGGAAGGAAAATGCAGAAATTCCCAAAGCTGGAGGCTGACTTGCTCTCTAGGTATGTAAAACATCTTAGAAGAAACACAGGAGCAAAGCTGGGAGGTTCGGTTCACGATGGCCCAGAAAAGGGCCTAAAATGTCATTTTGGACCCGTGGGCACATTTGGGAATTTGTGGAACTGCTGTGGGCACCACCACAAAATGGCTCCCATGGAGGATGTGGCCAGTCACATAATGGCTGCTGTGGGGGTCTGGCTAGTCATGATGGTGAGGAGAAATAGCGAGGCTAAAGACCAGGAAGGAGGGGGGAACGGAAAAAAGTTGCTTCCTGGCCTGCCCAATCTTTTTCCATCCCTCTCTTTCGCCTTGATTTCTCTTCCTGCCTGCTGAACAGAGGATCAGAGCAGGTTCAGGAACAGGAAGGAGAACCTACCGCCCCAATCTTTTTCAACATTTTATTTATAAAAAAAAATTTTTTTTTGAAGGGGGAAGGGTGTGAAGAGCTTTGTGGGCACCGTTGGAGGTGCCCATGGGTGCCACAGTAGCACCATGTACATTGATGGTGCTATATAAATAAATAATAATAATAATAATAATAATAATATTTGTGATCTTGTACTGTATTCCTTGGAGGCTGGTGGCTCCAATTTCAGCGTGGCCGTGAATCCATTCCAGGTTTCAGTGAGAACCAGGCAGAACTCCAAAGGAGCTCTTCAAAGTGCTGAACCTATTTTAGGGATAGGATTAAGGACCTTGGGTAGCTCCTTTAGATTTCTGGCTGGCTCTAACTGAAACCCGGAGTGGAATCACCGAAATTGGAGCCAGCAGCCTCAGTTGTGTGCATTGTAATGTACCTCACTTAGAAATGACTTTTGCTGTAAGCAGTTCATAAATATTGTTAAATGAATTCCTCTTATCTGGATTATACAAGTCACAACAATTCCACAGACTTGCAGACCATTTTTTGTTTTTTGTTTTACTTTCTGGAATCTTTTGCAAATTTAGTTGTATAAAAATAGGTGAAATAAAAAAAATCTGAAAATGCACATTTTCCTCATAAACTAAAGCATAAATATGCACATTTTGAGGGATTTGTGCATTTGGGGGGGATTTGTGTATTTTCGCAAGTGCGAATTGGCACAAATTTGGAAAATGGGAGAAAAGCCGATTTTGTCAATGAGGGGGAAATGGAACAAAAGGTACCTCATTGACATAGCAATACCTAATGACAAAAGCAGATGAAATGGTTCTTACAAAATCCATACATTCCCTAGGTTCTAATCTTGCCCCACTGGGTGTTAAAGAAAGAACCTGGCTGGGTATGATTTGTTGTTATAATCCAACAAATCTGGAGGGCTCCAGGTTGGGGAAGGCTAGCCTAGAATGATGATGATGATGATGATGATGATGATGATGACGATAATAATGATAATAATAACACAGCACCTTCAGTTGTGTTGAAGAGACAAACAAATCTTCACCCAAGGAAGTGAAATAGGAAATGGGTTTAAAGGGTAACAACCTTGCTGTCATGTTTTAAGTTTATTTTTTTGTCTCCTTCACAGGCGGAGGAATGACCCTAGAGATGCATTCCAGTTCATCCCCGTTTTGTGGTGGAGTGGAAACGGACACAGTCGATTCCGATCAGGTAGGAGAAGGACCCTCTAGAGAGAGATCCTTTCTGTTTGTTCTTTTGTTACAAAGACCCAGTGCCTCTGACTCTTTTCCCTGCTGCAAGGAAGATTGCGAATTTCACTCATTTTTCAAACTCCAATATTTATTTATTTATTTTATTGTAAATCAATACTTTATTTGAAATACAACAGACAAATAAAAAAATTAAGTATTTCTACACAAGCATTTTCTTCCAAAGAGCTTCATTACAGACTGCATTTCCTCTGTAGTTATGACTGGTCTCCACTTTCAGGAAGGGGGTCAAGACATAGCTTTTTAATTTGCGTTTTAAGATTATTTTTCAAATTTGGCTATGTTTGTATCTGTATTCTTGTTTCCTGATTTTTTTGTAAATCGCCTTGGTTGATTCTGGAAGGGTAGTATAAAAGTGCTAATAACAACAATAATAAATAATAATACCAGTCAGGAATGGGCTATACGGACAGCCACAATACAGCTGTAAAAATAATTCACCAACAACTGGCCATCAAATTCAACCTCTTCAAACATCCTACACCATACTATACATACTTACCCAAAACAATCCTGGAAAATGCAGATCCAAAAATATACTGTGACAGAACAATTCATACAGACAAGACAATACCTTGCAACCGACCAGACATAACAGTTATAGCCAAAAAAGAAAAAAAAGCACATACCTCATTGTCATAGCAATACCTAATGACAAAAACGTTTTAGAAAAGGAAGAGGAGAAGAAAGAAAAATATACACCACTGCCCATGGAAATTAAAGAACTATGGCAACAGGAAAAGGTCACCATTATTCCATTAGTCACATCACATCAAAAAAATATGCAGAAAACCTTCAGAAACTTGGCCTACGAAAATACATCTACACCAACATCCAGAAAGCAGTTATACTTAAAGCATCCTCAATTGTCAGGAAATTCCTGCATCAGTAAAAGACAGCATGACCTGGCACAGCCCATCATCCCCATCTAGAAAAACTGCCACGAGCAAGAAAAGAGACAATTATAATTATAATTAGTCTTTCTCCTTCCTCTCCCTCCGCACGACCATCTGCTCCAAATCAGATGGTGGGAGAGGAAAACAATTCTCCCAACTGGGTCCTGTTGGCAGATGGATGCAATTGGATACAGCCCAAGAGATTAAAGCTAGTGGTGACACTAAGAGAAAAAAATATTGACGGCCGGAGCTTTGTTTGGGTTATCTGTCTATAGTTCGGTACGTTGGGTGCCTCCAGCTCCCTCTTTACTCTCTATAGCAGATAAAAGCACGTACAAAACATTTTTTGTTCATTAATTGATAAGCGAAAACTTTAAATTCGTTCTGACCCTGAATAATACAGTCTGATATCCCTCCATTTCTGGCATAATCCTTGTCATCTCTGGTGATGGGTTACAATTTGTTGGTTTTTAACGGACCCCAAAATAGCTGTTTTTATAAGGATACTGTTGTTTTTATGCTTTTTATGTTTTTAAACTTTGTATATTTGTTTTTAATGTTATATGAGCCAACAGTGCAATATGGCTGCAAGAAAGGCCAATGCTATTTTGGGCTGCATTAATAGAAGTATAGCTTCCAAATCACGTGAGGCACTGGTTCCTCTCTATTCGGCCCTGGTTAGGCCTCATCTAGAGTATTGCGTCCAGTTCTGGGCTCCACAATTCAAGAAGGACGCAGACAAGCTGCAGCGTGTTCAGAGGAGGGCAACCAGGATGATCAGGGGTCTGGAAACAAAGCCCTATGAAGAGAGACTGAAAGAACTGGGCATGTTTAGCCTGGAGAAGAGAAGATTGAGGGGAGACATGAGAGCACTCTTCAAATACTTAAAAGGTTGTCACACAGAGGAGGGCCAGGATCTCTTCTCGATCCTCCCAGAGTGCAGGACACGGAATAACGGGCTCAAGTTAAAGGAAGCCAGATTCCGGCTGGACATCAGGAAAAACGTCCTGACTGTTAGAGCAGTATGACAATGGAACCAGTTACCTAGGGAGGTTGTGGGCTCTCCCACACTAGAGGCCTTCAAGAGGCAGCTGGACAACCATCTGTCAGGGATGCTTTAGGGTGGATTCCTGCATTGAGCAGGGGGTTGGACTCGATGGCCTCGTACGCCCCTTCCAACTCTGCTATTCTATGATTCTATGATTCTATGATTAATTGCCTGGGGCTTGCAGGTCCAAGAAAAAGCAGATTTCCCCCCTTTTTTTTGTGGCGGGGGGAAAAAGTCACTTTCTTCAGTAATACATTTGAGAACTGTTTCACCAAGCTTTTGTGGCAGATCCATGACAAGGCAAAGTGGAGGAAGAGTGAGCTTTGCCCCACATCTTAGTTTTTTGTCAAAGAAACTATAGCACATTTCATTTTACTGCTCCCATTCTAAACATACTTTTCTCTGAGGTAACTTCCATTGGTTTTGATGGAAGTCTTTTTCAGCTAAGCTGGTTTAAGCTTTGTGAGATTGGTTTAATTTTCTGGGTTATGAATCAGTTATTGTTTGTATGTGAGGGTTATGCCCCAAATACCTTAAATAAATAAATAAATAAATGTTCCTTTTGTTTGTAGCCACAGGGGTCTAGCAAGGAGGAGGGAGAAGCTACTTGGTCTAGCAAAAGGAAAAATAAAAATTCTTTGTAGATGACTATTGATTGCTGGATAGCTGAAAGACACGTGTGTGTGTGTGTACCCTAACTGGACATGTGAATGACATGGGATGGTGCTATATAATAACACCATATTGACGGTGCTATTCCAAACTGGAGGCTCTTGTAGGGTGACCGTATGAAAAGGAGGACCGGGCTCCTGTATCTTTACAGTTGTGTAGAAAATGGAATTTCACCAGGTGTCGTTTGTATGCATGCAGCACCTGGTGAAATTCTTTCTTCATTACAACAGTGAAAGCTGCAGGAGCCCTGCCTTCTTGACTGGATACAACAGAGAGCAGGGCTCCTGCAGCTTTAACTATTGTGATGAAGAGGGAATTTCACCATATGCTGCTGAAATACCCTTTTCAGTACAACTGTTCAAGATACAGGAGCCCTGTCCTCCTTTCCGTGTGGTCACCCTAGCTGTGACAGGGCCAGTTCACCTTTCCCTCTGTATCACCATGGCAACTTGGAAAAGGAGAGAACCACAGATTTTATTAGATTGTAAGCCTATGCGGCAGGGTCTTGCTATTTACTGTTTACTCTGTACAGCACCATGTACACTGATGGTGCTATATAAATAAATAAATAAATAAATAAATAATAATAATAATAATAATGATGATCTCAGCTGTAGCCGCCAGCACTGCACATAGCCAGGGGGCGCTACTGCGGCTGCTAGCCCAGCAGGGATCAGGTGACGCAAGGAGCCAATGAGATCTCAGCCGGACCTATAAAAGGTGCTGACTCCATCATGGCTCCTCACTCTCAGATATTTGATCATAGACTCTAACTAATTTCTAGGCCCCCTTTAAGGGCGGAACCCTCTCAAGGCAGTGTATAATATTCAAACCACATGAAGTGGTTGCCGTAAAACCTAACATGTGGGATACAAAAAACCCTCTTACTATTATTTATTTATATAGCACCATCAATGTGGTGCTATTTATTTATATCGCACCATCCCAGGTCATTCACATGTCCAGTTAGGGTACACACTATACCAAAAAAAAAAAAAACACTCATGTAAACACTTCCATCTCCACCAAAAGAGATTGCTGAGGTGAATCTTCCACTACTACCCCATTCTCTTCATGTCTAAGAGTTGAGTTCTTCTTTCTCCTAGCAGCCAAATTTCAACTAGCCTTGTTTCCTCCACCGAATATGATGTTGTACTCTTTCAGTCTTTGACACTCAGATTAATTCAAATGTGTTATTTATTTATTTACTACATTTTTTATACGGCCCAGTAGCCGAAGCTGTCTAGGCGGTTCACAATTTCCCCGAAGAGAACAACAAGTTGGTAGGAATGGTGCCTTTCTCAAGTCAGGCTACTAACCCCCACACTTTCCACATCACTTTTCAGAGGGAATAAGGGGAGGTGAACGTTTCGACCTTGTTTAGCACTATTTGTGAGGAGAATTATTCTTTCTTTCTTCCTTTCTTTTAGGGACCTGTGTCCTTTGAGGAAGTAGCTGTGCGTTTCACTGAGGTGGAGTGGGGTCTGCTGGATCCAGGCCAAAGAGCTCTCTACAAGGAAGTCATGGTGGAAAATTATGGGAATGTCACTTCTCTGGGTAAAGATTCCTTTGCACTTCGTTGACAGAGGCATAAAAAGTCCAATTTCCTTTAAAAAATGTCTTATTATTTCAAGTATTATTTTCATTATTATTTTCAAATACAAATTTAGGAACTCGCTGCCTCAGGACGTGACAATGGCCACTGCCTTAAAAGGGGATTAGAAAGAAATTGTGGAGGAAGATATGTCTGAGTCAAACAAAGAGGAATGATACCCTGATCGCCCAAATTTAAATTTCAAAATAAAAAGGTCAGGGGTGGGTGGAAAACCTACAAAGGTTACAGGGAAAAGCAATAGAGGATAATACAATAAAATAGATGAAAATTCATAACAGAGTACAACAAAGTACTATACAACGACCAAAGTTGTGGTAAAACAATTTCAAAACATTACAATCACAACCTATGTAGAGAGGAAGACAGAGAAGGTTACAGTCGAATAAATAAGTGGCAAATGCATTTCCACGCTACAGTGTTCTTTACTGGCACATTATTATTATTATTATTATTATTATTATTATTATTATTATTATATTCACACAAGGGGTAATCCCGCAAGGAGTAACACAGGCACAGCATTATTCTATTATTATTATTATTATTATTATTATTATTATTATTATTATTATTATTATTATTTTAACATTTTGATACCACCCTTTAGCCAAAGTTCTCCGGGCATTTTACAGGACAATATTAGGATTAGGAAGACTTCTTCATAATTAATCTATTTATTTATTTATTTATTTATTACACTTATATACCGCTCCCATAGCCAGGGCTCTCTGGGCGGTTTACAGAAATTCTAAAATTGAGGTAAAAACAAGTATACAAAATTTAAAACTCTAAAACACAGAACATACACACATAAAGCATTACAAACAGATTAAAAACTAAACATGTGGGTAATTAGGATGTGTCGCCATATGCCCGGGCAAAGAGGAAAGTCTTAACCTGGCGCCGGAAAGATAGCAGCGTTGGCGCCAGGCAAGCCTCGTCAGGAAGATCATTCCACAGTCTGGGGGCCACCACCAAAAAGGCCCTATCCCTCGTTGCCACACTCCGAGCCTCTCTCGGAGTAGGCACCCGGAGGAGGACCTTAGATGTTGAACGTAGTGACCGGGTATATTCACGTCGGGAGAGGCGTTCCGTCAGGTATTGTGGCATAGTATCTGATTATCGGGGCATGAGCTCATAGAATTAAAAGATACCATAAATGCTTATCTGGCTAGACATGGCAGGTCTGAGTAAAGACTCAGGAGACGGCATGTTCTCAGTGGTGGATCACTCTGCTTTCCATTCAGAAGGTCCCAGGTTTTGATCCTCTCCAAGTAATGCTAGAAAAGTAGCCTGCCTGAAACCCTGGAGAGCTGCTGCCAATCGGTGTTGGTAATACTGTACTAGATGGACCAATGGTCTGACTCAGTATAATTTATTTATTATTATTATTATTATTATTATTATTATTATTATTTAATTTAAAAAAAATCATTTTTTTAAATTTTTATTATTTAACAACAACACATAATAAATCATATACATACATAACACAACATTCCTCTCATTTCTTAGCTATACATTCTACTTCTTGATTAACTCACATTAATAAGTGCCCCCCACCCTCGGGATCTTATTCTAGTTTCTAAAATTGCATTGAATCTTCTGGAGGTGTTCTTCCTCTCCCTTTTAACAAAAACATGTTCTAGGAACAATTTCCATATCTCTTCAAAATCATTGTTTTTTATTATCCCCCTTCTAAATCTAATATTACATGTTAATTTGTCATTTATAGCAATAGCCCATATTTCTTTATGCCAATCTTCTATATCATAATCTCCTTGAACCTTCCAATTTCTGGATATCATTAACCTTGCAGCTGTTAACAGGTTCGTTATTAATTCTTTTTCCATCTGATTACATTTAAGATTTCCATACATTGATAGTAATGCTACACTTGGTGTTTCTTCTAAACCCATTCCAGTTATTTCATTTATTTCCCTATACACCATTTCCCATATTTTTGTACATGTTCACAATTCCACCACATATGTATATACGTTCCTTTCTCCTGACATCCTCTCCAACAAAGGAACGAGTTCTCTTTATTTATTAAGTTTAATTTTATTGGAGTTAGATACCACGTCCAATTTATTATTATTACATTTATATCCCGCCTTTTTCCCTCCAAGGAACCCAAGGCGGCCTACTTAATCCTGTTCCTCTCCATTTTTATCCTCACAACAACAACCCTGTGAGGTAGGTTGGACTAAGACTCTGTGTCTGGCCCAAAGTCACCCAGTGGGTTTCCATGGCCGAGTGGGGACTAGAACCCAGATCTCCCGACTCCCAGTCTGACACTTTAGCCACCACTCCACACTGGCTTTCTATGTTTCTACAACACTTCCAGTGGAAAATTCCTGGCAGCAGTGATATATCACAGTGGTATCCATTCATATCTGAAGAAAAATATATAGCCAGTGCTTTTCCTGCTGTCTGGCTATTAACAGCTACTGGACATGATCACTGATTGGAACTTCAAAGTTCAGAGGGGAAAAACGGGAGGGTTGTTCTCTTCCTGTTCTGCTTGTGGGCTTCCCAGAAGCATCTGTTTGGCCATTGTTTTCCTAACGAATTTTTTTTTAGCATTTGTAAACGCCAGGTTTATTCCAAATCTGCTGATACCTCTCTCTTTTGTGCAAGTGGTAGTTTTTTTTGTCTACAAGATGGGGATACCTGAATCAGTATTAGAAGGAATAAGTTACTCAGCAAACATAACAGTTCCTAGTTTTGTTTTCCATCCTCAGAAGGACCTCCAGTTCCTAAACCTGATCTCATCTCGTGGTTGGAAGAAAAGAAGGAGATCTTTGACCAGAGCTCTGAAACACGGGAAAGAGCAACAGGTAGCAAGTTGCTTATGTGTGTGGTGGGATCATTTGAGCTTTGAAAACTATGTTGTTCCCTTGCCCGGGTGGTAGATTTCCCAGGGTTGAATTTTCTCTCTCATCTAGGACTGAGGATGAAACTATGTGTTACATTCATTATGTAGTGTGGAGCTGAGGATGATTTCCCCCCTGTTTCTAGAGTAAGTCCATCAACCCTGATTTTGATCAGGACTACTGTGCACTGGAAGGGGAGGATTAAACCTTCCGCTACCCCACCATCATTTTCCCCTAGATTCCCCCCAATGGGGTGGGGGAGTGCGACGTCACCAACCTTTACTCTAGGCCCGTCGCATAAACCCTCCTCAGGCCAAGCGCCACCACCTGAAAACCTGAGAGAGGGTTAAATAAAACCTTTCCCCTAGCTATGAGGGAAACAGGCTTAATATAGGATCTCTCAAAATATACTGGGGGAATACACTGGTGTGGGTGTTTAATAACTGTAAGGCAGGTAAATAATGCCAAGCTGACCTCCTTCGGCGAACCTCTATTTGTGAAACGTTGTGTCAAGGTCCTTGATTTTTGAATGAAATCTTCATTTTGAGAGCAATTTCGTTTTATCTGTAAGAACGGGCTGTAAGGTAAATTGTTTTTGAGGCGTATGGGGTGATAACTGTCCTATTTGAGAAAGGTGTTTTTGTCTGTTGTTTTTTTATGTGTTGTGATGAGACCTTGACACAACGTTTCATAAATAGAGGTTACCCGAAGAAGGTCAATGAAACGGCCTTGTACAAGGCCAACAACAGTAACTGTAAAAGCCTCTTGCAATCTAAAAAAAGAACAAACAATGAAAGAATTTCATGTGTGTTGCCATATATAATCCAGTCCCAAAAAATCTTCAAACACACGTACGCGCCTATTGGCATTTTGTTCAGGATCTTCCAGGTCTAGCAACAAAACCTTTGGTAACATTTAAAAGAACAAAAAATGTAAAACACTGACCATACAAAATACAATCAAAGGACTGCGGTTCATTCTTCAATTTTTAATCTGCCCAAACCAAAGGGACACCATCCCTGTGGACGATGTGTGTATACTGTCAGTTCCCAAAAAAGGTTCCTCCATTCATCAACACCAACAATGGGAAGTTAATACAAGTTACAGACTTTCTCAATTGCAGCCCCACAGGAGTCAATTACGTTATTACCTGTCAGTGTAACAAAATGTACGTAGGTAAAACGTCCAGACAGCTTAAAATAAGGATAGGCGAACATCTCTACAACCTAAGGCATGAAAAGGTTGGGGCTCTTTTAGTTAAACACTTTCTGGACAAAAAAACCCATAAACCAGAGTCAATTATATTTTGGGCAATCGAAAAGGTAAGGAGAGAAGGGACATTTCTCAGTAAAAGAGAACTCTTCTGGATTCTCACTTTAAAATCCTTGACACCCGAGGAACTTAATGACCCGTTAGAGATTAATAAATACAAATAATAAACAACAAAATTAAATTGTATGTTACTGATGAACCTAGTTGTATGTTGTCAGGGCTAAATATGATCAGGATCCTCCAGGTACCAGTATTATTATTATTATTATTATTATTATTATTATTATTATTTATTTATTTATTTATTTATATAGCACCATCAATGTACATGGTGCTGTACAGAGTAAAACAGTAAATAGCAAGACCCTGCCGCATAGGCTTACATTCTAATAAAATCATAGTAAAGCAATAAGGAGGGGGAGAGAATGCAAACAGGCACTGGGTAGGGTAAACAGTCACAGGGTAGGGAAAAACTAACAGTATAACTAGCAGTCTAAAGTCCGAGTACCAGTAGGTTACAGCTGCAGAAAGCAAAGGAACCTCTCGTGCAAGCACTGAGTCATTACTGACTCTTAGAGGGACACCAGCTTTCGCTGACGTTTTCTTGGCAGGCCTTATAGCGGGGTGGTTTGCCGTTGCCTTCCCTGGCCATTATTACCTTTCCCCCAGCTAACTGGGTATTTCTTTTACCGACCTCGGGAGGATGGAAGGCTGAGTCAACCTGAGCCGGCTGCCTGAAACCAGCTTCCGCTGGGATCGAACTCAGGCCGTGGGGAGAGTTTCGGCTGCAGGAACTGCTGCTTTACCGCTCTGCACCACAGCTGCAGAGCACCATCTAATTATCTCCAATAAATAACAGCTGACCTTGACTTGCCAGTACAGACAGAAATTTTTAGAGCAAACGTAGTTCTTAACAGGAATGCCGAAAAAGACTACGATTTTCCAATCAGTATTGTCAGTCTTCCTTTAGAATTATGTGTATCCAAATCCAGGCTGGTGTACTTTATTAAATCCATGTGATATGATATGCCTAAAAGGGTTTTAGCAATGTGTGGTGAAAGAATTTGGTTGTTCTGTGCAAGCATCAATAGTGGGTTTTTCCTTTGAACAAAGAACCTTGTGTTTTATAAAATAAAAGTACGTAGTTGTTCTGGTTAAAAATATTCAGGTAGTTTTTAAAAAACAAAAAAGCCTGTAAAATGCATTACCTAATGTGGGTGTTGTTTTTGTTCAGTTCTATCATTGTATATATTTCATCTTGTATAGCTCCTGAAGAAGGATTGTATGTCTGAAACATTGAGCTTTTTAAGATTCATCATTACAGATACACGCTTTTCATAGCACCAGAGAACGTCTCCAATCTTTTTGTCTTCTGAACAGGGCCACTGCAAATTTAGCAAGCAAGATAGTGACTTGAGCTTTTAACGTTGTTATGACTCCTCTTTACTCTCCTCTCCTGTTTATGACTTGTGGTTTACAGCCAAAACTAGAACATATTAAACAATCCTTAGAAGATAAGAGTATGTAATGAAAATATGAGCTTAAATAAAGAATTTCAATTTCTTTCCATACAGTTTTTTTTTAGGAATTAACTATACCATTCCATAGAAATGCACTTATGCATCAGGTAGACTATGGCCCCGTTCAGAAGACACTTAAACCACAGCTTTAACCATGGTGGTTAAGCCAGAAAGCCAAGCGGTGTTCAGAAGACACCTTAAACCACGGTTTTAACCATGGTGGTTAAGCCAGAAAGCCAAGCGGTGTTCAGAAGACACCTTAAACCACGGTTTTAACCATGGTGGTTAAGCCAGAAAGCCAAGCGGTGTTCAGAAGACACCTTAAACCACGGTTTTAACCATGGTGGTTAAGCCAGAAAGCCAAGCGGTGTTCAGAAGACACCTTAAACCACGGTTTTAACCATGGTGGTTAAACCAGAAAGCCAAACTGTGTTCAGAAGACACCTTAAACCATGGCTTTAACCATGGTGAATAAAGCAAAAGGCCTTATTCACTGTGGTTAAAGCCGTGGTTTAAGGTGCCTTCTGAACACGGCCCTAAGCTTGCTGTTATTGGATGCATAAGTGCATTTCTATGAAAATAATAGGAAATCTTTAGTTAAACTCTTATTTTCATTATATTTTGTTGAAGAGGTGAGCAGGTGACCCCAACGAACTGTGAGATATTTTAACCGTAGCTCGTTGTGATGTGTGGACCCCGGGTCAGAGTCTGTCTGATATGCAGCATTACTTCTGTCCTCTTCATGAGACTTTGGGGATAAAGGATGAGATATGAAGTTGTCGCTTCTCCCTTATGTATTTATTGGGCTGGATTCCAGCAGGTGAGGCCGGAGAGAGTAAAAGCAGTGGAGGACCCGTAGAGATGGTGTCGAAAGGAAGCAAGGGCGGAGAGGTGGAGGAGGCAGTCGGGGAGCAAATAGGAGCAAAGGTGCTGGAAGAAAACGAACTGGCAGAGACACAGCAGAAGGAAACAGCAGGTATGACCTACTTAGATGCGTTTATTTAAGACTTCTGTCCTGTCTGTCGTGTTTCTTAAAAATCCTCCTGCCTTCTTGGGAGACAGTAAAGAGGCCTGCTAAGTAATCCACAAAGCTTTATTTAAGCAATATACATCTCTTCCTACCTGAAGAGAGTCTAACCTCTTGGAAACTTCTCCCTAGGCAAAACTGTGCAAACTAAGTGAGACATTTGTCGTTTCAAGGAGAAATTTGTCGTTTCCAAAAGGTGATAACTTCAGAGAGGCTAGTTCTGAGGCGGCTTCAGACGCAATGTGAGCCGGGCTGACTTTCTCTTGCCTTCCTTCCATTCTGTGCGTTTTAGCCTGCGCCGCACCCTAGGATCAGTTAGCCTGTCGGTGGCCTCTCCTTCGGAAGAATGTTGGCTTCCCACTGCCTCTGTATGATTTGCCCTTGACGAGATAAGCTGTGGAGAGAGATCACGACCAACTGGAGGAGAAAGCGTGAGAGCTTCCTCCCCCACTGGTACAGGCTGGCCTGCATCTGGGGCTGTCTTCTCTACTTCAGAGTCTGATTCTGATTGATTACCTGAAACACCTTCTTCCAAAACAGGGGGAGCAGGGCTAGACATGACACTGCCTTTCTTTCAAATGTGTTATGATTGTGACACCAAATGGAACTCACAACAAAAATGTACATATTGAATATTTTGCATATACCTGTTCATTCGAGACATCACTCATACAACTGGATATTACTTGGGAGCCAAGCGTCTTGAAGACAGGAGGGAGTACCTAGTCCCCCGTCTTTCATGTTACAAGCTTGAAGATTTAGGAAATAGAAACCAAATGCACAGTTACAAGATGGGGGATACTTGGCTCAGCAATACCACAAACGAGAAGGACCTTGGTATTGTAGTAGATCGCAAGCTGAATATGAGCCAACAGTGCGATATGGCTGCAAGAAAGGCAAATGCTATTTTGAGCTGCATTAATAGAAGTATAGCTTCCAAATCGCGTGAGGTCCTGGTTCCTCTCTATTCGGCCCTGGTTAGGCCTCATCTAGAGTATTGCGTCCAGTTCTGGGCTCCACAATTCAAGAAGGACGCAGACAAGCTGGAGCGTGTTCAGAGGAGGGCAACCAGGATGATCAGGGGTCTGGAAACAAAGCCCTATGAAGAGAGACTGAAAGAACTGGGCATGTTTATTCTGGAGAAGAGAAGATTGAGGGGAGACATGAGAGCACTCTTCAAATACTTGACAGTTTTTGTCAAGGAGGCCCAGGATCTCTTCTCGATCCTCCCAGAGTGCAGGACATGGAATAACGGGCTCAAGTTACAGGAAGCCAGATTCCAGCTGGACATGAGGAAAAACTTCCTGACTGTTGTAGCAGTATGACAATGGAATCAGTTACCTAGGGAGGTTGTGGGCTCTCCCACACTAGAGTCATTCAAGAGGCAGCTGGACAACCATCTGTCAGGGATGCTTTATGGTAGATTCCTGCATTGAGTAGGGGGTTGGACTCGATGGCCTTGTAGGCCCCTTCCGACTCTGCTATTCTATGATTCTATGATTTACAAGAGCCAACTTTGGGTCTGATAGGAAGTCCCTATATCTGGGGTATAAAAAGTCGTTTTTAAATATCTGTATAAATATATATATATATTTTAAAAAACTACTTATTCTTTTCCCACTGATGAAGACCTGTATGGTTGAAACGCGTTTGGGGATTTTTGGTTGAAGTTTGATGTATGTGGACTATGCTGTTTAAATTTTAAATGTATGTATTTGCTTTAAGATTAAAAATATTTTCTACTGATATGATTTTATTGTAATAAGCATAGTTATACCTAAATCTGATATATTGTTTGTATCAGTCTTCTTAAACTGTTTTCAGGGATCCCCGCCAGCCACCTCCTGGTCCAGGGGCTTGTCTTGACGAAGGGTTTGCCCTGGGGTGGATTTGGAGTGGCGACAGGTCATCTACATGACGCAGCCGCCATTGCAAAGCCATCCGGGGGCAAACCCCAGGAACTCCGCTGAAAAAACATCGGGCACTTAACCCGACTTTTTTTTTAAGTGGAGGCATCCCAGAGCCGATGGCGCCCCCTGATTGGACACCATCGGCTGGGCTGACAGGGAAGTGGGCAGACCGGGAGCTCTAAGTCCAGCCGCACTGTAAATGATAAATAAATAATAAATAAAATAAAAGTGGTGGTGAGAGGAAAGGAACGGGGCAGCTGGGAGGCCACCGCCATTGCTGGGCCGAGCACTGGGGAGGGGGGAGGAATGGGGCAACCGGCTCTCCTCCCTCTGGCTGCCCCATTCCTCTCACACACTCTTTTTGTTTCTGAACCTGTAGATGCAAACCTTCATATCTACAGATTAAAAAAACCAAAATGGCGGGGAGAGGAACGGGGCAGCCAGAGGGAGGAGAGCCGGCTGCTCTGTTCCTCCTCCCACCTCGGTGCTTGGTCTGTTGGCAGAGGCAACTCCGTGTCGGCACTCCATCCCGTGCAGACGCTGGGATGGAGCGCCAATTCAGGAACCCGAGGCCTCGCAACGCAGACCCGCCGCCGTCAAGACGGGAGCCAGGATACTTTGAGCTAGACTGCTTAAAGCCATTTAAGAGTGCTGGGCGCCAGTTTTGGCAGCCCTATTCACTTGCATCGATCGTTCAGCGATTGGGGGCTTGCAATTATCATCCCAATATATAAAAAAGGGAAAAGATCGGACCCTGCAAATTACAGACCCATCAGCCTTTTAAGTATAATGAGTAAATTGTATGCCAGCCATCTTCATGAAAACTTTGAGCTAAGGGAGGGCAACTTGTGGCCCTTCCAAAGTTTTGATCTACATAAATAGGGTGACCAGCTGTCAGGATTTCCCAGGATTTGTCCTGGTTTTTGTTCCATCCCGGTTCAAATGTAGGGGGGCGTTCTGTAGTTTTCTATAATATTCTGGAATGAAACACTTTCCCTTTTAAGATCACCATTAGTGTTGCCAGGGTGGGTGGGACTGGCACGGTTTCCAGAGGCACCTATTGGAGCAGTGGGGGTCGGGAGGAGGGCAGGAATGACACACTTTTTTCTTTCTCCTCTCCTGATTGAGCGGAGGAGAGGAAAGCACAGTTTCTGGAGCCTCTGGAAAGCGGGTCACTCACAACTGCCACGCTAATGGCAGCTGCCAATAGCATGGCGGGGGGGGGGGATGACGTGCTTTCTGGAGGGCCTGGAAAGCACACTTCCCCCTCACACACACACACACAGGGTGTCCTCTTTTTGGGGGGTTTCCCAAATCTAGTCACCCTACGTAAGAACATAAGAGTCCTGCTGAATCAGACCAAGGGACTATCTTGCCCAGGACTCTGTTCACACAGTGGCCAAACACATGCCCCAATGGGAAACCCACAAGCAGGACATGTCCCATCATCCCCCACCATTGTCACTGGAAGGTGTCCAATCTTCCTTTCTAAGGCTAATATTTGGAGTCCCAAGATGTGTTGCTAGTGCAGTCTTAAATCTGGAAGTTGGGTTGAGTGCCCTAAAATGTATAGGGTGGATACATACACTCTGTTTCTGGCTGCGTTGCAATTTAAGTCCTGTCCCTAATTCGCTCACCTCCATGGTCTGGACGGACTCTTATAAATCTCCATGGGTGAAAGCAGTTCAGCTAAAACTTACCACCACAGGGCTATCCCAAGACCACCTGTTATCCCTGGACCTGGGTAGCGCCAAAAGGATCATTAAGCAGAGACTCCTGGATATTGATACTCAGGAACTACAGCTAGCTGCACGGGGCCCATGTTCCCCGTATGCCTTGGGGCTACGGGATCACGACCAAAATAGTGCACCTCTGTATTTAAGCTGGTTATCTATACCCAAATATAGGCGGGCATTTTCCCTAGCAAGGGTCAATGCTATGCCTTCTAGGGTAATGGAGGGCAGATTTGGGAAAGTCCCACTATCAGATAGATGCTGCCCCTGTAACAACGAGGAGGTGGAATCTATCTCCCACATACTATTCAACTGCAGCTTCTATCAGCAGTCAAGACAAGCCCTTAGCCATCCTTTCACGAAACGATTACCTGGACGATCGTCCGTGACCCTTATGTCGGTCCTTTTACAGGGTCAAGATAAGCATGCCGCTGAACAAGTTGCTAAATTTCTTAATCACGCAATCCTTACCAGATCCGTTATGGTGGCGGGATTTTCCTTTGCTTCTAGCGCAGAACTTTAAGGAGGCTCATGTAATCATACTCTGTTTTAATTTCATGTATTTTAAATATTTATTATGTGTTTTTATATGTTTTATATGTTTTATTGGTCTGTTGGTCTGTAATAAAAGGAATTGAAATTGATTGGCCAAAACCTGCAGGAGCTTCTGCAAACGCCAGCCAAGTGCACAGCCAACTTTCCCCTTTCCCCTTGCAGGGAATGAGGAGCAGGACTTCCTTTTGCTTCTAGCACAGAACTTTAAGGAGGCTTCATGCAATCATACTCTGTTTTAATTCCATGTATTTTAAATGTTTTCATATGTTTTATTGGTCTGTTGAGTGTAATAAAAAGAATTGAACCTCCCCCACCATTGGCTACTCTGGTTAGGGCTGCTTGGAGTTACCGGCCAAAGCTTCTGGAGGACTACAGGTTGCCTACCCTGCTGCAGGGAGCTCAATCAGAGTGTTCTGCTTTCTGCCACCCCCAATTTCTATATTTCTTTTCCCATTGACAGTCGTCATTCTGTGTGAACTGAGCCAGCTCTGTCTTTCGAGTTTGCTCGATATTGTTTCCTCAGGCTGCACTCGTATATACACTTTCCTGAGAATGAGTCCCATTGAACTCAGTGGGGCTTACTTCTGAGTGGACACGCATAGGATTGTGCTATTTGTTTTTTTAAAAAATTTAAAGGTTGTAGGTGTCATGTCTAGCTCTGCTCCCCCTAGTTTGGAAGAAGGTGTTTCAGGTGATCAATCAGAATCAGACTCTGAAGTAGAGGAGTCGGCGCCAGACACAGGCCAGCCTGTACCAGTGGGGGAGAAAGCTCTCACGGGGCTCTTCACTAGCTGGGAGTGAACCCTCTCCAGAGCTTATCTCTTCAAGGACAAACAAAACACAGTCAGTGGGAAGCCAATATTCTTCCGAGGGGGAGGGCACAGAGAGGCTAGCCGATCCTAGAGTACGCCGCAGACTAAAATGGGCGGAGAGAAAGGAAGGCGAGAGAAAGTCAGCCCGGCTGGCATCCCGTCAGAAGCTGCCTCAGAACTAGTCTCTCTGAAGTTAACGTGTCTTGGGAAAAGGCTTCCCATTCTTCTTGAAAGGACAATTGTCTCGCTTAGTTTGCATAGTTTTGCCTAGGGGAAAGTTCCAAGAGATTAGACGCTCTTCAGGTGGGAAGAGATGTTTATTGCTTGAATAAAGCTTTGTGGATTACTTAGCAGGCCTTGTTATTGTCTCCCAAGAAGGCGGGAGGTTTTTGAGAAACATGACAGTACTTCTGCAAGCTCAAGGTTCCCTCCACCCCGCTGATACTTCCCTGCTGCTTCTCAGTTGCCCCGCTTTTGGCTCTAAACCTGAAAACGGAAGAAGAGCCCTGCTGAATCAGACCAAGGGTGTCTGTGAACAGATGCTGGAACACACAATCCACAAAACACCTGCGGGATGGATTTCACCTAGTCTGGACATCCCTAGCGTTGAATGGGGGAACAGGAAAACAAGACAAATTCAGGCACTAATTCTTCATGATGCTGCATAGATCCTTACTGGCTACGTGGAATGAGAGGAGACATTTCTGGGAGGGCAGAGGACTGAGCATGCTCAGTAGGCACAGAATATGGAGGGTGTATTGTAAAACTGAAGTGGGGAGAAGTGGGATAGGAGTAAAATGGAATAGCATCTCCCAGTAGAGGGCGCTGCTGCCTAGCTTGGAGCCCTGAACAGAAACAGTCCTGTTAGAAGATGTGGGCAACGCTGCAACATTTTATTGCATGTCCCGCTAATAGGATATCTTCTTAACATCTCTTTTGCCTGTTTTTATTGTTGTTCTGATTTGTTCTTGTTGTGAGCCAGTTTGGAAAAAATCCTTTTGAAAAGTAGGGTACAAATAATTTAAACAGATATATACATACATGCACATTTTCAGGATTTTCTCTCTCTCTCTCTCTCCATGCCCCATAGATGATGAAACGGTGGCATCGATGAGCGTAGAGACCTTCGAAGAGGAAGGCCTTGTATCTGAAGAATTGCTCGAGGCTTTACCAGGAGGATCCCAAGAGAGCATTTCCTTTGTGCCTGAGGCCGCCGAGAGTGAGTATCCATTCCAGGCTAGAGTGAAGAACTAGCAGCCTTCAGTGTCCTCCAGCTCTCTGAACGCAACGCAGTCCTGCTATGCTACAAACTCTGCCCACGAGTTAATTTTTCCCATGAGTCAATGGCCCGTCATAGGAAGAAAGGTCCTAATCCCTGCATGATAGATATATCAGGGCTAAATTGTAGTGGCTAAAGTGTTGGACCGGGAGTTGGGAGATCTGGGTTCTAGTCCCCAGTCACAGACTCTCAGCCCGGCCTACCTCATAGGGCTGCTGTTGTGAGGATAGAAAAGGAGAGGAGGAGGATTATGTATGCCGCCTTGGGTTCTCTAATGAGGAAAAAAGGCGGGATATAAACGTAATAAAGAAATATTGCTGGGCAGGGACATGATGACCAGGGGGAAGGGCCTTTTCAGTCATGGCACCTTGTCAGTGGAATGACCTCATAAGAGCCATGCTAGATCAGACAAAGGCTCCATTTTGTCCAGGATTCTCTTGGCACATTGGCCAACCTGCTGCCCACGGGAGACTCATAAGCAGGACACGGGTGCAAGAGCACCCTCCTACCCAGTTTCCCCAGCAACTGGTGTACATAGGCCTACTGCCTCTGTATCGGGGTAATTGCTTACCCAAAAATATATAGCAGGGTGCAAATAGCAGCAGCGTAGAGTCTGGAAATGGTTTCAGCTTGAATTTAGGAACAAAAAGAAGCACTCACGGTCTTTGGTCAGTAAGAAGCTTTACTGACACTAAATAAATTACTTACAGAATAAATGGTCATATATACAGTCCTTTCATCAACAGTACAGCAACACAACGTAGCAGTATAACATCAGCAGTCTGATAATGTCAGCAGTAAGTTCCAGCAGTAAGTTCCAGCAGTAAGAAGCCATACAACATGGACTTCTTAAATACACTTTTCTCCTTGGCCCAATTAACCAATAGTCTCTTCATCTTGTACATCTCGTACCGCACGTAGGCCAGGGAAGAATCTGCTTCATACTGGACTTCTCCTGGCAGAGACAATCTGGCCAAGGACATCTTTTTAACTCTTTAGAGTCCTTTTCCTTCTGTGGGTAAAAACCTAACCCCAACACTCTGATCCTGGAGGTAGCATATCAGTAGCCATTGATAGGCTACTGAGTGTGGATTAGCCAGTTCTGACGTACGTTTGGTACCTTCTGATTTGTACAGGCATTTCAACAGGACATGGAATAATGGGCTCAAGTGACAGGAAGCTGTCTGGACATCAGGAAAAACTTTCTGACTGTTAGAGCAGTACGACAATGGAATCAGTTGCCATTGTTCCAGGAAGCCTTATTTTTCCCTTTGTTTCTTTTAAAATGTACTTTTAATATTTATTTATTTATTTATTTATTTATTTATTGCATTTATATACTGCCCCATAGCCGAAGCTCTCTGGGTGGTTTACAACAACAGTTTTCAAAGAAGTTATCATTTTTGCATACAGAAAGTACTTTCGTGTAGGGAACGTAGGTGAAAGTATCGTCATGTGTACTGACTGCAGTGCAAACTCGCAAGAATCAGGCAGCAGTGACTGGCCGACTTCTCCAGAAGGTGTAGGCGTTCACTCAGTAGAAAAGACACGTGCGCTATTATTATCCTTGGCGATCTCAACATGTCTACTTTGTTTTCAGTACCAGAACTGAACTGAGTTCAGTCTCTTCACACAAAAGTCTGCTGGTTACCCCAAGCTTTCTTCATTTCAGCAACCAGTACGGTTACTTTTAATGTGTTTTTATTCTATTTTATTTTGTCCACCGCTCTGAAATTTTGAATGGGGAGCAGTACATAAATATTGTAAATAAGGAAATAATACGGGTTGCTCTCCCTAATTTTGAACCTCTGTTATCTCCTTTGCCCTCTTATAGATTTCTTTCCCTCTCTCCTTCATTCTGTCTGCCTCTCTCTCTTTTCCGCTAGGTGATGGCTGGGAAAGTGAGAGTGAATGGGAGCCCTATGAGGTCTTGTCAGAAGATACGGAGGATGAAGACGTGGAAGAGAACTTTGGGAATCCAGAAGGGCCAGAGAGAAATGAGGATGGCCAAGCAGAAGAATGGAAAAATAAACCCAATTGTCAGGGCAGTGACTTCAACGGGATGCCAGTTCAGCCAAAAATATACAAAGGGAAGAGGAAAAACCAGTGCAAGGTTTGTGGGAAGAGCTTCACTCGTAAGGCGAGCCTGAAGGTCCACCAGAGAATCCACACAGGAGAGAAGCCCTACAAATGCACTGTCTGTAGCAAAGGTTTTTGTGATAAGACAAGCTTTCTTAGACATCAGAGAATCCACACCGGAGAAAAACCATACAAATGCCCGGAGTGCGGAAAGAGCTTTAACCGGACCACAAACCTTATTACACATCAGAAAACCCATGTGGAAACCAGAGAGAAAACATTTCACTGCTCGAGCTGTAGCAAGAGCTTCTACAACAAGTACAGCCTTAAGACGCACTGGCGAAGCCACACCGGAGAGAAGCCGTATAAATGCTCCAGCTGCAGCAAGAGCTTCTGCGATAAATCGAACCTTGAGGCTCACTGGCGAGTGCACACCGGGGAGAGGCCCTTTGAATGCTCGGAATGTGGAAAGAGCTTCAGCGATCGCAGAACCCTCCTCAGACATCAAAGAATCCACACAGGGGAGAAGCCCTATAAATGCACAGAGTGCGGGAAAAGCTTCAACGACCTGGCGACACTCCTCCGGCACCAGAAGATCCACACGGGAGAGAAGCCATATAGATGCACAGAGTGTGGGAAGAGCTTCAACCAGAGCTCGCATCTCATCCGGCACCAGAACACGCATGATGCAAAACGCCAGAAAAGCAGCTCGCGGGGGGCCAAGGCGTCAGGTGGAACCAATATCTTCCTGGACATTGGAGGTTTCACCCAAGAGAGCTATTACGGATACACTCACCCCACAGAGCCCTTCCACTGGCCGCTTACATCATACACATCCTCCACGGAGGCAGGAGAAGGGGGCATGCCAAACTTGTGGACTATTGAGGAGACCTCCGTCGGAGACCAAGCCATCCTAGTTATGAAAGAATTCGCGGAGGACAGGGCCTTAACGCTGTGAGCACTCAGGGCGAGGGAGGCATTTCATCCAGGTCCATCCCTGTTGGGCATCATCACCTGCTCAAGCAAGAAGCCATAATTATGTTTCGACTCCTTTAAAAGCGATCGCATTTCCAAGAATAGATGCCTCGATCCGAAACCTGAGCGAGGGGGGACTCGCAAAAGCTTCACTTGGAAAAAGGCAAGACTCTTTAGAAAGGATGACATTAGTTCCGGTTATGCACGGAGGAATTGATCCTTCACATCTTAACCAACTAACTGCTTGGCTTTGAGCGGATATCCACAATTTACTGGAGTGAGCGGACAGGGAGTCTCAAAGGTTAAATTTAGGATGTACGCCTTGGAGAACGAAGCAATTTTGAATGGCCTTCTGTCAAAGCTTCAAACCCAGCTGTTTTTCTGTTTGGCTTCCAAAATGATTAATAATCCTGTTTTCTTTGGCCAGGCAGAAGGAAAGAGATTTCACGAGATTCAGCAACTTAATGAGTGATGTAGAAATCCCATCACTTGAAGAGAAAACAACAGTTCGGGTTGCATGAACACTTTCCCTCCCTCGCCGTCTTTCAAATCGGGTCAGATTTAATTCAGCGGGGTAAAGGAAATTAGATACTGATCTCTCTCCAACGTGCTCTGCAAAACACCAAATTTGAAAATGATGGGGGTTTTGGCTTCGGTAGGTGGCAACGCGGATTCTCATGTTCGTAAGCCGATTATAAATTTTACACAGCAAATTTCTAAAAGCGGTGTGTGGGGAAGGAATTGTTTCATACATGAAAAGGAATTAAATTTCGAAAATACCTTTTGCTGGAGGGCATCTGGAGTCGCAGAGATTGAATTCACGCCGTGCGGGCCTACAGCTGCCACAAGGTGCTTTTGGTTGGTTGGTTTTTGTTAATTGAAGAAAGTCAGAACTGTGAGTCACAAAACTAGCTGGTTTTAAATCCTATGTTACAAATGATTGAATAATAGCCCAAACCAGAAATTTCAAATGTGCAGAACTGTGTGTATCAAGGAATGGCTAAATTGCAGCAGAGAGGCCAAGAGCCAACACGATCCGTTGAAATCTGGAAATGGCAAAGACTCCCAATTGGAGAACAGGTTTCCTGTTCATTGAGTTTCGCAAGGAGCGGGTCCTTGAAAATACCCTGCCAAAATCTGCGAACCATGCTTTAGGTCAACCTTCCTCACCCTCACGCTCTCCAGATGTGTTGGACTACAGCTCCCTTCATTTCCAGCCGGCATTAATGCATGGATATCCGAGAGATTTGGCAGTGTTTCCTAATGGACAGGCATGCTCTTTTCACAACCCATCACAAGAGTTGAGCCTTCCAAAGACAATATACTTCAATGGGTCAAAGCATGCTGCAGACCATTTTATGTCCATGATTTAACTGTGGCCACTGAAAATCAAATTTTAAAAGAGAGAGAGAGAGAGATGTAGGCTGCAGTCCTACGCAGATTTACAAGGGAGAATGTCCCCTTGACATCAGAAGGCCTTACCTCTGTGTAAAACCATGCTTAAGGCTGCACTTGGGCTCTGAGAAATGACTTATTCAGAAGTCAAAAAGATTGACAGTGCAATCCTGTGCATGTCTATGGCCAAGTTAAGGTCAGTGTGTATAGGACTGCAGCCTAAGAATGTCCATCAGTCTAGTGCAGAAGCAAACAGAGGCTGGGTTCACACAATAAGCTAATCCACACTCAGTGGTTGAGTGTGGGTTGTTGTTGAACCATGGGTTGTTTATTGAACTCTGGGTTAGAGTGTTGTCTGAACCCAGGACATTTTTTGCGATGTGGCTTGTTAACCATGCAGTGTGGCTTCTTCTCAGACACGCCACCTTGAAAACCCATAGTTTGTTACTGGGTTGTTCAGGGTGATTAACAAGCCCTCTGCAAGGTTAACAAGCCACCCTGTGGAAAATATCCTGAGTTCAGACATCATGCTAACCCATGGTTTAAAGAACACCCGACAGCAATCCACACTCAACCACTGAGTGTGGGTTAACGTGCTGTTTGAACAGTATCAGGGTCTCCTCCAGGGCTGTTTCTCTATCCGGAAGACTTTGCTTCTTCAAAGCGCACTCAATCGCAAGGCGGAAAATGACATTCTTCAACTACGTCCCAACAATCGAACCCCTAAAGGAGACTAAAAGTTCAAAGTTAGTGCTTTGGCTTTTACTTGATCAGGCCAATTGTGGGTGGTGACAGTTATCCAAAAATCATGGAAATGTTATTGTTTATTTGACACTAAATCATGGTGCATGTGGCTCAGTTCCACTTCAGCACAGACACTAACTTTTTGCTCAAGGCTGGGCCTCCCACGCGGGACTTCAGTAGTCTTTCAAGGCTACAGTCGTAAAAACGCACTGTGTAAGGCAGGCTTCTCCAACCGGGCACCGTCCAGATCCACCAGACTACAACTCCTTTTGCTCCCGCCCCCAGCTGGTATAGCAATTGGCTGTTTGGGCTGGGGAGAACAGGAGTTGTGGTGTAATGCATCAGGACAGCTCCAGGTTGGGAAAGGCTGCGTTAGGGAGTGAGCCCCATTGAATAGAATGGGACTTGTTTTCGAATAAAACACACATACAATTGTACTGTAACTGTAATATAAGCTAGAGCAATGATAAATAGTGGGCTTGTTCAGAAGACACCTTAAACCACGGCTTTAACCATGGTGGTTAAACCAGAAAGCCGAGCCGTGTTCAGAAGACACCTTAAACCACGGCTTTAACCACGGTGAATAAGGCTTTTTTGCTTTATTCACCATGGTTAAAGCCGAGGTTGAAGGTGTCTTCTGAACACAGCCTGGCTTTCTGGCTTAACCACCATGGTTAAAGCCGTGGTTTAAGGTGTCTTCTGAACAGGGCCAGTGGGAAAGGGGAACTTAGCAGGCGCATGGGCTGTTTTGTGAGCAGTAAGAAGTGGCAGGCTGAGCGTCCATAGAGGCTCTGCGTGGAGTAAGTCACCTTCCGTGAATGCATTGTGAGTTCTTGAATACTGAGATATTCAATTGTTGTAAATGGTTAAATAAAAGCCTCCCGTATTTTTTTTTTTAAATTGCTATAATGCATGGCCCTTATAAACATTTTGGGAGGCAATGCTATGCGTGTTTAGATGGAAAACACCATCCTATAACTCCCAGCATTCTCCAGCCAGCCATGCTGGGAGTTGTAAGACTTTTCCGTCCCATCTAAACTTGCATAGGATTGTGTCCTAAATAGTATCTCATCTTTCAGGGTAATTAGGGTCAAAGAGCTGGGGTGATGTATAATAATAATAATAATAATAATAATAATAATAATAATAATAATTCATTTCTTAAAGTTTCTGGCAAATGTTGAACCTTAACTAGGTCATGATGGAAATAGGTGTAATTGGGTCATATGTTTTTTAAAGGCACTTGGTATTATTTGAGATGTATTGCCGAATATCATGAGTATACACCCGTGCCACGGCAAGTGTTAACCTTTGACAAAGTCTGTCCTCACTGACCAAAGGATACTGTGCTGCTCTTGAGACTTTCTGGAAAGAGCGAGAAATGATTATGTCTTAAAGCTAGTTTTGGAAACTTACAACCAAACTTAAAAGTAATTCTTTACCTATGGAGTGATGGAAACAAGGAAGACATTTGATCATTCGCCAAAGGCACTTGGGTTTGAGATTACTGGTAAATGTCAGAATTTTCTCAAATTGACATAAATAAATAAATAAATTCTCCCTGCCTTCACCCCAGTATCTTGTGATCTTAACATTATCACAAAAAGTAGTTTCTGAGTTCTGGTGTATCACATACTTTCTGTATTTTAGTTTTTGTTTTAGGGTTTGTTTATTGTTATTCTTAATTTGTTCACATTATTGCTATTTGTATTACATTGATTCTTCTCATTTTAACCTTATTGGATTGGATCCAGTCTTTCTTAATCGTATTCAGAGTAGACCCATTGAAAAAAAAGGGACTGAAATTAGCCATGGCTACTTAGGCCCATTGATTTCAGTGGGTCTACTCTCTCTATGACTAAGCCTGGATCTAACCCTTTGTCTTTTCATTTCTGTCGTTTAATAATGCTTGTTAGTTATGCTGTAGCGTACAGCACTTTGGAGTAACTTACAATCCAAGTTAGCACAGTGTTAATATGCAAGTGAAATAAATTGGAAGTAAATGGGGAATAAGCACCATGATCATTCAGGTGACCTATAAAAATATTTTTTGACTGGAGGACTCCATTCTGGAAATGCCACAACACTTAAAAAACAAAAACTGAATTTGCAGATGTAAAGGCCTTGGGTTGCAGCTTTGTCAATGATGTGTTACATGTCTTTTCAGGCATCTGACTGCTGGCCTTTCTGCTCATTCAGTATCACATACAAATGGAGTCCCCTCCTCCAAATTAAGCCCTTCTCCTATTTTGCCCTTCTGTAGGACCTGTGTATGTGTGTGAGTGTTTTTAAAAAAATAGCTGGCTGATGTAGGTGACTGCCTTTATTATGCATGGTTGCTTTTAAAGGACTGTACTGTATACATATTTTAGTGTATTGGCAAAAACGCTCTGCAAATAAAAGAGTCGTGAAATGTTGGTTTCTTTTCCAGCAACGTTAACGCTTGTATCTTCCATAACCTGCTTTCACAATTTGTTATTTTATACACCAAACCTGGCTTTGGGATCTTGGTGGGAAATTCATGAACCAAAGAATAGCTATTACCGTTTTAGAGCTGGGTAGGTTGGCTTTTCATCAGAGATCAGTGAGAGATGTAGTTTGCAGTTTAACTATTGGCTTTGGCAATTGGGCGGTATAGAAATACAGTAAATATAGGGTGACCATATGAAAAGGAGGACAGGGCTCCAGTAGGTGTCATTTGTATATATGGGGAACCTGATGAAATTTCCTCTTCATCACAACAGTTAAAGCTGCAGGAGCCCTGCCCTCTTTTAAATCTGGGCACTCTAGTATAGCCCCCGTAGCTTTAACTGCAATGATGAAGAGGGAATTTCACCAGGGTCTCCATATATACAAATACCTGCTGAAATTCCCTTTTCTATGCAACTATTAAAGATACAGGAGCCCTGTCCTCCTTTTCATATGGTCATCCTAGAGTAAACCTGGGCACACTCACTGGTGCCAGTAGATTCCCCCCCCCCTCGCCCCTGTTTTCTTTAGTCTTTGTAGAGGGTGGGATAAATTTAGGGGAAGGTTTAACTCAGGGGTGCAGAAGCTGAGGGCCCAAATTCCATATCGGAAAGCTTCCAAGAGTTGCATTCCAGTGGTGGGTTGGGCTGAAGACAAAAGTTGTGGCAGGCCCAAAAGAAAAGAGGCTGTGGTCAAAATATTTTAAAAAACCCTAGCATATCATAAAATCATAGAATCACAGAATAGCAGAGTTGGAAGGTGCCTACAAAGCCATCGAGTCCAATCCCCTGCTCAATGCAGGAATCCACCCTAAAGCATCCCTGATAGATTGTTGTCCAGCTTAGGGTTGGAGCTTAGGGTTCTTCCTGCAAGTAACTAAACTTTAGGAGAGGCATTTCAACCTTTTAGAAACAGTGCAAAAGCCAGGAATCCACCCAAGGATCAGGGTTGGGAGAAAGAGCCCCTACCTATGGTTCCATACCCCTGGTTTAATCCCTCCCACCTTTAAGGGGGCCACAGGCTTGCACTGAAACACCTCAAAAACTTAGGATCACCTACAGGCTGCACATTTAATATAGTGGGCTTGTTCAGACAACACACTAAACTATGGTTAGGCCACTAACCCTTTTGCAGCAAATGTTTTTTTTAAAAAATAATAAAACTATACACATCAATACTTATTCCAAATCCCTCCCCGTTCCCTTCCCACACTTGGTCAATTACATCAAATCACAGCACAAGATATGCAAAATAGAAGTATCTCATTAATTGTGACAAGTCCAACAAAGTATTGCAAGAAGATTGTTGATTATCTGGTTTTTATGAGTCCTGCAGATTTCAGTCAAAGTTGTTCTGTTTGATTCCTTTTTCATGTAATCTCTTCTGATGCTCCCAGAGTGCAGGACACAGAATAATGGGCTCAAGTTACAGGAAGCCAGATTCCGTATGGATATCAGGAAAAACTTCCTGACTGTTAGAGCAGTATGACAATGGAATCAGTTACCTAGGTCTCTCCCACACTGAAGGCCTTCAAGAGGCAGCTGGACAACCATCTGTCAGGGATGCTTTAGGGTGGATTCCTGCATTGAGCAGGGGGTTGGACTCGATGGCCTTATAGGCCCCTTCCAACTCTTCTATTCTATGATTCTATATATTTTTGCCAGTCCGTCCTGAAAGTATCTCTTTTCTTTATCCCTCTTTGTGTTCTTAATGTCTGTGTCAACTTTTCATTTATTGCTATGTCCCAGATGCTCACAAATGGTTAGTGAGCATATTTAAACCATGGTTATGTAGCCCCCATGGTTAGAAATGGTTCACTCAACATGCTAAGTCAGGGTTCACACGACACGCTAAGCCATAATGTTTAGCTCAAAATGCTTAACCACCATGGCTTAGCATGTCGTCGGAACAGGGTAAGTGTATAGTTCTGCTCTGAGTAAACTAGGGTGACCCTATGAAAACGAGGACAGGGTTCCTGCACGTTTAACGGTTGTTTAGGAAAGGGAATTTCAGCAGGTGCCATTTGTAGGTGTGCAGCACCTGGTGAAATTCCCTCTTCACAATTAAAACTGCAGGAGCCCTGTCCTCCTTTTCAGAGGGTCACCCTAGATTACACAAATCTGTTGGGAATTATCGGCAGCTATTAACCTTGATAGATAAATGGCACCTTACGTAGGTGTGCACATCTTTTTCGCCCCTGCAGATCGCATGTGATGCTGGCCCAAACATATAAGGACATAAGCAGAGCCCTGCTGGATCAGATCAGCGTCCACCTAATCCAGCAATCTGTTTGCACAATGGCCAACCAGCAGCCCGAATGGGAAACGCACAAGCAGGAGTGCAATAACACCCTCCCACCCATGTTCCCCAGCAATTGGTGTACATAGGCTTGCTGCCTTGGATACTGGAGTTTGCACTTAGCCCTCAGGACTAGTAGCCATTGATAGCCTTCTCCTCCAGGAACTTATCCAACCCCCTTTTAAACTCATCCAAATTGGTGGCCATCACTACATCTTGTGGTCATGAGTTCCATAGCTGAAGGATTTCTTCATGCAGTGCAGAGTTAAACTACGGAACTCACTACCACAAGATGTAGTGATGGCCACCAATTTGGATGACTTTAAAAGGGGGTTGGATAAATTCCTGGACGCGAAAGCTATCAATGGCTCCTAGCCCTGATGGTTGTGTGCTATCTCCAGTATTCGAGGCAGTAAGCCTATGTACTGTATAGCAGTTGTTGGGGAACATGGGTGGGAGGGTGCTGTTGCACCATGTCCTGCTTGTTCATCCCAGGCCAATGTGTGAACAGAGTGCTGGACTAGATGAACCCTCAGTCTGATCCAGCATGGCACTTCTCATGTTCTTATGACACGATGCAACATTAATTTGTCTACTGTACTGTTGTATAGCAGTAGACAAATTAATGGTGAGCAGAGCTATTGGCAGCTATTAGAAATGGTTGCTAAAAAAAAAAAAATAGAGCCTCCACATGCAGGCGCAGCATAAATTAAGCCACAGCAGGGAATTTGGCTGACCACTGTTGGAGGCAGAAAGCTGGGTTCAGTGAGCTTCCGGCTTAATCCAGCAAGGCTTTATCGTTGGGAAGAGGCAGCAGGAGCTTTCAACAATATTAGGCTGCTCCACCCAAGGGGCACATCTCTGGAATGGGTGCCACGCAAGTTGCCCAAGGCGAGGAGGTTGCGCAAGAAGAAGAAGAAATCTCTGGCAGGATTGCGCCAAAGCCTGTGAGATTGAAATCCTAGAGAGGCCGCGACATTTGGGGGTGGTGAGAGGGTGGGGGGATGCCAGTAGTGGTGCACCTTCCTGTTCTTCCTCTATTGGCTTCCTCTGCCAAGGAGCAGCAGGCTGGTGCATGGAGGCGGCAGCCGCCAGTTCAAATTAGGAGGTAGGATTTGGGATGGAGGGTGGGAAATTGGGGTGGGCCAGGGCTGGGGGTCAGGTGCAAGCAAGGCGGAGTGGCCAAAACGCACAGGCTGAGGACAGAAGGACTCATATATGCAACATCCCTTGCATGGATTAAGCAATAATTAATAATATTAATAATAATAATAATAATATCCTATAATCATATTATTATTATTATTATTATTATTATTATTATTATTATTATTATTATTATTATTATTATTATTATTATTTCCGGCAGGCCTACCCAGATGCATTTTAAACCTACGAATTTTAAGATACATTGTGATTGTTATTTTAATATTGTATTGGTTTTATATGCTCTTTTAACTAATTTTATGTATTATATTTTATTTAGTGTTGTTCCCCACCTCGATCCAGAGGGAGAGGAGGGTAATAAATAAATAAATAAATAAAAATAGCTGCTGTTTTTATCTGGTTGAGCTTTTTTATTGTATTTTATATTATGGTTTTATGCTGTTGTTTTATATTATGAATGGTTTTAATTTTTGTGAACTGCCCAGAGAGCTCCGGCTATTGGGCGGTATAGAAATGTAATAAATAAATAAATAAATATTATTATTTAGGGTGACCATATGAAAAGGAGGACAGGGCTCTTGTATCTTTAACAGTTGTATAGAAATGGGAATTTCAGCAGGTGTCATTTGTATATATGGGGAACCTATTGAAATTCCCTCTTCATCACAACAGTTAAAGCTGCAGGAGCTATACTAGAGTGACCAGATTTAAAAGAGGGCAGGGCTCCTGCAGCTTTAACTGTTGTGATGAAGAGGGAATTTCACCAGGTTCCCCATATATACAAATGACACCTGCTGAAATTCCCATTTCAATACTGTTAAAGATACAGGAGCCCTGTCCTCCTTTTCATATGGTCACCCATTATTATTATTATTATTATTATTATTATTATTATTTCCCGCCTTTTTCCCAATGCTGGGACTGAAGGTGGCTTTACAAATTATTATACACAAATACAAAATGGAGAGAGGAGGAGGATTATGTATGTCACCTTAGGATCCTTGGAGGGGAAAAGTCGGGATTATAAATGCAATAAATAAATAAAAGCGAACTCTTCGTATTGGCCTACCTTACAAGGTTGTCGTAAGGGTTATGGTTGATGAAGCACTTTGTGGGCAAGGCCTTGGGCTGTGGGACAAGAGCAAGAAAGATGGGGTGGCAAAAATGCACAGGCTGAGGCTAGAAGAATCATACAATTGTAGATTTGGAAGGGGCCTACAAGGCCATCGAGTCCAACCCCCTGCTCAATGCCAGAATCCACCTTAAAGCATCCCTGACAGATGGTTTTCCAGCTGCCTCTTGAAGGCCTCTAGTGTATGTGCAACATCCTTTGCATGAATTAAGCAACAACAATAACAATAATATTATCCTTGTATATGCAAATATGAACTCACCATACTGGCCTACCTTTCAGGGTTGCAGTAAGGATTCCTTATATATATATTTAACTTTTTAAACCGCTTTGTTAAATTGAGTTTAATAAATTTAATAATAAAAAACAAAAAACAGTAAGGATTCCTGTTTGTGAAGCCTTTTAAGGGAGCAATCCTATGTATGTATATGCTGTGGACGACATATATCTTGACTTCAGCAAAGCTTTCGACAAAGTGCCCCATGACATTCTGATTAACAAACTAGCTAAAAGAGGGCTAGATGGAACAACTATTAGGTGGATCCACAGTTGGCTACAGAATCGGACTCAAAGAGTACTTATCAATGGAACCTTCTCAAACTGGGGAGAGGCAATGAGTGGGGTACAAGCAGGGCTCAGTCCTGGGCCCAGTGCTCTTCAACATTTTTATTAATGATTTGGACGAGGAGGTGCAGGGAACGCTGATCAACTCTGCAGATGACACAAAATTGGGCGGGATAGCTAATACCCTGGAAGACAAAAACAAACTTCAAAGTGATCTTGATAGGCTGGAGTGCTGGGCTGAAAACAACAGAATGAAATTTAATAGGGATAAATGCCAAGTTCTACATTTAGGAAACAGAAACCAAATGCACAGTTACAAGGTGGGGGATACTTGGCTCAGCAATACTACAAACGAGAAGGATCTTGGAATTGTTGTAGATCGCAAGCTGAATATGAGCCAACAGTGCGATATGGCTGCAAGAAAGGCAAATGCTATTTTGGGCTGCATTAATAGAAGTATAGCTTCCAAATCACGGGAGGTACTGGTTCCTCTCTATTCGGCCCTGGTTAGGCCTCATCTAGAGTATTGCGTCCAGTTCTGGGCTCCACAATTCAAGAAGGACGCAGACAAGCTGGAGCGTGTTCAGAGGAGGGCAACCAGGATGATCAGGGGTGTGGAAACAAAGCCCTATGAAGAGAGACTGAAAGAACTGGGCATGTTTAGCCTGGAGAAGAGAAGATTGAGGGGAGACATGAGAGCACTCTTCAAATACTTAAAAGGTTGTCACACAGAGGAGGGCCAGGATCTCTTCTCGATCCTCCCAGAGTGCAGGACACGGAATAACGGGCTCAAGTTAAAGGAAGCCAGATTCCGTCTGGACATCAGGAAAAACTTCCTGACTGTTAGAGCAGTACGACAATGGAACCAGTTACCTAGGGAGGTTGTGGGCTCTCCCACACTAGAGTCATTCAAGAGGCAGCCGGACAAGCATCTGTCAGGGATGCTTTAGGGTGGATTCCTGCATTGAGCAGGGGGTTGGACTCGATGGCCTTGTAGGCCCTTTCCAACTCCACTATTCTATGATTCTGTGTTTAGACAGGAAAAAAATGTCTTACAATTCCTAGCGTGTTTCAACTGACATGGCTGACTGGGTGGATATTGGGAGTTGCAAGCCTTTTCTCCCTGTAAATATGCGTAGGATTGTGCCCTTAATCACTCTAAATCACAGCTGGTCAACCTGTGACCCACCAGATATTGTTGGACTGCAGCTCTAACCATCCCTCATCATATGGGGAGACATTTTTCTCCCTCTCTCCAAATACTAATACCCAAAGGGGTCATCCCATGAAGCTGATGGGTGGGAGATCCAGGACCAATAAACCCATCCGGCAGATCCTGCATTCAGTCTGCTGCATTACGGGGTGGACTATAGCTCCACAATCAAATACTTTACCTGCAGAAGGTCTTCTAGGGCTGTCTCTCATAATACTAGACTCCCATGAAGCTGATTAGTGGGAGTGCAGGATGGATAACAGGAAATACTTCTTCATACAGAGCATAGTTAAACTATGGAACTCACTACCACAAGATGTAGTGATGGCCACCCATTTGGATGGCTTTAAAAGGGGGTTGGATAAATTCCTGGAGGAGAAGGCTATCCATGGCTACTAGCCCTGATGGCTATTCTATGATTCTATGTACGCCACCTTGGGTTCATTGGAGGAAAAAAGGTGGATATATATGCAATAATAAATAAATAATAACTTGATTAAATTTATCTCGCAAGGTTCCATTGTATAATGTAAAATACAAAATGTTCATCAGTTCTTCCGACAAAACCAAATAGGTTTAAGGGAAATTATGTGTGTGGAAAAAACATAATAAAACTTTTTTTTTTAATAATAGTTTTTATTTTTCCAATATTTAAACATACATCAATACAATAAAAAGAAACAATATAATACATAAATGTTGAATAACCTTAATAAGCATATTTTCTAGTTTAATCTATTAACATAATCATACTTAACATAAAAGTGCACCCCCCATCCCGGGATCTTATATCCTGTTTCCAGAATCTCATTGTTTCTTCTGGAGGTGATTTCCCACTCCCCTTAGATCAGCCTTCCTCAACCTGGGGCGCTCCAGATGTGTTGGACTGCATCTCCCAGAATGCCCCAGCCAGCTGGCTGGGGCATTCTGGGAGTTGTAGTCCAACACATCTGGAGCGCCCCAGGTTGAGGAAGGCTGCCTTAGATAAAACAAATTCTAGGAACTGTTTCCATATTCCCTCGAAATCATTCGTTTTTGTTATTCCTCTAAAAAGCATAATAAAACTTAAAAATAATTTTTAATATATTCCTCACAAAGTTTCAAACAATTGTTGAGCAGTCCAACAATATATCACACGTCCGCAGTTGCAACTTGGATTTCCAAATCAAAAAGACTGTACAAATATATGTCATCAATTCTTCCATCCCTTTTTTCTTCATTCTGTTTATGTCTCGCTTTATTTGGCAGACTGGGAAAGATGGCGAGGCCTCTGTACGATTCCCTGTTCGGCCTGAAAACCCTGGTGGGCGTCATGGAGGGAATTTTGTCGACCTTTTGCGATCGTCCTCTTCTGAGGTAACGGCAGGTACGAAGCCGCACGCTACCACGAGGGACGGCTTTGCCCGGCCTTTGCAGAAAATAGCGGGGTGATTCAAGCAGCGGTCGTTCCCCAGCGAGAAGGAAATGGCGGCTGTGAAACCCGGAGAAGGCTCAGCCTGGGGCACCCAGTTCCGGGAAGTTCAAGTGGGCATCAAAATGGAGGAGCCGGAACCGCTAACTGAATGTGACAGAATGCAAGACAGCTCTGCTATCGTCAAGCTGGAGACCCTTGAAGAGCATTCAAGATGGCCGCTGCTGCAAGAGGGAGGGAAAAAAGACTGGTCCCTGCTCTGGGAATCCCATTGGCAGGCTTTCATGGAAACGATGCCCGCTGGGAGGGGAAGGCCTCAAGTACTGGCATCCCATGAGGGAATGGCTTCCGCCAGCCAGACAACAGAAAATGGCGTCAGCTGCCTTCCTCTGGGCCTGAATGGAGCTGCCCAGGGAGACTATAACGGGCAGGGAGACGTCAAGGGAGACCCACACGGGGTGAAGGAAGAGGCGATGGAGGATTTTCCCAGCCAAGAAGCGAAACGCCAGCGCTTCAGGCAGTTCCGCTACGAGGACGCGGAAGGGCCTCGTGAGGCGTTCCGTCAGCTCTGGGACCTTTGCCACCGGTGGCTGAAGCCCGAGAGGCACAGCAAGGAGCAGATCCTGGAACTGCTGATCCTGGAGCAGTTCTTGACTGTCCTGCCCCCGGAGATGCAGAGCTGGGTGAAGGAATGTGGGGCAGGAGCGGAGGCTGTGGCCCTGGCGGAGGAATTCATAAGGTTGCAGCAGGAGACCGAGAAAGGGGGACATCAGGTGAGGGGAGTGGGGGTTTCATCCGGGTAATTTGCATGAAATTTTATTTTATTTTGCAGGGGGGAAAGTTAACAAAATAAAGGCAACGAAAAGAACAACGTACATAATAGTCGAGATCACTAAAGATCAAAGATTGGAGATGATAAAGGGATTCCCTAGAATGTGGCCAAAGCTTGCAAGACCAGTTCCGGGAAGACTTGTCTTCAAATCCCGGCTAAGCCATGAAGCATATTGGGTAGCCTTGACAGAGTTGCTTCTTTTTCAGTCCTAACCTATCTCAAAGGGATAGGGGAGACTGAAGAACCATAGAATCATAGCATAGTAGAGTTGCAAGGGGCCACATTCCAGTGGTGGGTGGAGCAAAAGGCAAGGAGGCAGGGCCAAAAGACCAGAGATGCCGTAGAGTCACAGAATTGTAGAGTTGGGAGGGGCCTCTTAAGGCCATGGAGTCCAACCCCCTGCTCAATGCAGGAATCCACTTTCAAGCATCCCTGACAGATGGGTTTGGAGTCGATGGCATTATAGGCCCCTTCTATGAATCGATGGCTGTCCAGCTGCCTCTTGAAGGCCTCTAGGGTGGGAGAAGAGCCCACAACCTCCCTAGGTCATTGGTTCCATTGTCGTGCTGCTCTAACAAACAGGAAGTTTTTCCTGATGTCCAGCTGGAATGTGGCTTCCTGTCACTTGAGCCCATTATTCCGTGTCCTGCACTCTGGGAGGATCGAGAGGAGATCCTGGCCCTCCTCTGTGGGACAGCCTTTCAAGTATTTGAAGAGTGCCCTCATGTCTCCCCTCCGCCTTCTCTCCTCTAAGCCAAACCTGCCCAGTTCTTTTAGTCTTTCACCATAGGGCTTTGTTTCATAGAGTATTAGAGTTGGAAGAGACCTATAAAGCCATCGAGTCCAACCCCCTGCTCAATGCAGGAATCCATCTTCAAGCATCCCTGACAGGTGGCTGTCCAGCTGCCTCTTGAAGGCCTCTAGTGTGGGAGAGCCCACAACCTCCCTAGGTAACTGGCTCCATTGTCGTACTGCTCTAACAGGAAGTTTTTCCTGACATCCAGCTGGAATCTGGCTTCCTGTCACATGAGCCTGTTATTCCCTGTCCTGCACTCTGGGATGATCGAGAAGAGGTCCTGGCCCTCCTCTGTGGGACAACCTTTCAAGGCCTTGAAAGGTCTCCCCTCAGTCTTCTCTTCTCCAGGCTCAACATGCCCAGTTCTTTCAGTCTCTCCTCATAGGAGAGCATTGTCTTTGTCTCCCTGAGCTTAGAATAGTCATGTATCCAATGATGATACTGATAAGAAATTACTCCCTGCTGTTTTCAGGCACCAACGGGGGTGAAATTACCGGACGCAGAAGCAACTTTGTCTGAATCAGCACAAAACCAGCCAAGTATGGAAGTGAAGGAGGAGGATGAAGCGTGCACCAACTTCCTTGGTAAGCATCTCTCATGCCTGAATTAGTTTGGTTGCAAGAAAGGGCCTAATTGGGCCACACTGTTCATTTGTTGGTTGGTTGCTTGGTAACCAATGTATGTTCCCAGGGTAGTTTAGTGCATGAAACAATTGAAACACAAGTACAATAAAAGTTGAATAAATAAAGAAGGTAAAAGCTACAAAACACGTCCAGTTTTGGGCATCACACTTCAAGAAGGACGCAGACAAGCTGGAGCGTGTTCAGAGGAGGGCAACCAGGATGATCAGGGGTCTGGAAACAAAGCCCTATGCAGAGAGACTGAAAGAACTGGGCCTGTTCCCTCCAACGCTGGATAATATTGAGTTTGGCTTCAATTGGCTTCAATTGGCCAAAACTCCTTGGAGTTTTCCGTTGCGTTGCGTTGACTTTTCCCACTGGCTACGGAGTTCCCTGGCAAGAGCGGCGAAAGGAGCGGGTGCCACTCTAGGAGAGATGCTGGGATTTTTTTTTCGCAGCAATGGCTGATGGGATACCATTGGGAGGACCGGGGGAGGAGAGAGGGCGGAGGAACTGCCAATCAAATATCACAATGGATTTTACTCAACTCCACGGTAGTCCACGGACACACGACAGTGGAGTTAGAACATGTGTGGGGAGCACGCCCTACAAACTCAACCATTGAGTGGTGTTCTCTCACTGCGTTTACTAACCTGTTGTCCGAACTGCGCCTGCGTTTACTCCCTTTATACCCTTGTTACTAGGTCTCTCTGTGTCTTTCTCTGTTCCAGGACACAATGAATGGGGAAGAGAGAAAGAGGCTAAACAGCACAAAATGTCACAGGAAAGAAACGTTCTGGAAGAGCCAAATGAAGACCCTGGAAATCAAAGCAGAGCAGAAAGGCAGGGGGGAAAGGAAATGGAGGCATGGAAAGGTGAAGACATGGCTGATTGGAGTGGCAGCCACCCTGACGCCACAGGGCAGCAAAAAAAACCTGAAGAGGGGCAGCATCCATGCAACATATGTGGGAAAAACTTCAGCCAAAGGTCAAATCTGACCAGGCATCAGAGAATCCACACTAGCAAAGAGCCTTATAAATGTTCAGACTGTGGGAGAATCTTCAAGCAGAGCACGTGCCTCGTTTCGCATCGGAGAATCCACACGGGCGAGAAACCCTACAAATGCTCGGACTGCGGGAAGAGCTTCGGACAGAGCGCCAGCCTCCTCAGTCACATGAGAACGCACACGGGGGAGAAGCCGTACAAATGCGCCGATTGCGCAGAAAGCTTTTGCGACAAATCCAGCCTCGTCGCACATCAGAGGGTCCACATGAGGGAGAAGCTGTACCAGTGTTCAAAATGCGGGAAGAGTTTCAACCGCCACGCAAACCTTCTCACACACCAGAGAATCCACACCGGGGAGAAACCCTATAAGTGCAGCCACTGCGGGGAAAGCTTCAGCCGGAGCACATACCGGATTATCCACGAGAGGATTCACACGGGGGAAAGCCCCTACAAGTGCCCGCACTGCGGGAAGAGTTTCCGTTGCAGCTCACACCTTAACAGGCACAAGAGGACCCACACGCAAGAGAGGCCGTACGAATGCCTGCACTGCGCAAAGAGCTTCATCCAGATCGCACACCTGGTCACCCACGAGAGAACCCACACGGGGGAAAAGCCGTACAAATGCTCAGACTGTGGGAAAAGCTTCAACCAGAGCCCGAACCTCAGCAGACATCGAGAAATCCACACCCGAAAGAAGCGCTCAGAGAACAAAGCTTCTTAAGAGAGTGGCAGTGACCCACCCTAAATGAATTAATAAATTAATTAATTAGCCACTCACGTGGGGAGAAGGGGTGCCGGAAGCCTGTTGCCCTACAGATGTTGGTGGACTTGGACTGCCAACGTCCCCGACTGTTGGGTTGGGGGCTGATGGGACTTCGAGTCCAATGACATCTGGAAGACCAGCGGTCTCCCATCCTCGGTTGAAATTGTACTGTAGGACAACTTGATGCGTAGCCTGTTCTTTGCTGGCGTACCTCATCGCAGAGAGGATATAGCAAGTGAGGCCAGGTCTCTCTTTCTTATTGGGCCAAGTGATGCTCCAACTGGAATGCTCCGCCATTTGCACGATGATTTGTTCCTAACAAATAAATTTATCTGATTGAGTTACGCAGGCCTCTTCTGCCGCTTGTTTGCTTTTATTAATCAGGAAGACACAAGGCCTCCAGTGCTCCCTCCAGAATCCGAGGCAGGAAGCCTGTGTGCACCAGTTGCTGGGGAACATGGGTGGGAGGGTGCTGTTGCTTGTGGGTTCCCTGGCCGACAGCTGGTGGGCCACTGTGTGAACAGAGTCCTGGACTAGATGGACCTTTCGTCTGATCCAGCAGGGCTCTTCTGACGTTGTTAAGACCGCAGCCTGGTGAACACACAATCATGGTCTTCAAAACCTATCCTGGGAGAGAGAGAAGGCCTGAGGCACATTCCCTTTAGTTGGGGTGACCACATGGAAAGGAGGGCCGGGCTCCTGTATCTTTAACAGTTGTATAGAAAAGGGGATTTCAGCAGGCGTCATTTGTATGCATGCAGCAACTGGTTTAATGCTCTGGATGGCTTTAAAAGGGGGTTGGATAAATTCCTGGAGGAGAAGGCTATCAAGGGCTACTAGCGCCGATGGTTGTGTGCTATCTCCAGTATTTGAAGCAATAAGCCTGTGTGCACCAGTTGCTGGGGAACATGGGTGGGAGGGTGCTGTTGCACCATGTCCTGCTTGTTCATCCCTGGCCGATGGCTGGTTGGCCACTGTGCGAACAGAATGCTGGACTAGATGGACCCTTGGTCTGATCCAGCAGGGCGCTTATGTTCTTATCCCAACCGTGAAAGCTGCAGGAGCCCTGTCCTCCTTTCCATATGGTCACCCTAGCTTTTGTGGAGTCTGTTGCTGCCGCCACCACCTCCCACCAATAATTTGGCCAATTATTTTCAGTCATGGTGTGGGGCAGGGGTAGGATTATTATGATCCCTCCAACGCTGGATAATACTGAGTTTGGCTTCAATTGGCCTTTTTTAGTCTAATGCACCACTTAAAACTAATCTCTGGTTTTGTCATGCTTCTCTGCAATTCTGCTCTTCGCCACCTCAGGGACGTGTGTGTTTCGCCCAAGGCGAACGTCAAGTGTTGCAGCTGGGTTTTGTATTTTCAGAAGTGGACATCAGCCGATGCTCCCACTTCCCAGAATGCATTGTTAGCTGTAATCTGATACCGGCCACATCTACGACCACTGGCTTAATTCATTCAGACGGGAATTTTCCGTTTTGAGACTGGGTTTATCTAAACTGCAGATCTCACGGCCAGAACACCTAGTGAATTTGTGGGACTTTCTTTCCCTGGAGAAGAGAAGATGGAGGGGAGACATGAGAGCACTCTTCAAATACTTGAAAGGTTGTCACACAGAGGAGGGCCAGGATCTCTTCTCAATTCTCCCAGAGTGCAGGACACGGAATAACGGGCTCAAGTTAAAGGAAGCCAGATTCCAGCTGAACATCAGGAAAAACTTCCTGACTGTTAGAGCAGTGCGACAATGGAATCCGTGACTTAGAGGTCTTCAAGAGGCAGCTGGACAACCATCTGTCAGGGATGCTTTAGGGTGGATTCCTGCATTGAGCAGGGGGTTGGACTCGATGGCCTTGTAGGCCCCTTCCAACTCTGCTATTCTATGATTCTATGATCCCTATCCGCTGCTTTTTTGGCCACTGAAAAATTCTGTGGAACGTGAAAGTTTGCACAGCTTTGTGGAACTTTCGTTGATCTAGTAAAGGTATTGTCCACCTGTCTACTCCTTGGCCCTCTTCAGACAACCCCTTAAACCACGGTGGTGAAGGCTTTTTTGATAAAGCTATAACCACCGTGGTTTAAGGTGGCTTCTGAACAAGGCCTTTGAGTCCCCCCCAGCCTATTAACTAGGATATTCTGCAATCGATACCTAAACCAGCATCAATGGTGCATGGGATAAAAAACGCATTCACTTTAGTGATGACTGTGGTGATGAAGACATGAGAGCGAGGAAGGAAAAAGATGCCGCCTGCATTGTCATACCCACAACGATCACGATTTATTGGTTCTACAATGTCAGGAGAAGTGCTTTAGCGACACACTGTCAAATAAATAGGCACTAGTACTAGAAGTGGACATCTAATTCACAGAGAGACAAAACATAAATGAGCTAGCCCTCCTGGAGAGGAGAACGGAGGGCGTGTACTAGTAGCTCTTCGCTCCAAGTGGGGAAGAGAAAAGAACTGAGGAAGTAAAAACAACATTTAGGACGCAATCCTAGGCAAAAAAATGCTCAAAACGAACGCACTAGGTGCTACATTAGACCAAAAAGACATTTTTATACGTTTATAGCTCGAGCACTTGTTTCACCTCTAACAGTGTTCAGAGGAGGGCAACGAGGAGGATCAGGGGTCTGGAAACAAAGCCCTATGAGGAGAGACTGAAACAGCTAAGCCTGTTTAGCTTTGAGAAGAGAAGACCGAGGGGAGACATGATAGCACTCTTCAAATACTTGAAAGGTTGTCAAACAGAGGAGGGCCAGGATCTCCTCTTGATCCTCCCAGAGTGCAGGACATGGAATAACGGGCTCAAGTTACAGGAAGCCAGATTCCGGCTGGACATCAGGAAAAACTTCCTGACTGTTAGAGCAGTACGACAATGGAACCAGTTCCCTAGGGAGGTTGTGGGCTCTTCTCCCACACTAGAGGCCTTCAAGAGGCAGCTGGACAACCACCTGCCAGGGATGCTTTAGGGTGGTTTCCTGCACTGGGCACGGGGTTGGACTTGATGGCCTTATAGGCCCCTTCCAGCTCTACTATACTATGATTCTATGAGTTTATAAAGGGAGTGAATATTGCCAATGCCTGTACACCATTTTTAACAATAACATCATTGTCATAACAACCATGTCAGTCATAATCACCTAACATATGTAACAAATGAATTGCAATTGACGGCACACATCAAAACATAAGAGAAATTAGTATCTGGAATTGGGACCACAATACCTGACGGAACGCCTCTCCCGACATGAACCGACCCGTACACTGCGCTTAACATCTAAGGTCCTTCTCTGAGTGCCTACTCGGAGGATGGGAACCAGGCCTTCTCAGTGGTGCCCCCCCCCCCGCAATTATGGAACGATCTCCCCGACGAGGCTCGCCTGACGCCGACATTGTTATCTTTTCGGCGCCGGGTCAAGACTTTTCTCCCAGGCATTTAACAGCATACGCTGAATTTTTTTAACTGACCCCAGAATAGTAGTTTTAACTGGCTATTGTCTGTTTTCATGGTTTTTAAATTTTGTATACTTGTTTTTACTGTTCAACGTTTTAATCTTTGTAAACCGCCCAGAGAGCTTCAGCTATAGGGCGGTATATAAATGTAATAAATAATAATAATAATAATAATAATAATAATAATAATAATAATAATAATAATAGAATCATAGAATAGCAGAGTTGGAAGGGGCCTACAAGGCCATCGAGTCCAACCCCCTGCTCAATGCAGGAATCCACCCGAAAGCATCCCTGACAGATGGTTGTCCAGCTGCCTCTTGAAGGCCTCTAGTGTGGGAGAGCCCACAACCTCCCTAGGTAACTGAATCCATTGTCATACTGCTCTAACAGTCAGGAAGTTTTTCCTGATGTCCAACTGGAATCTGGCTTCCTTTAACTTGAGCCCGTTATTCCGTGTCCTGCACTCTGGGAGGATCAAGAAGAGATCCTGGCCCTCCTCTGTGGGACAACCTTCCAAGTATTTGAAGAGTGCTCTCATGTCTCCCCTCAATCTTCTCTTCTCCAGGCTAAACATGCCCAATTCTTTCAGTCTCTCTTCATAGGGCTTTGTTTCCAGACCCCTGATCATCCTGGTTGCCCTCCTCTGAACACGCTCCAGCTTGTCTGCGTCCTTCTTGAATTGTGGAGCCCAGAACTGGACGCAATACTCTAGATGAGGCCTAACCAGTAAGTAGTTCTCTATTTATAAATACCGTATCAAAATATCTTATTGGTCTAGTGCAGTCCTGCTCTGTCCTGTGCACCTTGTAAGACGCCATCGATTGTAAGACGCACACTAATTTCAGTACCACCAACAGAAAAAAAAACCCCTAAGTCACGCCTGCGATTCTAAGACGCACCCCATTTTTAGAGATGTTTATATGGGGAAAAAAGTGCGTCTTAGAATCGAAGAAATACGGTAGTTCGGTTGTTTTGAGCTGTTATTGGGGACGTCGTCTTTTTTTCTCTTACGCAGACAGAAAAAAAGGCCTACAACTCCCAGCCTGGCTGGCTGGGATATGCTGGGAGTCATAGGGCTTCCCCCCCCCCCCCCCCCCGTCTAAACCTGCATAGGACTGCGCCCTTAGGAACCCTTTTCCACATCGAGAATCCCATTTTCTGACGTTACGTATCCTAACATCGACGCATGCACATGCATTACAGATCCGGAGTCCCGTACACAGAGAGGGGGAGGAGATCTGAGCGCCACCAGAGTCTTTTCAGCAGCAGTCCCTGCTAACAGGAAGAGCTACGGCAGAAGGCGGGACGAGCGACAGGTTTGGACATGCGGCCTGTAGGCTCGCCGCCATCTCTTCTAGGAATTTCTCGGGTATTTCGGGGACGGCGTTGTGTCGAAGCGCCGCCACGGTGTCTTCAATGCGCTCCAGCTTCTTGTTCATTGCGTCCAGGTAGTTCATGATCTCTTTCTTGAAGCCTTCCAGGCCTCCGCCTGTTACGTGAAGGAAAAGGGCAAAAAGGAGCATTAATACAGTGCGTGTGCAGAATGACAAAAGTATACAGCGCAATATGGCTGCAAGAAAGGCAAATGCTATTGTGGGCTGCATTAATAGAAGTATAGCTTCCAAATCACGTGAGGTACTGGTTCCTCTCTATTCAGCCCTGGTTAGGCCTCATCTAGAGCAGTGGTTCCCAAACCTTTTCAGGTAACCGCCCCCTTGGTTCCACAAACTCATGCCCAGTGCCCCCTGCGTGCGGCCCCTTTAAATGGGAAGCACCCGCCGCAGGCTTGCCGAGGGAGGGAGGGAAAAGAGAGTGAACACCTTTGTTTTGCAGCCGGCATGGTGGGGCACACCAAGCAGGGTATGTCTCTTCATTAGCGTTTTGGTGCTTTTGAAACATTTCAATTCACCATTAAAAGGACTCTTCTTAAACGGTATTAATACATGTGTGGATTCTTCCCCTATATGGCTTGGGACCAAACTGCTTTCATAAAAATGTCCCTCGGTCTTAAGACCTATTGGAGAGGCGCTTCTTGGAAAAGACCACTTCAAGCGCCCCCCCTGCTGCCCCTTTGCCTCTTAGCACCCCCCTGCCACCCCATTGCCTCTTAACGCCCCCCTATGCAATCCCACCGCCCCCAAGGGGGCAATACCTCCCACTTTGGGAACCACTGATCTAGAGTATTGCGTCCAGTTCTGGGCTCCACAATTCAAGAAGGACGCAGACAAGCTGGAGCGTGTTCAGAGGAGGGCAACCAGGATGATCAGGGGTGTGGAAACAAAGCCCTATGAAGAGAGACTGAAAGAACTGGGCATGTTTAGCCTGGAGAAGAGAAGATTGAGGGGAGACATGATAGCACTCTTCAAATACTTAAAAGGTTGTCACACAGAGGAGGGCCAGGATCTCTTCTCGATCCTCCCAGAGTGCAGGACACGGAATAACGGGCTCAAGTTAAAAGAAGCCAGATTCCAGCTGGACATCAGAAAAAACTTCCTGACTGTTAGAGCAGTACGACAATGGAATCAGTTACCTAGGGAGGTTGTGGGCTCTCCCACACTAGAGGCCTTCAAGAGGCAGCTGGACAACCATCTGTCAGGGATGCTTTAGGGTGGATTCCTGCATTGAGCAGGGGGTTGGACTCGATGGCCTTGTAGGCCCCTTCCAACTCTGCTATTCTATGATTCTATGAAAGAACGTCAGAGACTGAATACTTGGCATTGTGTAGTGTACTATACAGTACTACACTATACACACACACACATATTCAGTTGGCCGATAAACATCATAGAATCATAGAATAGTAGAGTTGGAAGGGCCATCAAGTCCAACCCCCTGCTCAATGCAGGAATCCACCTTAACTTTGGCTCTCCAGATGTTGTTGGACTACAACTCTCATCCTCCCTGACCATTGGCTATGCTGGCTGGAGATGATGGGAGTTATAGTGGGGATTTAAGGTTGGAAACGACTGAGTGATGCGACCCTCTCTGGGGAGAGAAAGCCACAGCTGGGGCTACCACCACAAAGGCCCTGTTTCTGGTTAAGCCAAGGTGGTTAAGCCAGAAAGCCAGGCTGTGTTCAGAAGACACCTTAAACCATGGCTTTAACCATAGTGGTTAAGCCAGAAAACCAGGCCGTGTTCAGAAGACACCTTAAACCATGGCTTTAACCACGGTGGTTAAGCCAGAAAGCCAGGCCGTGTTCAGAAGACACCTTAAACCACGGCTTTAACCATGGTGAATAAGGCTTTTTGCTTTATTCACCACGGTTAAAGCCATGGTTTAAGGTGTCTTCTGAACACAGTCAGGCTTTCTGGCTTAACCATGGTGGTTAAAACCATGGTTTAAGGTGTCTTCTGAACACAGTCAGGCTTTCTGGCTTAACCATGGTGGTTAAAACCATGGTTTAAGGTGTCTTCTGAACACAGTCAGGCTTTCTGGCTTAACCATGGTGGTTAAAACCATGGTTTAAGGTGTCTTCTGAACACAGTCAGGCTTTCTGGCTTAACCATGGTGGTTAAAACCATGGTTTAAGGTGTCTTCTGAACGGGGGCGATTTCAGCAGCTGGAAATTTTTTGACTTAAAAAAAAGTATCTGTAGCAGTACAGAATGCCAGAAGGCTAAAATTTCACTTCTTTGAAAACAAGCTAAATTTGTCCCATTTGGCACTCCCTAAGCGCTACAAATGCCATTTTTTAATTAAAAAAAAAAGAATTTGGCAACATGGGCGACACGTTTCCCATAAGCTCTGTCCCCCCACCCTGGCTTAGACTCGGAAAAATAAAAGCGCCTGAGAAATTTACTCACATGAACGGCAACTCTGAGGCGATGAAGCAGAAGACGCTGAAGCTCCAGCAACACCAGCAGGGTCATCGTTGTCAGATGCAGACAGGGCAGCAGGTGGAACGGCGGTGTCGTCGTCGTTGTCGTCGACATCGGCACTTGCGAAATTAACTTTCTGGGGTGACGAGGTTTGTTTTGTCGTCAGGACAGGTTCCGGATGGCCGGGAGTGAATTCGCAAGGTATCTCGTGGACGGGTTGCAACTGTGAGGCAGGCCACTCCGCTTCGGTCGGTGGATGAGGGAGAGGCGTAGCGCAGAAGGGCCGGCAGGGGTTGCTGGGCGGGAGGCCATGCTGCTGCTCCGGCTGGGATTGCGGTTCTTCTCCCTCCTCTCGTTCCGGAGGTTCTGCTTTGACCTCCTCGTCTTTCTCCTCACGGACGTCTTCTTTCTCCAGCTTCTCCTCACGGACGTCTTCTTTCTCCAGCTTCTCCTCACGGACCTCTTCTTCCTCCTCCTTCTCCTCCTCTCCCTCCGCTGGGCCGATCCTCCTAATGTCAACTGAGACATGAAATCTAAACTTAGACCCGGAGTCCCCAATCCACGGGTACTGATGTGTCTGTGGACATCTTCCTCAATTCCTGCCACTTTCCCTGACCCTCCGGATTTTTAAAGTTCTTGGGCAAGTTACTTTTTGTTCAGCCTCGCCAATTTGCCTTCTGGGAAACGGGTGTTTTGTGACAGGACAAGCCCACCCTGGCAGCCATTTTGTGAATGGGCAAAGCCGTCCTTCCCCAGGGCACCCATTTTTATAATGGGAAGTCCCCATGGCAGCAAGTTTGTAAGAGTGCTCATAACACTGCCTTCCAAATTCTGAAGCTCGGAAGATGGCAACAAGGGAGAGGGCCTTCTTAGTGGTGGCCCCCCAATTATGGAACAATCTCCCCGACGAGGCTCGCCTGGTGCCAACATTGTTATCTTTCCAGCACCAGGTCAAGACTTTTCTCCCAGGCATTTAACAACATCTGCTGAGTTTTTTTCTTAACTGACCCCAGAATAGTTGTTTTAAATGGATATTGTCTGTTTTTATGCTTTTTATGATTTTAAATGTTGTATATTTGTTTTCAATGTTCACTGTTTTTAATAGTTGTAAACTGCTCAGAGAGCTTCAGCTATGGGGTGGTATATAAATATAATAATAATAATAATAATAATAATAATAATAATAATAATAATAATAATAATAATATACCCGTCGGCCCAAAAGCCCTGGGGACACCTGTCTTAGATGTACTTTTTGCTTCCATAAAGGTGAACATCAGGGAGCGCTCCAGAAATAATAAAAACAATAATAATATAATAATAACAGCCATGAACCTCAAAAGCAGCAATGAATCATAGAATAGTAGAGTTGGAAGGGGCCTCTAAGGCCATCAAGTCCAACCCCCTGCTCAATGCAGGAATCCACCTTAAAGCATCCCTGACAGATGGTTGTCCAGCTGCCTCTTGAAGGCCTCTTGTTTTTCAAAATAATAACACCACGTATAAGAAACACTGACAGCAGAACATGTTAGTCACAGCTCAGAATTGGACTTGTGACTTTAAGTCAGTCTTCATTCTTCCTCACCCCATAATTCTATTAGCTACCGAGCCACGTTCAAAGTTCTGTTGTTAACATACAAAGCCCTAAACAATTCTGGACCAGAATAACTAGCAGATCGCCTTCCCCTATATATGCCCAGCCGTTTATTAGAATCCTTAGAGGAGGCCTTGCCGGCCATTCTACCACCAACAGAACGTCACCATGAGACATCTAATAGCAGGGCCTTCTCCGTAGTAGCACCCACCTTCTGGTAGTCCTTCCTGCCTGCGGTTCAGGAGGCAGAAAAGATGAGTTTTAAACGCCTCCTGAAAACGTACTCATCCATGGAAGCTTCCCCTGGCTTATAACTGATCACATGCTGCTGCCACGTTTTATTGTTCCCAATTTTCTTTTAAAATTCTTAAAATGGATTCCGTTTATCTATCCTGCTTGGGCCTGTAATTGTTTGGGAGCCAGTGTGGTGTAGTGGCTAAGGTGTTGGACTAGAAGTTGGGAGATCTGGGTTCTAGTCCCCACTCAGCCACGGAAGCTCACTGGGTGACTTTGAGCCAGTCACAGGCTCTCAGCCAAGCCTACCTCACAGGGTTGTTGTTGTGAGGATAAAATGGAGAGGAGGATGTACACTGCCTTGGGTTCCTTGGAGGAAAAAAGTCAGGATATAAATGCAATAATAATAATAATTATTATTATTATTCAAGAGTGAATTTTAAACAGTTTGGCTGCAAACCACGTTGACATCTCATTCTATTAGGCATCATACAAGTATGATAAATAAATAAATAAATAAATAAATAAAAGCAGTGTTGAGGCCAGAAACAGTGGGGCAGGCTGAGATTGAATCCTTGGTGGACCTACGGATCTTTCTGTTGGGGACAGCCCCCCCTTTAGATCGCCATGGGTAAGTGTGAGGCGCACAGCAGCTCGTGTTCCTCTTCTTCCCACCCCACAATCCCATGCTTCAGGTTCTACATCCCATAGAGCAAGGGTGTTGGACCTTCTTCCGACCAAGGCCTGAATCCCTTTTCGGAGTAGGTCTCGGGGCCCGCATTCCTGTGGTGGGCAGGGCCACAGGGGCCCTTCGCCGTGAGCCCCTGCCAAAGGAAGTGAGGCAGGTGGCTACTAGGAGCAGGGCTTTCTCCGCTGTGGCACCCCGGCTGTGGAACGAGCTCCCCAGGGAGGTCCACCTGGCGCCTACACTGTACTGCTTTCGTCGCCAGCTGAAGACCTTTTTATTCTCTCAGTGTTTTAACACTCAATTTTAACTTAAATTTAATTTGTACTGTTCTAATTCTGTATTTCAATCTTATATCAATTTCTGCTGTGCGGTTTTATCCTGGTTGTGCTTTTTATATTGTATTTTGTAGTTGTGTTTTTAGACTGTTGGTTGTTTTATTAGGGTTTTAATTTTTGTGAGCCGCCCAGAGAGCTTCGGCTACTGCGCGGTATAAAAATGTAATACGGCAAATAAATAAATAAATAAATAAATAAAAGGGCAGAGCCAAAATGCCAGCATTTTTTCCGTTTCAAGCGCATACTGCTAGTAACTAAGCCTTCGAAGAGGCATCTCAACCTTTTGGAATGATTGGTGGTTGGGCAGAAATGGGGAGGCGCCGTCTCGGGAACATCGGGAGGGCAGATTGGGGCCCCGGATGGGCGGGATTCTGGCTGCGGGCCGGAGGTTCAGCACCTTTGCCTTTAGAGCAAAACAGAAACAAAAGAAAGGTTTGTCCAAACCAAACGGAAAAAAAAGGAGAAATACTCTTGAGCATTGCAGCTCATGGAAATCATTGCACTATGATGGGTACAGCAGAAATAAAATGACGTTTGCAGGGAATGACGTGAAGTTAGCGTTTGCCACTAAGTAGGGTGACCCTATGGAAAAGGAGGACAGAGCTCCTGTATTTTAAACAGTTGAATAGAAAAAGGGAGTTTCAGCAGGTGTCGTTTGTATGCATGCAGCACCTGGTGAAATTCCCTCTTCATCACAACAGTGAAAGCTGCAGGAGACCTGCCCTCTTGGCCAGTTGCAAAAGAGGGCAGGTCTCCTGCAGCTTTAACTGTTGGAATGAAGAGGGAATTCCACCAGGCGCTGCATGAATGCAAATGACACCTGCTGAAATTCCGTTTTCTATATAACAGCTGAAGATACAGGAGCCTGGTCCTCCTTTTCCATACGGTCACCCTACTGCTGGCGCAATGGTAACCCAGCAGTTTCCAAAGCTGGGGACAGCGTCAAGGGTAGGCACAGCCTTGACAGGCAGGCCCAACTTTTGATTGCTTCCGGCGCCTGCTGAAAACATTTCAGGAAGCTTTCCTTGAGTGACGGGGATCAGTTTTTACCAGAACTCAAGTTCTATCTTTTAAAAATAGTGGTGTTTTTTTTAAATATGGCAGTTTTATTTTATTTTTTATCCTATCTGTTGTTCACCACTCTGAAAACTTTTGGATGTGGAGCGGTATATAAATATTGTAAATAAATAAAGAAGAATTTATTATTTATTTATTTAATTACATTTATATCCCGCCCCACAGCCGAAGCTCTCTGGGCGGTTTACAACGATTAAAAATAGTAAACATTAAAAGTATACAAAAATTTAAAAAACATAAAAACAGGATAAAAACAACAGTATCCATTTAAAAACAGCAATTCTGGGGTCCATGAAAAACAAACTTAACGTTGTTAAATGCTGTTAAAATGCCTGGGAGAAGAGAAAAGTCTTGACCTGGCGCCGAAAAGACAACAGTGTTGGCGCCAGGCGAGCCTCATCGGGAAGATCATTCCACAGTTGGTGGGCCACCACCGAGAAGGCCCTCTCCCTTGTTGCCATCCTCCGAGCTTCCCTCGGAGTAGGCACTTGGAGGAGGACCTTAGATGCTCAGAGCAGTGTACGGGTAGGTTCATGTCGGGAGAGGCGTTCCATCAGGTATTGCGGTCCCAAGCCATGTAGGGACCGCAATAATGAAATAGAATAGTTTCTGTTGCCTTCATGGTGGGAGCCAGGAGTTCAATGGAACCAGTGGAGGTGCAGCAGCTGTATTGGACACTTCCTGAAATAAACAAACTAAGAGAAGAACAGCAACAGAATAATATTGTAAGAGAAAATGGGCCCCATTCAGAAGACACTTTAAACCATGGCTTTTAACACAGTGGTTAAGCCAGAAAGCTGGGCCGTGTTCAGAAGACACCTTGAACCACCTTAAGACACCTTTTGCCTTACTCGCTGTGGTTAAAGCCATGGTTTAAGGTGTCTTCTGAACGGGGCCGATGTTATCCAAGTCAACCTTTCAGGAGGCTATTCTTAAAAAAAGAAGAGGACCACACTTAGAATACTGTGTCCAATCATGGTCACCACACCTAAAAAAAGGTATTGTAGAGTAGGGAAAAGTGCAGAAAAGAGCAACTAAAATGATGAAGGGGCTGGAGCATCTCCCCTATGAGGGAAGGTTACAACAGCTGGGATTGTTTAGCTTGGGAAAAGGGAGACCAAGGGGAGACATGATAGAAGTGTACAAAATGATGCCTGGTGTGGAGAATGTGGACAGGGAGACCTTTTCCTCCCTCTCTCAAAATACTAGAACCGAAAGGCGTCTTCCCATGAAGCTGATGGGGGGGGGAGATCCAGGACAAATAAAAGGAAGGACTTCTTCACACAGCGCAGAGTAAAACTATGGAACTCACTACCACAAGATGTGGTGTTGGCTACTAATCTGGATGGCTTTAAAAGGGGGGTTGGATAAATTCCTGGAGGGAAAGGCTATCAAGGGCTACTAGCCCTGATGGTTGTGTGCCATCTCCAGTATTCGAGGTAATAAGCCTGTGTGCACCAGTTGCTGGGGAACATGGGCGGGAGGGTGCTGTTGCAGCATGTCCTGCTTGTTCATCCCTGGTTGACCACTGGTTGGCCCCTGGGAGATGCTCCAGCCCCTTCATCATTTTAGTTGCCCTTTTCTGCACTTTTTCCAGCTCTATAATATCCCAGGGCTTCTAGTCCTGGTTGGTATAGGCTACCTCCAAGATTAGAGGCAGCATGCCTATGTATATGTGAGCTGCTGGGGAGTGTGGGAAGGACTTCTTCACACAATGCAGAATTAAAAGATGGAACTCACCACCACAAGATGTCGTGATGGCCACCAATTTAGATGGCTTTCAAAGGGGGTTGGATAAATTTCTGGAGGAGAAGGCGATCAAGGGCTGATGGCTATGTGCTACCTCCAGTATCCAAGGCAGTAAGCCAGTGTGTACCAGTTGCTGGGGAACATGGGTGGGAGGGTGTTGTTGCATCATGTCCTGCTTTGTTGGTCCCTGGTTGACCACTGGTTGGCGCCCGTGTGAACAGAGTGCTAGACTAGATGGACCCTCGGTCTGATCCAGCAGCGCCCTTCTTAGGTTCTTAAGAAAAAAATTACTTACCCGGCCATTTCCGTTCCCCAAATGTCGGCTTGCCGGCCAGAAGCCAGATCGATCGCACTTGGCTGTAGTATTGCGGGGCATCTTTAATGGTGAGCTGTCCCAGGGCGGCCTTTATTCCCAGGCTGAAAAACTGGGCCTTCACACGCTTCCACTTCGCGATGATCTGCGCCATGGACCTTTTGTGGCCCTGCGAACACAAGTGCTCTTGCACTGCTTTCCAGTATTTTCTATTCGCCGCTGAAGTGCTGCCCATCAAAACCTTCACTCCCGGGTTACGAGCAATGGCGGAAAGCATCATTTTGGTTTCCTCTGTCGTCCACCGGAGGTGACTGCGTGGGGACATGACATTGGAAAGGAAGGAAGGACGAGGAGGGGAAAACGCACACAAGGTCTGTTCAGACGACATGCTAAGCCAGCCTTCCTCAACCTGGGGCGCTCCAGATGTGTTGGACTACACATCTGAGTAGATGTGGCTGGGGCATTCTGGGAGTTGTAGTCCAACACATCTGGAGCGCCCCAGGTTGAGGAAGGCTGTGCTAAGCCGTGATTCATCCGCTAACCCTTTGGCAGCAAATGGTTAGATTGGCCCCGTTCAAAGACACCTTAAACCACAGCTTTAACCACAGTGAATAAAGCGAAAAGCCTTATTCACCATGGTTAAAGCCACGGTTTAAGGTGTCTTCTGAATGTGTTTTAACCGTGGTTATGTAGCCACCGTGGTTAGGAATGGTTCACATGACATGCTAAGCCATGTTTGGCTCAAAATGCTTAACCGCTGTGGCTTAGCGTTTCGTCTGAACAGGGTCACATGCACTGGGCCCGTTCAGAACCATGGTGGTTAAGCCAGAAAGCCAGGCTGTGTACAGAAGACACTTTAAACTACAGCTTTAACTACGGTGAATAAGGCTTTTTGCTTTATTCACCATGTTTAAAGCTGTGGTTTAAGGTGTCTTCTGAACACAGCCCAACTTTCTGGCTTAACCACCGTGGTTAAAGCCATGGTTTAAGGTGCCTTCTGAAGTGGGCCAATGACTCTGTTCAGACAACTCGCTAAGCCACTGTGGTTAAACATTTTGAGCTAAACAATGGCCCAGTTCAGAAGACACCTTAAATCACAGCTTTTGCCACGGTGGTTAAGCCAGAAAGCCAGACCATGTTCAGAAGACACCTTAAACCATGGTTTTAACCATGGTGAATAAAGCTTTTTGCCTTAGTCACCATGGTTAAAGCCATGGCTTAAGGTGTCTTCTGAAGGGGGCTATTATGGTTTAGTGTGTTGTGAACCATGACTAAGTGTGTAGTGCGAACCATTCCAAATCATGGGGGCTACATCACCATGATTTAAACACCCTCGTTAACCATTTGGTGTACGTACAGAGTTACTAAAACGAGAGCACAAAGCAAACACATTGTGGCCCCGTTCAGAAGATACCTTAAACCATGGCTTTAACCACGGTGGTTATGCCAGAAAGCCAAGCCATGTTCAGAAGACACCTTAAACCACCACTTTAACCATGATGAATAAAGCAAAAAGCCTTATTCACCATTGTTAAAGCCATCTTTAAGGTATCTTCTGAACACGGCCTGGCTTTCTGGCCTAACCACCAAGGTTAAAGCCGTGGTTTAAGAGCCTCATGGGGCGCAGAGTGGTAAGTGGCAGTTACTGCAGCCGAAACTCTCCCCACGGCCTGAGTTCGATCCCAGCGGAAGCTGGTTCTCAGGCAGCCGGCTCAGGTCGACTCAGCCTTCCATCCTTCCGAGGTCAGTAAAATGAGTGCCCAGCTAGCTGGGGGAAAGGTAACCGCGACTGGGGAAGGCAATGGCAAACCACCCCACTACAAAGTCGGCCAAGAAAACGTCAGCGAAAGCAGGCGTCCCTCTAGGGAGTCAGCAATGACTCAAGTGCTTGCACGAGAGGTTCCTTTCCTTTTAATGTGTCTTCTGAACACGGCCTGGCTTTCTGGCCTAACCACCATAGTTAAAGCCATGGTTTAAGGTGTCTTCTGAACGGGGCCTAAGTGTACATATGGGTTACGTGTGCATAGTTTGGCATATGTATCATGCATATTTATTTACGTACAATTATCATGCGACACACACACACACACACTCATACACACAAACAAAATCCGCTCCGTGGTATGACCCCACACACATCGAGTCGCCGTCAGTTAGGGGAAAACGGAACAGAACCTTCCGGGGCCGAAATCCATGGAGCGTTTCTGCTTGAAGCCAAACAGTCGGAGATCCCTACCTCTCCCCCGCATGGATGCACTGGTGGATCAGGAGCATGGACTTCTGAGCAAATCGCTTCCCACAGTCTAAGCACATGCTCTTCTTCCTAGGGTCACTCGCCGGAAGGACGGGCAGATACCGGAGGAGTTTCACATCACGACTGGAGAAGGAACCTCATAAAGCAGGTGAGAACGGCGACGACAACGTCACAGATCGTTTTTTCGGGGCAGTTTTTGTTTGTTTTCAAACTAAGTTTTAAAACGCGGTGATCTTTTCGGGGCCAGGCAAAGTCCTCTTATTTCCTCGCAGGCGTTTTAGAGACATAGTTCTAGCTTGTTATGGATGTTTTATAGATTCCTGTGCTGTTTAATTTTTTCCCCTTATATTCTATTTAATTCTTTTAAATATTTGCATTACATTTTTTTTTAAAAAAAAATTAACTGTATTTTAAAATGTCAGTTTCATTTTTAATAGGTTGCAATCCACTCAGAGAACATTTAGTTACTGAGTGGATTAGAAGTGTATTATAAATAAATAAATAAATAAATAAATAAATACCCATCTGATTGATTAAAGGGGGGGTGATTAATTTCTCACTTTTAACAATAATTTTAATACAAATCCTTCTAAAATTGCAGATGGAGAGTGCTGTCTTCAAAGAGGCATCGCCCTCAACTCATACGGCTAGAGTGACCATATGGAAAGGAGGACAGGGCTCCTGTATCTTTAACAGTTGTACTGAAAAGGGAATTTTAGCAGGTGTCATTTGTATATATGGGGAACCTGGTAAAATTCCCTCTTCATCACAGCAGTTAAAGCTGCAGGAGGCCTGCCTTCTTTTCTATCTGGTCACACTAAGCAGGGCTCCTGCAGCTTTAACTGTTGCGATGAAGAGGGAATTCTACCAGGTGCTGCCTGCATACAAATAACACCTGCTGAAATTCCCTTTTCTGTGCAACTGTTAAAGATACAGGAGCCCTGTCCTCCTTTCCACATGGTCACCCTATATATCCTGCCTTTCCTCTAAGGAGCCCAAGGTGGCTTACATGGTCCTCCTCTTCATTTTCTCCTCACAACAACCCTGTGAGGTAGGTTGGGCTGAGAGTCAGTGACTGGCCTGAAGTCACCCAGTGAGCTTCATGGTTGAGCAGAGACTAGAACTCAGGTCTCCCCAGTCCCAGTCCAGCACTCTAAACCCAGGGGTCTCCAACCTTTTTGGACCCATGAGCACATTTGAGAATCTGTTCTGCGTGCCACCACAAGATCCCTAATCAGTAGATGGCTGCTTTGGTGTCTTCCTGGTCACGTCTATCGATCTTACACTGCGTCTTATTCAGCAAAACCTTTTGTTTCGTGTCTACTGGACGCTGCAAATTCCCTTTAATAAGGAACTGTCTTAATTCAGCTAATCGCTGGCTGTGCAATGCAGCTAATGCTTCTTTTAAACATATGTTTTGGCAATGTCCAGTAGTTGCTTCTTTTTGAGAGGAGGTTATTATATGGATAAAGTTTGTACTGGAGCAGTCTTTAAGATTTGCTGATGTATACACTCTTTTAAATGATTTACCTGCTTCATGGAAATCAACAAACGGTCAGCGTAAATGGATTCTCCGCGCCCTTTTGACAGCTAAAAGACAGATATTACAACATTGGAAGGATAAACGCTCCCCTCCTCTAACACAACGGACTGAGGACCTTACGGCGCTGCCAATATTTGAACAGATGGCATACAGGCGCCACCTTCAAATGGATATTTATTTGGACATTTGGTCCATTTTGTGGAAGCCTGAGTATAATTCCCAGAAAACTGTGTGCATTTCATAAAAGTCCATCTATCTATATCTATATCTATATCTTAAAAATAATTTATATATAAAAAAAATTGTGTGCCCATGTGCCACGGGAGGTGCCACGGGAGGTGCCACGGGAGGTGCAGGCACTGCACTGGGAATGCCTGCTCTAACCACTACACCACACTGCCTCTCCAAGCCATTCGATCTCTTCAAGCCATTAGATCTTTCGGATGAAATGTTCGAGGCAGAAGAGATCATGTTAGTGTTTAACACACACAAGTTCACAGCTAGAGATGGAATTCCAGATAAGTCGTGGGGCTGTGCAAGCTTTGGGCCTCGGATTTGAAGTTCAAATCACAGAGGCCATTTTATGACGGATCTGCCATTGCCTCTCACAGCCCTGGGCCCCCCCCCTGCAGCCTACAACTCCCAGCATGCAGTGCTTGGGAGGGCTGGACTTACCGCTCCCCCCCCCCCCCCGGGAGCAGAGGCTATACATGTCCTCGCTGCTGCCATTGGCCGCACCTTGGTGCAATCGCAGCCTTCCCTGCGCGATCACTGGCGTCCTTTCGCGCGGATCACATGGGGAAGGCGACAATCAGCGTGAGAGGACACCGGCGAGCAACAAGGCCATGTACAGCAACTGCTCCTGGGCCCTGGTAAATCCAGCCCTCACAGGAACTGCATGCTGGGAGTTGTAGGCTGTATGGGGGGTCCTAGGGCTGTGAGAGGAAATGGCGGATCCACCAGAAAACGGCCTCCGTGATTCAAACTTCAAATCCAAGGCTCAAAGCTTGCACAGTAGAAACGGAATGGGTGTGTTAGTGTGAGAGACCCCAACGCCCTTTACCTGAGCCAGCCAGCTCTGTTTCAGCCAAGACCTGGGAATCTGGACCCCATGGAACGCTGCCTTGTTCCAGACAGGAGATAAAGCCAGGCTTGGAAACCGGAGATTCTACTTGGGGGAGGAAAAAAGAGAGAGAGACAAGCAGGGTTGGCAAGAGGAACTTGGCTGGACAGCCCCACAATTCCTAATGCACACTCATGCATTGACAAGGCCTGAGGGGGAAATGAAAAGCTCCATGCCTAGAACCGAAATTACATCAGGGAAGGTGGCAGGCAAGTCTCCCTTGGGGAGGGTGTTGCACAGCTGGGGTGCTAACACCAAGAAGGCCCTTTCCATGACAATGCCCCCACCCCCCCAAAAAAACCTCAGACCTCTTATGTATCTGGTCTCTCTGGGCAGGGCTCCTGCAGCTTTCACTATTGTGATGAAGAGCGAATTTCACCAGGTGCCGCATGCCTACAAATGACACCTGCTGAAATTCCCTTTTCTATGCAACTGTTAAAGACACAGGAGCCCTGTCCTCCTTTTCCGTACGGTCACTCGTGCTTAGTTAATGGCAGGAAGAGCTTGAAGCGAAAACATGCTGGGGTTTTTTTTGGCCCTGACCCCTTTTTTAACATTGTTTTAACAACGTATACTATGTTTTTAATCAGTATTTATTTATTTTATTTATTACATTTTCATACCACCCAATAGCCAAAGTTCTCTGGGCAGTTCACAAACATCTCATCATCACAAACATCTCATCACAAATACTCATCCTCATCCTCATCCTCAAAAAAACATTTTAAATATTCAAAGTTGAACCATGTGCAAATTAACTTGAAATATAAGTTAGGGTTGGCTTTAAAGACCACAGAAAACTCTGAAATTGTTAGAACACAATTCACCAAGTTAATATATTATTTATGTATTTTATACTTACTGTTCTTCCCCGCCTCGATCCAAACAGAGAGGCGGGTAAGAAATAAATTTGTTATTTTGCGTTTGCTGCACCCCTTTTTCTTTCTGCCCCTGGAATGCACACATCCACACACCGAGGACTTCTCAGAAATTGAATTCGGTCCTCAGATTGAAATAAGCTCCTTACCCCTCCAATCAATAATAAAATATAGAAACACTTTCTATTGGCCCCCAGACTGTGGAATGATCTCCCTGATGAGGCTCGCCTGGCACCAACGCTGCTATCTTTCCGGCGCCAGGTTAAGACTTTCCTCTTTGCCCAGGCATATGGCGGCACATCCTAATTACCCACATGTTTAGTTTTTAATCGGTTTGTAATGCTTTATGTGTGTATGTTCTGTGTTTTAGAGTTTTAAATTCTGTATACTTGTTTTTACCTCAATTTTAGAATTTCTGTAAACCGCCCAGAGAGCCCTGGCTATGGGAGCGGTATATAAGTGTAATAAATAAATAAATAAATAAATAATATTGGATAAAAGAAATGTGTCCAAGAGGGTGGGAAAATTCCCCGGGTGCTTCAGAGTACCCCGGGATACTCCCAGATGGAGGAAAAGGGCGCCTTACCCAACAACGAAGCCACGTTCCCATAATTCTCCAGCATGACCTCCCTGTACAGGGCTCTTTGGTCCGGATCCAGCAAAGCCGCCTGCCCCTCTGTGAAATGTACGGCCACATCTTCGAAGGTCACCGGCCCCTGCAAGGACAAGGGGCCCTTTAGCAGATTTCCGGGGCCCTCGCCCTGCCGGGCCCACCAGCCGGAGCCCTTTGCGACGGGCCTCCCAAACCCATCCCCTGCACCTTTCTAGGGATGCCTTACCTCCAGAGCTGCTCTTGCTGCAATCCTTTTCCTTCGCCTGGTAGTGAGGGACCATCCAGACCTAGCAGATGACGCCACTCTGCTCTCTGTATTGGTGAAAAGAAGGACAAAGCGAGGAGGCGTGTTTTCAGAAGTACACGCACCTCCCTTCAACATCATAGTCTGGGCTGATCCAGGCGTACTCCTCCACCTTTGGTCCTTCTGCCCCCTCCCATTATTATTATTATTATTATTATTATTTATTTATATAGCACCATCAATGTACATGGTGCTGTACAGAGTAAAACAGTAAATAGCAAGACTCTGCCGCATAGGCTTACAATCTAATAAAATCATAGTAAAACATATAGGGTGACCATATGGAAAGGAGGACAGGGCTCCTGTATCTTTAACAGTTGCATAGAAAAGACAATTTCAGCAGGTGTCCTTTGTAGGCATGCAGCACCTGGTGAAATTCCCTCTTCATCACAACAGTTAAAGCTGCAGGAGCTATACTAGAGTGGCCAGATTTAAAAGAGGGCAGGGCACCTGCAGTTTTAATGTTGTGATGAAGAGGAAATTCCACCAGATTCCCCATATATACCAATGTCACCTGCTTAAATTCCCCTTTCAGTACAACTGTTAAAGACACAGGAGCCCTGTCCTCCTTTTCATATATTCACCCTACTGTTAGCCATTCTGGCTAATAATAGACTTTCTCCCCCATAAATCAGTCTGTTTGTGTGTAGCTGCAACCGCCAATGTGCATGGCCCTTGATTTTTGTGAACCGCCCAGAGAGCTCCGGCTATTGGGCGGTATAGAAATGTAATAAATAAATAAATAAATAAAGAGTGCAAGAGAAATAGATCCCTGCCCAAAGGAGCTTACAATCTAAAGTTCCATCCAAGGGAGACCTCAGAAGAAGGTGGGGGCTAGGTAAACAGTCCATTTCAGTTCCATCCCTGAATCAGCTTTCCCCAATCTGGTTCCCAGCAGATATTTGGGATAACAACTCCCATCACCCCTGACCATTGGCCATGCTGCCGTGGGCTGATGTGGCTTGTAGTCCCTCTTCATCACAACAGTTAAAGCAGCAGGTACCCTGCCTAGCGTGACCAGATATAAAAGAGGGCAGGGCTCCGACAGCTTTAACTGTTGTGATGAAGAGGGGATTTCACCAGGTGCTGCATGCATAACAATGACGCCTGCTGAAATTCCCTTTTCTGTGCAACTGTTAAAAGATACAGGAGCCCTGTCCTCCTTTTCATAGGGTCACCCTAAACAGGAGGGAGAACGGGAGCAAATGAAGCCAGTGTGGTGTCATGGCTAAAGCACCTCCCAGCTGTTTCGGATGGCAACTCCCAGCATTCCTGACCATTGGCCATGCTGTCTGGGGCTGATGGGAGCTGGAGTCCAAAATATCTGAACTAGGGTGACCCTATGAAAAGGAGGACGGGGCTCCTGTATCTTTAACAATTGTATTAAAAAGGGAATTTCAGCAGGTGTCATTTGTATATATGGAGAACCTGGTGGAATCCCCTCTTCATCCCAACAGTTAAAGGTGAAGGAGCTATACTAGAGTGACCAGATTTAAAAGAGGGCAGGGCACCTGCAGCTTTAACTGCTGTGATGAAGAGGGAATTTCACCAGGTTCTCCATATATACAAATGACACCTGCTGAAATTCCCTTTTTAATACAACTGTTAAAGACACAGGAGCCCTGTCCTCCTTTTCATAGGGTCAGCCTATCTGAACAGCACCAGGCTGCGGAAGGCGGGGTGAAATAAAAGCATGCGGCTATGGCAGGGAGGCGCCGGGTTCAAATCCCCCACGCAGCCATAAAGCTGCGCCAGTCACCGCCTTTCAGCCTATCCTACCTCGCAGGGTTGTTGTGCCCAGGCATGGCCCCTCCGCCCGGAGCTCCCTGGAGCGCAGAGGCAGGCTATGCACAGGGCCGGCTGCAGAGATGTGCAGCCCGCGTCCTTTGCACCGAGCCATTCCCCCTCCTGGCAGCGCCTTCGCCGCCTCTGCAGACTCACCCATTCCGTTCATCTCCCCAAAGCCGGAGCCTCCCCAGGCTGCAAAACCCCACCGGAAGGAGCCCTTCCTTGGCCCCTCTAGGAGAGGAGGGCTCGGTCGCTTTAACCCCTTTAGTGCCGCGTTATTCTCTTGCAGGCTACAAAGTAAACCATGCAGCACCTTAAATAGGCAATACTTATCATAGAATCATAGAATAGCAGAGTTGGAAGGGGCCTACAAGGCCATCGAGTCCAACCCCCTGCTCAATGCAGGAATCCACCCTAAAGCATCCCTGACAGAGGGTTGTCCAGCTTATTTTGCGCTTATTTGAAAGCGCAAAAAAAGAAAACATGGGCATATTTTAAACAGCTTGGATTTTTATTTTTTGTTTTACTACTGCTTATAAGAGCCTCGTGCGGCGCAGAGCGGTAAAGCAGCAGTTTCTGCAGCTGAAACTCTCCCTATGGCCTGAGTTCGATCCCAGTGGAAGCTGGGGGGGGGAATCTACATTACTGCTTTAAAGCGCTTTATAACAGTTTTGACAACTGTCGGAGCCCAGGACACACTGCATATACAGTTTTCAAAACGTTTTCAAAGTGCTTTAAAGTGCTTTAAAAGCAATAGTGTAGATCCCCCCCCTGGTTTCAGGCAGCTGGCTCGGGTCAAGGTCGGTAAAATGAGTACCCAGTTAGCTGGGGGAAAGGTAATAATGGCCGGGGAAGGCAACAGCAAACCACCCCGCTATAAGGCCTGCCAAGAAAACATCAATGAAAGTGGGCGTCCCTCCAAGAGTCAGTAATGACTCAGTGCTTGCAGGAGAGGTTCCTTTCCTTCCCTATATTGATGGTTGAACTGAACATGCTCAGTATGCCTGGAAGGCCGGGGTCATCCCATGAAGCTGATTGGTGGGAGATCCTGGACCAATCAAAGGAGGGACTTCTTCACACAGCGCAGGGTTAACCTATGGAACTCACTCCCACAAGATGTAGTGACGGCCACCAATCAAAAGGGGGTTGGATAAATTCCTGGAGGCAAAGGCTATCAATGCCTACTAGCCCCGATGGTTGTTAACAGCATTTAACAACATATGCTAAGTTTGTTTGTTTTTTAATGGACCCCAGAACTGTTGTTGATTAAATGGATACTGTTGTTTTTATATTTTTGATGGTTTTAAATTTCATATAATTTTTAATGTTCACTGTTTTAAACTTTTGTAAACCGCCCAGGGAGCTTCAGCTATGGGGCGGTATATAAATTTAATAAATAAATAAATAGTGTGCTATCTCCAGTATTCGAGGCAGTAAGCCTGTGTGCACCAGTTGCTGGGGAACATGGGTGGAAGGGTGCTGTTGCACTCACATCCTGCTTGTTCATCCCTGGTCAATGGCTGTTTGGCCACTGTGTGAACAGAGTGCTGGACTAGATAGACCCTTGGTCTGATCCAGCAGGGTCCTTCTTATGTTGTTATGAATGCTGATGTGGGGCCAGAAAAATTGGGTGGGTGGGTGGGTGGGTGGGAGAAGTGGAGTGGCTACAATCCTGAATAGAATTGCTCCACACTGCAAAATTTTGTTGCAGTTCCAATTTGTGTTTGTGTGTACATGCTCAGAAGTAGCAATACCCTGATATAAAGATTAAAATAGGCAAATGCTGAAGAATTTTTGACACAATTGACTACTTCCTCACTGGGATGAGCCCAAGACATTTTGCTGTCTGAAGGGAAGAACAAGTCTCCCCACTCATTTCAAATTCAGTAAAGAAAAGCAGAGTGGACTAGTAGTTCAATCTTTCTTCAACACTGCAGATGGGGCAGTGTCCTGTACCATAGCTGAGGAAAATCAGCAGGCTGGCTGAGGTAGGGCGACCATGTGGAAAGGAGGACTGGGCCCCTGTATCTTTAATAGCTGTATTAAAAAGGGAATTTCAGCAGGTGTCCTTTGTAGGCGTGCAACTTAGCCTTTCAACATAAAGAAATGGTAAACACTCTTTTTAAAAAGAACAACTTTTGTTTTCACCTTTGCAGGGTTTATTGGAAAAATGTAGAGTTCTTCCAGTCAGAATGGAAAGAGGCAAACATATTTTTAACCAATCATTCTCACACGACTAGGGTGACCATATGGAAAGGAGGACAGGGCCTCTGTATCTTTAACAGCTGTACTAAGAAGGAAATTTCAGCAGGTGTTCTTTGTATGCATGCAGCACCTGGTGAAAATCCCTCTTCATCACCACAGTGAAAGCTGCAGGAGCCCTGCCTAGCATCATCATCATCATCATCAATTTATTTAATTACCTGCCTCTCCCTTTGGATCGAGGTGGGGAACAACATTAGAACAGGAATCAATACATCTTAAAAATTCTTGATTTTACATTGATCTGGATAGGCCTGCTGGAACAGTCTTTAAAGCTGCCTTAAAATCACACACAGAGTTAATTCATGACCAGATACAAAAGAGGGCAGGGCTCCTGCTGCATGTAGAGAAAGGACACCTGCTGAAATTCCCTTTTCTACTCAACTGTTAAAGATACAGGAGCCCTGTCCTCCTTTCCATGTGGTCACCCTACATTTGTCCCTTTCTCCCTCCTTGGAATGGGCAGAGGTGGAGCAGGATGGGGGGTCCTCCTTCTTCAGCCCACTTCCATTCGTGGATTTCTTTCCAAGTTCACACCTGTAAGTACCCAACCCACTGAGTAAGGCTGAAATTAGCCGAAATTGGAAATTCAATATTTAACCAAAGTACATCAAATTATATTTATTTATTTAATTTCTACCCTGCCCAATAGCCAAAGCTCTCTGGGCGATTCACAAAAATTTAAACCGCAAGGTGCAGCACAAAGTATAAAATATGGAAGCTTAAAACCACGATATAAAAGTACAACCAGAATAAAACCGAGCAGCAATGCAGAGATTGAAAATACAGCTTTAAAACAGCAGAGTTAAAAGACTAGGATGCTAAAATACTGGGAAAGTAAAAAGATCTTCACCTGGTGCTGAAAGGAATACAACTTAGGTGCCAGGCGAACCTCTCTAGGGACCTCATTCCACAGCCAGGGTGCCACAGCAAAAAAGGCCCTCTTCCTGGTAGCCACCTGCCTCACTTCCTCAGACAGGGGCTCACGGAGATGACGTTACGGTCTGGGCAAGAACATACGGGAGGTTTCCCCCCTCCCCACATTCAGTCAATATTCAATGCTCACTGAGCACACTCAGTCCTTGCCAAAATTTAGCAGGGGGGGGGATTTAGGGCTTCCCCCTAAATATTTTGAGAACCTCCAAAGAGACTACCAAGAGCTCAAAAACTGGGGGGCCTGTGATTCTTGTTTTTTCTACCATGGGACTGCTGATTGGAGGATAGACCTACAATCCATTCTGGCCAGATGTTTGCTGCAGCAACCCATGATCCCCTGGTTTGGAAAGTCAAGTGATGCTAGCGGACCAATCAGGTACTTTGGAGGGATATAGACTACTTTAATGCACTCTATGTGGGGCGACCCATGTATGCGGTTCGGAAGCTGCAGCTTGTGCAGAACGCAGCAGCTAGGGTGCTCACCGGGACACCTAGCCTTGCCCACATAAAACCAGTGTTAAAGAATTGCACGGGCTGCCTGTTAGCTACTGAGCCATGTACAAGGTTATGCAATTATCTTACAAAGCCCTAAAATAGGGTCACCCTATGAAAAGGAGGACAGGGCTCCTGTATCTTTAACAGTTGCAGAGAAAAGGGAATTTCAACAGGTGACATGTGTATATATGGAGAACCTGGTGAAATTCCCTCTTCATCACAACCGTTAAAGCTGCAGGAACTATGCTAGAGTGACCAGATTTAAAAGAGGGGGCAGGGCACCTGCAGCTTTAACAAGTGTGATGAAGAGGGAATTTCACCAGGTTCTCCATATATACAAATGACACCTGCTGAAATTCCCTTTTCAATACAACTGCACCTCATGTGGCGCAGAGCGGTAAAGCAGCAGTTTCTGCAGCTGAAACTCTCCCCACGGCCTGAGTTCGATCCCAGGGGAAGCTGGTTTCAGGCAGCCGGCTCGGGTCGACTCAGCCTTCCATCCTCCCGAGGTCGGTTAAATGAGTACCCAGTTAGCTGGGGAAAAGGTAATAACGACCAGGGAAGGCAACTGCAAACCACGAAGGTGAAAGCTGGCGTCCCTCCAAGAGTCAGTAATGACTCAGTGCTTGCACGAGAGGAGGGTTAAAGATACAGGAGCCTTGTCCTCTTTTTCATATGGTCACCCTACCTAAACAACTTGGGACCAGGATACCTAGCAGACCACCTTCCCTTATATACACGCAGGCGACATTTACAATCTTCAGAGGAAGCCCTGCTCGTCATCCCAACACTGCAGGTGCCCTGCCCTCTTTCAAATCTGGTCACTCTAGTATAGCTCCTGCAGCTTTAACTGTGGTGATGAAGAGGGAATTTCACCAGGCCCTCCATATATACAAATGACACCTGCTGAAATTCCCTTGTCTACGCAACTGTTAAAGATACAGGAGCCCTGTCCTCCCTTTTCATATGGTCACCCTACCCAACGTGGCCTTCTCTGTAGCAGCCCCCCACCCTCTGGAAAACCCTCCCTCGTGCGGTTCAGGAGGCGGAAAACATAATAACTTGTAAACGCCTCCTAAAAACACATCTTTTAAAACAAGCCTTCCCTGGACTGTAATTCATTCTGGTTTTATGTGATTTTAAAGTGTTTATCTGGGTTTTATGGTTTTGGTTGTAAACTGCCCAGAGGGCTTAGGCTGTTGGGCAGTATAAATACGTAATAAATAAAGAAATAAAGAAATAAATATAAAGGCTGGCTGACTTCCCTCAGTAGGGGCAGCAAGTCGCTGCTATGTAAGAAAGTGCCTGTTTCTGGCCCCACAACCTGCCACCACATAGATACCTCAGACTGACAAAGAGAGAAGAGGGGCAGAGAGAAAGAGACCCATTTGACAAAGCTGGAATGAAGCAATGCGTTTTAAAACCAGCATTAAAATCCAAGTCAGGACCAGCCTGGTCTTGCTTGGATGGAGATGGCGTAACTACCCAGCAGCCCTTGCTCCGCCAGCTGGCGATCAAGGCAAGAGCGTCTTTCTGCTCTGTTCTGCAGTTATAGGGCAATGAACCTGGGAATGTGGGGTGGGGGAACTATTATTATTATTATTATTATTATTATTATTATTATTATTATTAACATGGCTTGGGACCACAATACCTGATGGAACACCTCTCCCGACATGAACCTACCCATACACTGCGCTCAGCATCTAAGGTCCTCCTCCGAGTGCCTACTCCGAGGGAAGCTCGGAGGATGGCAGCAAGGGAGAGGGCCTTCTCAGTGGTTGCCCCCCGACTGTGGAATGATCTTCCCGATGAAGCTCGCCTGGCGCCAACGTTGTTATCTTTTCGGCACCAGGTCAAGACTTTTCTCTTCCCCCAGGCATTTTAACAGCATTTAACAATGTTAAGTTTGTTTTTAATGGACCCCAGAATTGTTGTTTTTAAATAGATACTGTTGTTTTTATCCTGTTTTTATGTTTTTTTAATTTTTGTATACTTTTAATGTTTACTATTTTTAATTGTTGTAAACCGCCCAGACAGCTTTGGCTGTGGGGCGGGATATAAATGTAATTAAATAAATAAATATATAAATAAATTTATATAGCCCCAACAATGTACTTGGTGCTATACAAAATATACAAATAAAACAGCGATACCCTGCCTAGAGGCTTACAATCTAAAATCACATTAAAACATATGAAGGGTGGGGGAAGGGGTTCACAAAGCAGAAATAAGAGAATAATCATAGCAATAAGAACAGGAGATCAAGCTAAAATACCAAAAGATATTGAAAACAATTGAGTTTTCAAATGCGTTTTAAAATCTGCAATGGAACTCGTGGTACGTAGTTGCTCTGGAAGAGCATTCCAAGCAAACGGGGCAGCCAGAGAGAATGGGCGAAGCCGGGCAAGAGAGATAGAAATTCTTGGGAGGGAGAGCAACATAACATTTGAAGAACGGAGGGTACGAGGGGTATGGTAGAGTGAAATGAGAGAGGAAAGATAAGAAGGTGCAAGACCATGACACGCTTTGAATGTCAGCAAAAGAAGCTTATACTGAATTCTATATGGGATCGGAAGCCAATGAAGAGATTTCATCAAAGGAGAAACATGGTCAAAACGACGAGCCCAGAAAATAATCTTGGCTGCAGAATGGTGAAGAGAGACCGAAGAGGAGAGATGAGCATAAGGAAGACCAGTCAAAAGAAGATGACAAAAGTCCAAACGGGAGATAACCGATGCATGGACAAGGGTCTTAGCAGAAGATTCAGATAAGAACGGACGGATCCTAGCAATGTTATATAGGAAAAAACGGCAGGACTTGGCTACAGCCTCGATATGTGAGGAGAAAGAAAGTGAAGAATCAAAATGCCAAGACGACGAGCTTCTTCCACCAGATAAAGTGTGACATTACTAACAGTAACAAAGAATGACGAGCGAGGGGACGGTTTGGGAGGGAAGACCAGCAAAACTGTTTTTGCCATGTTTAGTTTTAAGCGACGCTGAAGCATCCAGGCTGAGATATCAGCTCTGTTGCTGTCAGCCCTAGAGCTGATGATCTCCTTGCGGTCGTGTTCTTCCTGGGACAGAGGGGGCGTGTGGCCTCCCAGCATGCCTTGCTCTAATGGCTAGGCTTGCCCTTCCTTTCGTCTCTACAACCGCAGAGCAGATAAAAATATTGTATTTTAATAAATTTACTGCATTTATATCTGCCTTTTTTCCTCCAAGGAGCCCACCCGCCCACCCATCCCGCGGCAAAAATTAAGAAAGCTTTAGTGGCTCCTGATGATAACTAAGATTGCTGGTAAAAATCCCAGCACCATATATGATGTTTTATATGTAACTACTTGTCGTTTACTACATTGTAACTACATTGACGTTGCCAGCGAAGAGACACTGAGAAGGCCCAATGCTACCTACCCGGACACCATTGCCTTGGCTTTTGACCTCTGCCATCACTGGCTCTCTTGCGTGTACAAGGATCACAGTGTGTACATTTGGGACGTGAAGAACACTAGCCAAGTTGGGAGAGTGTGGTCCGACCTCTTCCACAACTCGTTCGTGTGGGACATTGAGGTTTATCCCGAGTTTGAAGACAATCAAGGCTGTTCGCTGCCAGGATCCTTCCTAACACGCTCATCAGACAACACTGTATGTTTCTGGAACCTGTAAAATTGCACGCAAGCAGATTTTCAGAAGAACGTCTACAGTGATAACTTGCTGAAGGTTGTGTATGTGGAAAAGAACACCCAACATTTGCAAGGTTCAGCCAGTGTGCCAGACAGAGTTGAAAACGTCAGCTACCTTGATGTGAAATCGGGTGTCCGTGTGATGCAAGTCAATCCTGATGGCCAGCATTTGGCCTCTGGTGACAGAGCTGGAAATTTGAGGATACACAAGCTAAAATCTATGGACGAGGTGATGAAAGTTGAAGCCCGTGATTCAAAAGTACTCTGCTTAGAATATTCTAAGCCAGAAACTGGGTTGGCTCTGCTAGTTTCAGCAAGCCGGGACAGGCTGATCCACGTGCTAAATGTGGAGCAAAATTATAAACTTGGATGACCATTCCTCGGCCATAACTGCTGTGAAGTTCAACGGAAATGGAGACAATCAGATGATTAGCTGTGGAGCTGACAAAAGCATCTATTTTCGCAGCGCACAAAAGGTTGCGGACGGAATTAACTGTGTCAGAACCCACCTTGTCGCCGAGAAAACAACCTTTGTGAACCGCCCAGAGAGCTTCGGCTATTGGGCAGTATAGAAATGTAATAAATAAATAAATAAATAAATAAATTGTACGACGTGGATGTTGACATAACCCAGAAGTACGTCACTGTGGCCTGTCAGGACAGAAATGTCAGGGTATACAACACGGTCACTGGGAAGCAGAAGTGGTGCTACAAAGGCTCGCAAGGTGAAGACGGATCCCTCCTGAAGGTCCAAGTTGGATCCTTCCGGAACATTCCTGGCCACCAGTTGCTCTGACAAGAGCATTTCCATTATCGACGTCCACTCCGGAGAGTGTGTTGCCAAAATGTTTGGACATTCAGAAGTCGTTACAGGGATGAAATTTACCTTTGACTGCGAACACTTGATCACCGTCTTGGGAGACAGTTGCATCTTTGTATGGCATCTTAGCCCTGAAATTACCACCTGTATGAAACAGCACTTGAGGGAACTGGATCAGGTCCAAGAGCAGAAAAAAGCCAGGGAGCGAACCTGGTCTCATCGGCTCAGGCAGAAGACTTATGTTGCCTGGCCAAGCAGAAAGCCTCCCTATTATATAAAACTATTTTATATAATAGTTGCTTAGACATCAATTGTCAGGCGACTGATCACCTGTGATTCTGACCCCCTGGCTGGTTATGTCACAGAGGAAGAGGAGGAGGAGGAAGAAGAGGAGGAGGAAGAGGAGAGGGAAGAGGAAGAGGAGAGGGAAGAGGAAGAAAGGCAAATGCTATTTTGGGCTGCATTAATAGAAGTATAGCTTCCAAATCGCGTGAGGTACTGGTTCCATTCTATTCGGCCCTGGTTAGGCCTCATCTAGAGTATTGCATCCAGTTCTGGGCTCCACAATTCAAGAAGGACACAGAGGAGGAGGGCAACCAGGATGATCAGGGGTCTGGAAACAAAGTCCTATGAAGAGAGACTGAAAGAACTGGGCATGTTTAGCCTGGAGAAGAGAAGATTGAGGGGAGACATGATAGCACTCTTCAAATACTTAAAAGGTTGTCCCACAGAGGAGGGCCAGGATCTCTTCTTGATCCTCCCAGAGTGCAGGACACGGAATAACGGGCTCAAGTTAACGGAAGCCAGATTCCAGCTGGACATCAGGAAAAACTTCCTGACTGTTAGAGCAGTACAACAATGGAACTAGTTACCTAGGGAGGTTGTGGGCTCTCCCACACTAGAGGCCTTCAGGAGTCAGCTGGACAACCACCTGTCAGGGATGCTTTAGGGTGGATTCCTGCATTGAGCAGGGGGTTGAACTTGATGGCCTTATAGGCCCCTTCCGGCTCTGCTATTCTATGAAGTCTCTCTTCAGACTCCCACTAGTGATGACCTTGCTATAGCTCCAGCTTGCATCCTCACCAATGGCAAACTGCCGACGTGGGCAAAGAGACTGCTAGGAGAGGCAGATCATTCAGACGGTTCTACGTATAACTCGAGGGTGCGTTATCAGCCGCAAGGACGACGGGCAGAACGTGCTGACAAAGAGACAATTAAAACCATATCGGATGCAGACCTTAATTACTTTACCCCAAGGAAAAGCATCAGTATGAATGACGTTGAGTTGCAGCCACAGAATCCGGAGCAGCGGCTCCCGGAGTCCGAGAGCCACATAATTGGCTCTCGGACTCCGGGAGCAACATAATTGAAGGCTTCAAACAGCCAGATTTGTCTTCTGAAAACGAGGCGGCTCAAGAGCTCGAGGCCAGTGAGAAGGACGCTGGTAAGATAAGAGAGAAGTCGCCAGATAAAATCTACTCTGTGGCTCCCTTGGGTTCTGAGGCTTCTGCTTTTGTTCACCAACATGAAGACCAAGAGTCTCTTCTATCGGAGGCAGAAGCCAAAATGACTGACCTGGAGGAGAATTTCCAGCGGAGCAACTCTCTGCTCCAAACTCCCGAGCAAGAGAAATACCTCAAGCAGCACTTGGAGATGCTGGCAGACGCCCATGCTGAAGAAAAGTTTGAGGGTTGCATAAAGGATCTGAAGCCGCCGGAAGAGGAAGAAGGGGCCCAGTTTCTCACGTGAGAAAACATGGCCTATCCAGTTAAATTTTAGGATGCTTTTAACGGTGTATGCTAGGTTTTTAATCAGTATTTTATTTTTGCTGTTGTTTCCCGCCTCAATCCAATCGGAGAGGCGGGTAAGAAATAAATTATTATTAATTATTATTAATACAATGCTGTGCCATAATGTAATGTGTGTATCTTATGACTCTGATCTCGTATTTGGTTAAAACCCGTGTTGGGTTGCCTTAATAATAAAATTGAAATTCACTAAGAAATAAAACAGTGTGTTGTCTGTTCATACCCACCAATTATTTTGTCCTCCATTTATTTTTATTCTTTTCTTTCCTTCTTGGTATCATTCCCTCCCTAAAATTGTATTAATTAATTTTATATAAGAGTTGCTTAGACATCAATTGTCAAGGGACTGATCACTTGTTGGTTATATTAAAATAAAATTAAATATATATATCCACCAATTGCAGTCTAAAGTAGTATGGAGTGTCTCAACCAAAACAGGTTCATGAACACTGAGAGACCATCTCTCTAGGGTGGAAAATGGGGACCTTTCAATAAAGTAGGGACCCTCAGGGCTGAGGGCCAAATTGTTCCTTGCTGAGATCCCAATCCAGCCCTCCGGGGCACCCACAATGGCCCCGCCCCCTTTCCCACAACCACTTATTGTTTGATGGTACCACAGGTTTTTGCTTGGTTTCCCCCACATCCTAAAAGGTTGAAATGCCTCTCCAAAGGCTTCATTCCTGGTAATCAGTAAGAAATTTAAGCTAAAAAGGGCTGGTAGTTCTGCGTCCAGTTCTGGGCACCACACTTCAAGAAGGAAGTAGACAAGCTGGAGGGGGTTCAGAGGAGGATCAGGGGTCTGGAAACAAAGCCCTATGAAGAGAGACTGAAAGAACTGGGCATGTTGAGCCTGGAGAAGAGAAGATTGAGGGGAGACATGAGAGCAATCTTCAAATACTTGGAAGGTTGTCACACAGAGGAGGGCCAGGATCTCTTCTCAATCTTCCCAGAGTACAGGACACGGAATAATGGGCTCGAGATAAAGGAAGCCAGATTCCGGCTGGACATCAGGAAAAACTTCCTGACTGTCAGAGCAGTGCGACAATGGAACCAATGACCTAGGGAGGTCGTGGGCTCTCCCACACTAGAGGCCTTCAAGAGGCAGCTGGACAGCCATCTGTCAGGGATGCTTTAAGGTGGATTCCTGCACTGAGCAGGGGGTTGGACTCGATGGCCTTAGAGGCCCCTTCCAACTCTACGATTCTATGGCATATTTTGTCTTTTGGGCCTGCCCCCTTGCCTTTGGCTCCACCCACCACTGGATGGGTGGAGAGCTTCTCTGGAATTGAATTCGGCCCTCAGTCAAATTCCCGCCCCATGGGTTCGTGCCCCATGCAATATGATAGGTATGTGTCACAAATAAGGTTCTATCCCAAATGGACTCTCTGATGCATCAAAAGGTTTGATTTTTGAGCAAAACATTTCCCACACTCCAAGCAGTTATATGGTTTCTCTCCCGTGTGGACCTTCTGGTGCCTCACCAGGTGCGATTTCTGCCCAAAACTTTTCTCACACTCGGTGCAACGATAGGGCTTCTCTCCCGTGTGGATTCTCTGGTGATTCACAAGGTTCGATTTGTCAGCAAAACTTTTCCCACACTCCCCGCAGCTGTAAGGTTTCTCGCCGGAGTGGATTCTCTGGTGTCCGCTAAGGTGTGCTTGCTGAAGGAAACATTTCCCACACTCCGAGCACGCATAGGGTTTCTCTCCTGTGTGGGTCCTCCAGTGCTTCACGAGCTCCGACTGTTGCGGAAAACCTTTCCCACACTCTACGCACATATAGGGCTTTTCCCCAATGTGGACTCTGTGGTGTATGACGAGGGCTGAACACTGCGCAAACGATTTACCACACTCCAAACAGTTGTAGGGTTTTTCTCCTGTGTGGACCCTCCGATGGTTCACCAGGTCGGACAGCTGAGGGAAACTTTTCCAACACTCAGTGCATTTGTAGGGCTTCTCCCCTGTGTGGATTCTCTGGTGTATCACAAAGGCGGATTGCTGAGCAAAACATTTGCCACACTCCAGACATTCATAGGGCTTCTCTCCTGTGTGGAGCCTCTGATGACTCACAAGGCACGATTTGTAAGCGAAGCATTTCTCACACTCCTGGCACTTGTAGGGTTTCTCTCCGGTGTGGGCTCTCTCATGCACAATGAGTTTGGATTTGTAAATGAAACATTTCCCACATTCACGGCACTTGTATGGTTTCTCCTCCCCATGAACTCTCTGATGGCTTGCGAGTTCGGCCTTTTCAGAAAAATGCTTCCCACACTCCAGGCAATTATAGGGTTTTTCTCCTGTGTGGATTCTCTGGTGTCTAGTAAGAGATGATTTACGAGTGAAAGACTGACCACACACCGGGCACAAATGTTTCTTCCTGGAATCACCTGTAAGGAGAAAGAGCTAACACTGAAAGTATTCAGAGTCTGGTGAGGAGCAACTTCAGAAAAAAGCCTAAGAGATTAGGAGAGGGTGAAAATTAACAAATGGTTAAGTCTCCTCTGAAGCTGTATTATCAAAGGAAACCGGGCTGCATTGCTGTGTTTGAACTTCCGTCAATTCATCCCATTATTCCTTACTGTGATTCTTTCAGGACTTTTTAACAGGCTGAATGGGTGAAACAGTTCAACCCACAGGCAGGCGTCAACGTGGCTTTGGTCTTCAGCATCTGCTAAAGACATTTTAATTAAACAAGCTTTTTGAATGACCAGCCACAGTTCTAGTGGTAACATTGTTTTAAAATATTTTTATGCTTTTGTATTTTGATCCTTTTTTTTCCCTTTATTGTCCACCACACTGGAATCCTTTGTAAATACAGAGTTTATAAATTTAATTAAATGAATAAAAAAATGGAGTTAAACAAGCAGCTGGTTCAATGTACATTGTCATTTCAATCTCTTCCCCCTTTCTCTGCTTGGTGTATTTGTGTGTGTGAGAGAGAGAGTGAGGGAGAGAAACAAACATATAGGCCCTGTTCACACATAACACAGGAAAATCGTGGGTTAATTAACCCACGATTCCCCATTGTATGTGCCTAGCTCGGGCTGCTTCTGCTTTGCATAATCAATTTCCGATCACCCTGATTAGAGGCTGATTCGTGAGGTGTGAACCCAGACACTATGACCTGGTTTGCACATAACAACCCAGTGTACGAGTTAAGAATGGCCTGATTCACACGTAACAATAACCCACAATACAACAACAACATAGACTCAACCTGTACTCTGTGTTGTCATCAGGTGTGAACCAGATTAGTGGGTTGAGTACAGGTTGTCATTGAATTGTGGGTTGTCGTTATGTATGAACCCTTCACCATGGTTTAACTATGGGTTATTAATCATGAACAACCCAGAGTACTCAACCTAACAACAAACCATGAATTATTTTCCTTGGTTTTCATGGTTAACAGCCTTTATTTCTTAATTTATTTAATAGAAATACATATATACTACTTAATATAATAAACTCTCTAAGTGGTGTAAACCGCCCAGAGAGCCCTGGCTATGGGAGCGGTATATAAGTTAAATAAATAACTTATATATTTATAAGTTATAACCGCACCCCGGTTGTGGAATGAGCTCCCCAGAGAGGTCTGCCTGGCTCCTACACTGTACTCCTTTCGTCGCCAGCTGAAGACCTTTTTATTCACTCAGTATTTTAACACTTAATTTTAACTCAAATTTAAATTATACTGTTTTAACTCTGTATTTTAACCTTATATCAATTGTGCTGCGTGGTTTTATCCTGGTTGTGCTTTTTATATTGTATTTTGTATTTGTATTTTTAACTTGTTGGTTGTTTTATGATGGTTTTAATTTTTGTGAACCGCCCAGAGAGCTTCGGCTATTGGGCGGTATAAAAATGTAATAAATAAATAAATAAATAAATAATATTAACCCATAGTTAAACTATAGTACAGGGATCGCACATAATGACAACCCACAAGTTGATGACAACCCATACTCAGGGTTTTTGTTACGTGCAAACCTGGCCTATTGGTTAATCATGATGAAACAATCCACAGTTATTGTAGGTTAACTGTGCATTGTTTGACCCATGATTAACCCATAGTGTTTATGTCTGAACTTCATGAAACAACCTCCAATCAGGCCCACCAGAAGTTGAGTAAGCAACGCAAAAGTGGCACGCAAAACAGATAATAGTTTCAGGCCATTGTTAAAGGCAATAGATAATTATTATTTTGGGTGGGTGGGAGTCCACTGGCTCTCTTACCTGAGTGCTCATCAGAGATTTCTGTTTCGTCTACACCCTGAGAATCAGGCCCCCACAGGTCTTCCCCTAGCTCCAGCCGGGAGATGAGGTCAGGTTTGGGGCCTGGAAGTCCTTCTTGGGAAAGAGGAGAGAACAAGGAAACATCACAAAGACAGGTGGTTGAACTTGAAGCCTTCCTTACTGATTGTCATAATTAAATTTCAGAATTGATATTTGCTTCTTTAGCCAGACTTTTTTGTCATCACAAGCTTATATATACAGGGGGGGGGGGCTCATTTCAGAAAACACGTGTCTCAACAGTGATTTTAGAACTCGCGGTGGAGTTTTTACACCGCCATTGAGAAATGTGTTGTCTGGCAGGAAAACTTCACATAATGGTGGAGTTTTTTTGGAAAACACTCCATGCAGAATATCCACGCTGTGCAGAAGAGAGTTTCTGCACAACCGTTGTGTTGCGTGGCAGGCTCTGTGGAGTTTTGCGTTGCGTTGCGTTGCCTTTTCCCTCTGGCTACAGAGTTCCCTGGCAAGAGCGACGAAAGGAGAGAGTGCCACTCTAGGAGAGCTGCCAGGATTCAGTGTTGTTGTTTTTCAGCAATGGCTGATGGGATACCATGGGGAGGACCAGGGGAGGAACGGTCACTCAAACATCAGGATGGATTTTACTCAACTCCACGGTAGCCCACAGTCACACAACAGTGGAATTAGAACATGTTGCGTGGGGAGTACTTCCTAAAAACTCAACTGTTGAGTGGAGTTTTCCCACTGCGTTGACGAACGTGTTGTCTGAACTGAGCCAGAGAGATAGAGCATTTTTTTCACCCCATTCTTCAGACAAAAGAGTTCTCATCAGAGCAGCTTACAAAGAGCAGAAACAAGATAGTCCCTGCTTTTGGGCTTACAATTTAGAAAGACACAACACAAAAGGAAAAGACATTTGGAGGGGAGAGGGGGGGGAAAAGCAAAATTCAGGTACTAGTTCCTAGTTACAAAAACTTTCGATAAACATCTCTTGATTCTTTTTATTGTATCTATACCAATAATGAACATTCCTTCAAGGGTGACTCCGGCAGTAAACACATGAGCAAGGGATAAGCATGTTTGGGACAACTCCAAAGTTTACAAGTACAAAAAAATATATTTAGAATAGCAACCTGCCCCCAAAAGACCAATGAGGACTGAACATGTTCAGTGGCCACAAAAGCTGACTGATAGTTTTGGGGTGGAGGGCAGCGAAACTGGGTTGAGGAATGGAATTATTATTAGTAATAACAATAATAATAATTCCATTCCTCAACCAAGTTTTGCTGCCCTCCACCCCAAAACAGAGAGGATATAGTAGTAGTAGTAGTAGTAGTAGTAGTAGTAGTAGTAGTAGTGCCACCGTATTTCTTCGATTCTAAAACGCACTTCCCCCCCATATAAACGTCTTTAAAAATGGGGTGCGTCTTAGAATCGCGGGTGTGTCTTAGGGTTTTTTTTTCTGTTGGTGGTACTGAAATTAGTGTGCGTCTTACAATCAATGGCGTCTTACAAGCAAAGAAATACGGTAATAATAATTGTGAAGAACCAGAGAGTTGTGAAGTGTTGCTAAGTCTTAAATTGTATCGGTTTTCCTGTTAGGTAGTGAATTATAGTGCGATGGGTAGATAAGGATTAGTTTGACATGTTTTATGGTTGGTATCTGGTGGGATATGTTTATGACCCGGCTGGCGCCAGGACCCGGCTTTGGTATGTGGGAAAAGAGTAGGAGTTGAGATTCCGGAGGCCGGAGTAGGCCTCGCACTTGCATGCTATCTCCTAGTCGAGCTAATTGGACCTGGAGTGTGAAAAGATCAAGCACCTCTCATCAGGGAGGAGGGGCTGGAGCAGCCGGGAGGAATAGAGATAAAAAGGGTAATTGGATTAGGATTCGAGGTCTTCGGCCCAGGGCTGCGAAGAACTTCAGAGGCAACCCAGCCGGGGCGCTTAAGGAAAGTTAGGGTTTTGTTATGTTTTAGAGTCTGGTTTTCTGCGACAAAAGCTAGCCACTGTTCGGCTGTGGAAGGGGGGCCCTAGTGGTGTGGCTGCATGCTTTTTAGATGGAATTGTGGTTAGTTATACCTGCTTTAATCCTACCTCATCCACTCCCCCTTCCCCCTCTTTTCCCTTTACCCCCCCCTTGTCTCCCCTACTGCTGCTACAGGCCAAGGCCTTATTTGTTAGTTGTAACATCCATGTATTAAATCTTGCTTTGGTCATTCCGGTGTGTCTGTGTGTCTTTATTCCAGAAATTGCCGGTCCCACGAACGTAGGGTGCTGGGGTGGGCTGGGGAGTGCGGAACCCCTAAGCAGACCCAGTGGGAAGCTCCGATTGACTCGGGCTTCTGTTACAATAATAATTTTAAAAAATCCTGCCTTTTTTCCTCCAAGGAACACAAGGTGGCTTACATGATCCTCCTCTCCATCTTTTCCTCACAACAACCCTGTGAGGTAGGTTAGGTTGAGAGTCATTGACTGTGTTCACATGACATGCTAAGCCATGGTGGTTAAGGACTTTGTGTAAAACCTTTTGGCTTTGCGTGTCATGTGAACCACGTGGTTATGTGGTTACACAACCATGGTTTAAACACACTCACTAACCATTTGCTGCAAAGGGTTAGCGGATTAACCATGGCTTAGCGTGTCGTCTGAACAGGGTCTGCGACTGGCTGAAAGTCACCCATTGGGCTTCATAGTCTGGGGGGATTCAAACCACTGAGAGCCAGTGTGGTGTAGTGGCTAAAGTGTTGGACTGGGAGTCGGGAGATCTGGGTTCTAGTCCCCACTTGGCCTTGGAAGCTCACTGGGCGACTTTGGGCCAGTTACACACTCTCAGCCCAACCCGCCTCACAGGGTTGTTGTTGTGAGGATAAAATGGAGAGAAGGAGGAGGATTATGGGTTCCTTGGAGGAAAAAAAGGCAAGATATAAATGCAATAATAAATAAAAAGAAAGAAAGAAAAACCAGGTCTCCACAGTTGTAGTCCAACACTCTAGCCACTACACCACATCGGCTCGCAAAATGGAGTATTCTGGAAGAGGGCATGGCTGGCTGGCCGCCTGAACAAGAGCACGCTACACAGCTGCATGTTGTTGCAGGCTGCACTTGCTGTTATAAGTGTGCAGATTAAACCAACAAGAAAAATTAACCAGAAAAAATGGAGGTCTAATTCCAACAGGTAAGTAACCAATCCATAAACCTAAAGGAAGAAGACCTGAGTTTAGAGAGGAGTTCGTCGCATACCCAGTGCGGACACAATTTGGTAATTCTCCAGCATGACCTCCCTGTACAAAGCCCTTTGGTCTGGATCCAGGAGAGCAGCCTGCCCTTCCGTGAAATACACGGCCACGTCTTCAAAAGCCACGGGCTCCTGCAAGAACCAAGAGAAACCTTCCATAAATCCCCTGTCTTTCACTCGGGCTCAGCCACAGACAGCGAATGCAACCTGCAACCCTGCACAAATCATTCCTCCATCAGGCTAGACCACCCCTTCCCTAATGTGGTGCCCTCCAGAGGTGTTGGACTACAAATTCCATCATCCCCAACCCATTTCACACTCACCTCCATACCCTTAACCTTCATAAAGCTTATTACGTGGAATCTGGAGTTTGACATCCCGAAGACAGCTTCCCTGTGTGCCAGTTCGCTCCTTCATGCTACACGGCTAGGGTGGCCATAGGGAAAGGAGGACAGGTCTCCTGTCTCTTTAACAGTTGTGTAGAAAAGGGAATTTCAGCGGGTGTCCTTTGTATGCAAGCAGCAGCGGGTGAAATTCCCTCTTCGTCCCAACAGTGAAGGATACAGGAACCCTGTCCTCCTTTCCATATAGTCACCCTATACACAGCGACTGAGTCAGCAGTGTTGCTAGGCCTGGGCCCATGCAGTTTCAGCCTTGAATTTATTTACCAGGGTCCAGATCTTTTACCCAGAGCTCTGAGTATCCATTGATGCCAATGGAAGGTTTTCCCCTCAGCTCAATTGCCATGCGAGGGGCAAGTTTCAAAGGGGATCATTCTGCAACACACACACACAAATCCCCCCTCCAGGGATAGCAATTAAAGTGGGGGGGACATCCATTGATATGAATGGAAACATCTTTTCTAATTTTAATTGCATGGGGGTGCTGTGTGTGTGTGTGTTAAAGCGTTCATGAAAAAACTTACCAGCTGCTATTTTTTGTGCTTAGGGGACACAAATAGAGAGCCACAAGTCCCAAATGGAGATTCAAAATTCTAGATGCACCCTTCAGCCAAGAGTGGAGAACCTGAGAGCCCCAGACTTCAAATGTAGTTTCAAACCCCACCCACTTTGGAAACTCTGCCCGCCTCGGGTCTTGCCCTCTTTTGCCTCTGCCCCCCCCCCCCCGGGCACTTTTGCCTCAGGTCCTGCCCACTTTTGCCTCAAACCCTGGCCACTTTTACCTCAAGCCCCGCCCATTGAAATGCATAGAATCATAGAACAGCAAAGTTGGAAGGGGCCTACAAGGCCATCGAGTCCAACCCCCTGCTCAATGCAGGAATCTACCCTAAAGCATCCCTGACAGATGCTTGTCCAGCTGCCTCTTGAAGGCCTCTAGTGTGGGAGAGCCCACAACCTCCCTAGGTAACTGGTTCCATTGTCGTACTGCTCTAACAGTCAGGAAGTTTTTCCTGATGTCCAGCCGGAATCTGGCTTCCTGTAACTTGAGCCCGTTATTCTGTGTCCTGCACTCTGGGAGGATCGAGAAGAGATCCTGGCCCTCCTCTGTGTGACAACCTTTTAAGTATTGGAAGAGTGCTCTCATGTCTCCCCTCAATCTTCTCTTCTCCAGGCTAAACATGCCCAGTTCTTTCAGTCTCTCTTCATAGGGCTTTGTTTCTAGATCTCTGATCATCCTGGTTGCATACTCTGGCAGCTTCCGACCCAGTAATGCAGACCTACACAGGAAAAAGGCTCCCTATCCCTGAACTGAGGGACAGCAGCAGCAGTAGGGAAGGGCAAAGCGGCGCCCTTGTTTGGCCCACCCCACAGGGCAGGTGGGCGCTTCTCCTACCTGAACTGTCTCCACGGTAGCGCTTTCCTTCTTCTTGGAAAGAGCGGATGGACCAGAGTTCACCGAGGACAACATTCTGCTCCTGGTGGGGGCTAAAAGAAAGGTGGAGCGGAAGAGACGTTTGCAGAGACCGGGGCTGCATTCAGACAACACTTTTGCCAATAGCGGGTGGAGCACAATGGCGGTTTGTGCAGGTACGCCCCACACATCATGCTCCTACACAACCGTGGGTGGTTGGGCCTCGAGCGGAGTAGATTGACACAGCCTCCACCGCTTTCCCCGTCCTCCCAGTGCTATCCCAGCAGCCTCCGTGAGTTGGGCCGGCTGAAGAAGCGCACCTGGCTCAGTTTGGGCCGCTCTTGCCTGGGAACTTTGTAGCCAGGTGGAAAAACAACAACTCAGCGGGTCGGAAACGCCACTGGCTCGGTTCGGACAACACACACAAAAAACACCGGTTGTGCAAGAAGACAACTCTGCTGCCAGCTGTTGTTTCTCCAGTTGTTTTCTGCCAAAAAAAGTCAACCCTGGAGTGGAAATGGCCCAACAGAAGACACAAATAGCAACCGTTGGCCATTGCACTGATAGTTGACTCCTAAAACCATCGGTGTTTTTTATGTTGTCCGAACACAGCCAGGGAAATAAAGTTGTGCTCTGTCTTAAGAAGCCAGGGTTTTTAATAGGAACTTCTGGAGGCAATGGTTGGGTAACAGAATACCAGCTGATCTATTCTATCAGCTGCTGCTATTTTATATCGTTCTATATTTTATAGTGTCCCCTGATTATTTTGGTGTTTTAATAATTTGTAGTTGATATTGGTTATTGTAAGCTAATCTGTGAGGGTAAACAATCAAAAGGTTGCCGGATATTTATTATTATTATTAATAAAATAGGGTTGGACTCAATGGCCTTGTAGGTCCCTTCCAACTCTGCTATTCTATGATTCCAGATTTAAGCTGGATTCAAAGAGCTGCACCAGATTGTTGACCAGGGCTGGTTACAGGAAGCAGACGACTCCCCTGTTAAAACAGCTCCACTGGCTTCCAGTGTGTTTCCGGGCACAATTCAAAGTGCTGGTTATGACCTATAAAGCCCTACATGGCTCGGGTCCAGGTTATCTGAAAGACCGTGTTCTCCCTTATGAGCCTGCCCATGCTTTGAGATCTTCTGGAGAAGCCCTTCTTTCAGTCCCACCATCTTCTCAGGCGCGCTTGGTGGGAACATGGGAGAGGGCCTTCTCGGTGGCTGCTCCGGTGCTCTGGAACTCTCTTCCCGGGGAAGCTAGACTGGCTCCCCTCTTGATGGGCTTTTGGAAGCAGGCAAAAACTTGTTTGTTCTGGCAGGCCTTTGGGGAATAATCTGGTCCTTCATCTATGTTAAGGACTTGTAAAGTTTATGTTTTAATATTGTATATATATGTTTCATACATTTCTTTTCCTAGGTTTAAAATGTATATATTTTAAATTTTGTAAGGCCGCCTTGAGGCCCAGTATCGGGCAAAAGGTGCGATACAAATAAATATAATAATAATAATAATCTGGATTGACTGGTTTTCCCCGCCCATTCCTTTCCAGTGCCATTCCCCAGCTCCTGAAGATGTTACCCAAAGACCTGGTGCAGCCATTAGAACAACCCAGGGTACAGATTGAGTAGGAGGTTATTGTTGAATGGTAGGTTGTCGTTATGTACGAACACTGCACTATGATTTGTTAACCGCAAACAGCCCAGAGTTCACAACCCAACAATAAACCCTGGGTTCTCCTCCTAGGTTGTTCGTGGTTAACAAGTCATAGTAAAACCATTGCACAGAGCTTGCAATAAAGCATGATTCCACAACAATTCACACTTCCAGGACAACCCATGAGTCAATGACAACCATACTTAACCCATACTGTGGGTTGTTGTTATGTGCAAACCAGGCTAGAGTCAAAGACCCTGCTGAAGGGGTGAACTATGGTATGTGGAAGAAAGGGACAGGGCCTTTTCGGTGGTGGCCCCCAAACTATGGAACGATCTCCCTGACGAGGCTCCCCTGGCACCAATGCTGCTATCTTTCCAGCGCCAGGTTAAGACTTTCCTCTTTGCCCTGGCATATGGCAGCACATCTAAATCACCCACATGTTTAGTTTTTAAACAGTTTTTAATGCTCTGTGTGTATATGTTCTGTGTTTTAGAATTTTAAATTTTGCATACTCGTTTTTATCTTAATTTTAGAATTTCTGTAAACCACCAAGAGAGCCCTGGCTATGGGGACAGTATATAAGTGTAATAAATAAATAAATGGGAAGGATCCCCCAAAATCAGGCAGAGGGACCTTCCACGAGTGAAAAACAGATTATGGATCCAACTCTAAAATAAGATACTTTAAGTGAAAACAACAAAGAGGCTCAGTTCAGACAACACATTAGTCAATACAGTGTGAAAACCCCACTCAAAGGTCGAGTTTTTAGGGGGTAATCCCCACACATCATGTTCTAACTCCACTGTTGTGTGGTGTTTTGTCAACGGTGATGTAAAAACTCTCCCGTGGAGTTCTAAACCCACCGCTGAGAAACATGTTGTCTGATCTGAGCTAGAGTCTTGTGGAACCTTGAAGACCGACACGTTTATTCTGGTGTAAGCGATCGGACGTTGTCATGCATGAAGTGTTAAAATTGGCTGATATATATATATATATATATATACACATACATACACATGCAGGTGTGTGTGCCAGGGTGCGGGGAGGTGCAAACTCTGTTGTCATCTTAGCACCCAAGATGCAGCTACACCCCACCCCACCACCCCACTTTTCTCGGCCCTCCAGCTCCATCATGCAATATCTATTTTGTATTGTTTTTAAAGAGATTTGCACCGCCCTGAAAACTAACAGATTTTGGAAACAATCCTATGCATGTTTAGCCAGGGGGGAAAAGCCTACAACTTGTCTGTAAACGATAGCAAGATTCCCCCCTCCCAACCACCACATTTATTTATTTATTTATTTATAACACTTATATACCGCTCCCATAGCCAGGGCTCTCTGGGCGGTTTACAGAAATTCTAAAATTAAGATAAAAACGAGTATACAAAATTTAAAATTCTAAAACACAGAACATACACACATAAAGCATTAAAAAACCCATTTTGTTGTTGTTGTGGATGATGACATCTCTGCTTGCAATCTGATCATGGTGAAATTTAAAGCACAGACGGCCAAATCTAGGAAGAGCTCATCCTTCTTCCTTTAAAGCGGAGGGCGGAGTTGCCAACTGACCAGGGAAGGCAGGGGAGGGGGAGCCTAGCTTTAACAGTGGCTTGATCTTCAGAAAACCAACAATGCAAGCCTTTCCACAGCAGGGAAAATAATAATAATAATAATTAATAATAATAATAATAATGGGTGACCCTATGAAAAGGAGGACATGGCTCCTGAATCTTTAACAGTTGTATTGAAAAGGAAATTTCTGCAGGTATCATTTGTATATATGGAGAACCTGGTGAAATTTCCTCTTCATCACACCAGTTAAAACTGCAGGTGCCCTGCCCTCTTTTAAACCTGGTCACTCTAGCATAGCTCCTGCAGCTTTAACTGCTGTGATGAAGAGAGAATTTCACCAGGTTCCCCATATATACAAATGACACCTGCAGAAATTTCCTTTTCAATACAACCGTTCAAGATACAGGAGCCCGGTCCTCCTTTTCATAGGGTCACCCTAAATAATAACAACAACCACCACATAACAGGTCAACAGTCTGTTGCTAAAGTCATAGGAGCAGTTGCTGCTAAAAGAAGTTGGCAACCCTATTTATTTATTTTATTACATTTCTATACCGCCCCACAGCCGAAGCACTCTGGGCGGTTGACAAAAGCTAAAAACAGTAAGCATTAAAAGTACACAAAATTTAAAAACCACCAGAGACATAAAAACAACAGTATAAAACCCCTCCAAACACACGCACCCTAACCCAACCCTCCTTTCGGCTTAGCTCATAGAGCTGGAGCCTCAATTCCCATCACTAGCAACACCCTAACCCAGCACCAGCACCCCTTTTGCATTTGAAGGGATGCAAACGCTTACCCAAGATTTGCCTTTGTGTTCCAAACCTCTGGACATCAAGGAACTACCCGGAAAAGCCAAGAGCTGCTGGGATTTGTAGTGCTGGCTGCTGCTCTTTCCTCCTCTTCCACTGCAGGGGTTTCTGGGAATTGTAGTACTTACGCTACCATAATCACTCTTTCTCCCTCCCCCAAACACGCCATGACTTTCTAGGCAGGAATCCTGAGGCCTGCGTTTTCAAAGGTTGTGCGCATGGCCGAGGCCAGCAGCAAAGCAAACTCTGAGTGTGCGCGAAGACATCATTTGCTCTAGGTCACCCTATTTAAAGTATTTCTCCCACTTCACTTTGCAGGCAAAAATATGGGTGGAATCTATTGGCTATTTTTAGGTTTTCTTGAAGGTTCTCCATATTATAGAGCGACCCTATGAAAAGGAGGACAGGGCTCAAATATCTTTAACAGTTGTATTGAAAAGGGAATTTCAGAAGGTGTCATTTGTATGCATGAAGCACCTGATGAAATTCCCTCTTCATCACAGCAGTTAAAGCTGCCCTCTTTTAAATCTGGTCACTCTAGTATAGCTCCTGCAGCTTCAACTGTGGTGATGAAGAGGGAATTTCACCAGGTTCTCCATATATACAAATGACACCTGCTGAAATTCCCTTTCCTATGCAACTGTTAAAGATACAGGAGCCCTGTCCTCCTTTTCATATGGTCACCCTACCATAATAGCAAATTATATTTAGGGTGCAATCCTAGGCATATTTAGACAGAAAAACGGACTACAACTCCAAGCATGCCTCAGCCAGCATGGCCAGGTGAGGAATGCTGAGGGTTGTAGAACTTTTTCTGTTTAAACATGCCTAGGATTGCGCCCTTAAAGAGTCCAAGGAGCTCAAGGAAAGGAATCCGTTCCCATGTCTGCAGTTCTTAGCACTGGGCTCACATAACATGCTAACCCTGTGGTTGAGTGTGGGCTGTGGTTATTGTGTTGTCTGAACGCAGCGCATTTTCCTCAGGCTGGCTTGTTAACCATGCAGCGTGGCTTACTTTTCTCGAACCAACCACCTTGAGAACCCATGGTTTGTTGTTGGTTTGTTCTGTTAACAAGCCACACTGCAGAAAACATGCTGCATTCATACAAGGCAACCCGTAGTTCAACAGCAGCTCTGGTTCAACACTCAATTACTGAGTGTGGCTCAGTGTTTTGTGTGAACCCAGCCATAGTGTCCTTTGTGCCTCTGCTTTCCCTGCAGTCACACGTTGGCACTTCCAATAAGAGCTCCACAAATAGGGGTAGGAGGAGATGGGGGTAGGCACAGGGTTCAAAACTTGGATTTGCCACAGTTCAGGCCTCAGAACAAAACAGTGTCCTGTGTGTTCTTCAAGCAAAACTATGGTGTGTCTCACCCAAGCTAATTCATTTGTGATCCAAAAACAGCAGTCTGAATGGGGAATAATTTTATTAACTTTGAGATTTTTTTTATTTTGTTCTTTCTTTCATTTTTTTTTGTTCTGTTGAAATTTTAAATATATATATATATATATATATATATATATATATATATAGTGAGATATGAAGAGCATTGTCCTGTATAGTATTCATTGTAGGGTGACCATATGAAAAGGAGGACGGGACTCCTGTATCTTTAACAGTTGTATTGAAAAGGGAATTTCAGCAGGTGTCATTTGTATATATGGAGAACCTGGTGAAATTCCCTCTTCATCACCACAGTTAAAGCTGCAGGTGCCCTGCCCTCTTTTAAATCTGGTCACTCTAGTATAGCTCCTTCTTTCAGTCCCACCTTCTTCAGGTTAAGTCCCCAACTTTTTTAGTGTGCAGCTTCACAGAAAAGCCCTGTGGTGGCTTCAAATCTGCAGCTGCGTCATATAACTGACGCAGTACAGAGTCGCACCCGCCACAAAGCTTTGAGCGTATTCTTCCTTATGAGCCTGCCCATGCTTTGAGATCTTCTGGAGAAGCCCTTCTTTCAGTCCCACCTTCTTCACAGGCATGCTTGGTGGGAACATGGGAGAGGGCCTTCTCGGTGGCTGCTCCGGTGCTCTGGAACTCTCTTCCCAGGGAAGCTAGGCTGGCTCCCTCCTTGATGGGCTTTCGGAAGCAGGCTAAAACTTTTTTGTTCAAGCAGGCCTTTGTAGAATACTCCGGCCCTCCATCTATGTTAATGCCTTATAATTTTGTTGTGTATTTTTAATTGTTTATGGTTTTGTTTCCCTCCCCCCCCCCCCCATGTATATTTTAAACTTTGTAAGTTCGCCTTGAGGCCCAGCTTTGGGCAAAAGGCGGGATACAAATAATAATAATAATAATAATAATAATAATAATAATAATAATAATAACTGTTGTGATGTACAGGAAATTTCACCAGGTTCTCCATATATACAAATGACACCTGCTGAAATTCCCTTTTCTATGCAACTGTTAAAGATACAGGAGCCCTGTCCTCCTTTTCATATGGTCACCCTAATTCATTCTATACTCTTGATTCTCTGAGTGTCAGCCCACATGTAGCCAAAACCGCACAACCCACACAAAAGTGTCAAACCCAAAGCTTGCAGAAGTACCTTAAAATAAAATAAAACATCAGAGAGGATAATACTCCCAAAATAGCTCAATGAAGACCAGGTGTGTTAAGTACCTGTGGAACTAACTGTTAGGATGCGTGTGGAAAACTTGTGTGTGTGTGTGTGTGTGTGTGTGTGTGTGTGTGTGTAAGGAACAGGAGAATGCAAGATTTTGTTGCTGGCCCCAGTTGTATGAATTTAATAACATTCTATCCAATATGCCACGTAAATGTTGATTTTTAAGGGGGTGGGGACACATTTCCCACACTCTCAGAATTTGGAAGGTTTCTCTCCAAAATATGAACAGTCTTATGTTTACAAAGGTTTGATTTCTGGGAAATAACATTTCCCATACTCCAAGCAGTTATGAGGTTACTTTTCTGCACGGCCCTGCTGTTGGATTACAAGGTGATCTTTTGGAGCAAAACATCTGCTGCCTATCAAACATATAAGATTTCTCTCCACTGTGAATTCTCGAGTGTGTATGAAGGTATGATTTCTGGGGGAAATATTTCTCACACTCCAAGCACTGATAGGGCTTCTCTCCTGTGTGTAGACCCTCCGGTGGAGTACAAGATACATTTTTAGGATTTGCTCTGCTGTGTGTCTTTGAAGGTGTGCATTCTGGGAAAATGTTTCCCACACACCAAGCATTTGTAAGGTTTCCCTCCTGCATGGATTCTCTGGGGTCCATTAAAATTTGCTTTATAAGAAAATCCGCGCTCCAAGCATGCATGAGGTTTTCTTTCTATATGGGTTCTCTGGACTTAGAACTTTTGAATGCTGACCAAAAGATCTGCCACATTTCTAAGGTCTACCTTCTTTGTGGAGGCTTTGGTGCTGCACACGGTCTCCTTTCTGGGGGAAAAGATTTCCCAACCTCCAAGCATTTATGAAGTTTCTTCCTTGCATGGACTTTCTGGTGTCTACGAAGGTTTCATTTATTGTAAAAAATATATATAACCCACATTTCAAACAGTTATGAGGTTCCTCTCCTGGTGGTCTTTAGGTTGCTGTTTCTGTGCAAAATCATTGCTGCATATCAAACATGTACATGGTTGTTCTCCTGTGGGAATTCTCTAATGTTCAAGAAGGTGTGATTCATTTCCCACAATATAAACATATATAAGGTTTCTTTCCTGTGTGAAGCTTCTTTCTTTTGGATGCTCTCTGACGTTTGTCACAAGACCATTTTAGAAAAAAACATTGACTGCTCTCCAAGTAGGAATATTTCTCCTGGTGTTGCCTGCTGGGAAAGAAAATCAACAAACAGGTTTCACTCCTAAGTCCAGAATTATTATTATTATTATTATTATTATTATTATTATTATTATTATTATTATTATATTTATTTGTATCCCGCCTTTTGCCCGATACTAGGCCTCAAGGCGGCCTTACAAAATTTAAAACATGTACATTTTAAACCTAGGAAAAGAAATGTACAATTAAAAACAAAACAAATACAATATTAAAACATACTTTACAAGTCCTTAATATAGATGGAGGTCCAGATTATTCTTCAAAGGCCTGCTGGAACAAACAAGCTTTTGCCTGCTTCAAGGAGGGAGCCAGCCTAGCTTCCCCGCGAAGAGAGTTCCAGAGCACCGGAGCAGCCACCGAGAAGGCCCTCTCCCATGTTCCCACCAAGCACGCCTGTGAAGATCGTGGGACTGAAAAAAGGGCTTCTCCAGAAGATCTCAAAGCATGGGCAGGCTCATAAGGAAGAATACGCTCAAAGCTTTGTGGCGGGTGCGACTCTGTATTGCGTCAGTTATATGACGCAGCTGCAGATTTGAAGCCACCACAGGGCTTTTCCGTGAAGCTGCACACTAAAAAAGTTGGGGACTTAACCTGACTTTTTGGGTGGAAGCGAGGTCATTCTGGCTCTTCTGCCATCTGACCTCACTGCATGGCTGATCCAGGGGGTGATCCTGTCAGAAGTCAACTGGCGATTGGTTGCCGGAAGCCAGGAAAGCCAGGAAGGGGGTGGGGCTCCAGCACCCAGATGACCCCCAACGACCCCCAGGTAAGCAAAATTGTGGGGGTTTGGGGGGAATGTGGCACCAACTCAGCACCATGAAATCAGCCCCAAGGAACCTCAGAAAGCATATTAGGAGAGAACAGGGAATCTGAAGAAAGGTGGCCTGCATTGAGCAGGGGGTTGGACTCGATGGCCTTATAGGCCCCTTCCACAGGGCCGGTGCTACCACAGAGGCTGCTCAGGCGGCCACCTAGACCGCCAAGCTCAGAGGGGCGCCGGGCACAGCGCAGCACTCTCGCGCGTTGTTGGCTGTTACCCTCGGCCCGGCCCGAGGGTTCAGCTGGGCCTGGGCGGGCAAGATGGTGCCCTGCACCCATCCAGCCGAAGCGAAGCCAGGGGCGCTGGGGTGGGGCGGCTCCCCGTTCGGACTTCCGGAACGTAAATGGGGTGCAGGGGGGGTCTTTGAGTGAATGCATGTGTTCATGCGTGTGTTTGTTTGGAGTGAGTGATGCTGAGTGTGTGTGTGAGTTGGGGGGCAGGATTTGGAGGCGATATTCCTATTAAATAATGCATTTTAGACCCATAGACGTTCCTTTTCAATTTGTTTGCTATAATTGGCATCACGTATTTCTTGCACTTTAAAATAAATTTAGCAGTTTCAAGTTTTGTGCTTCTTATTTTTTTCCAGGAAACATCTGTTCTTAAAAATCAAAGTTGGCATTTTGGGGTGGGGGTGGGGTGAAAGTAGCTCACCTTGCCTAGGGCACAAAATAGTCTGGCACCGGCCCGGCCCTTCCATCTCTAGTATTCTATGATTCTACGATTCTATGATCCACATTTCTCTCAAATTAAGAGAAAGGGAACTTTGACAGAACATTAGGAAGAATTCCCTAAAGGTGCAAGACGTTTGACAGTGGAAACAGATGAAAAGGAGATGCACTCCGTTAGATATTTTTCAGCAAAGCTGGTAAAGTCACCAGCTGTGGTTTGGTGGACTGGATGACCTTTGAGGTCCCCTTCTAACTCTACTGGTATAAGGTCCATGTCCACATGGGCGCTAGTAGTCTTGCTCCTTCCTCGTTTCCCCCCGCCCATACCACAGAGTAATGCAAACATGGCTCATGCATAGTCAACCCCACCTCTTGGAATTGTATGGGGTGTGTGGGCCCGTCCCTCCCTCGTGCACTCCGATTGGCTGCCCTTCCCACTGGCGGCAACAATTCACTACCACGAGGTGTGGCGATGGTCTCCAGTTTGAGGGCTGGATATGGACATAAGAACATAGGAAGGATCAGACCGAGGGTCCATCTAGTCCAGCACTCTGTCCACATAGTGGCCAACCAGCCATCGGCCAGGGATGAACAAGCAGGACATGGTGCAACAGCACCCTCCCACCCATGTTCCCCAGCAACTGGCGCACACAGGCTTACTGCCTCAAATACTGGAGATGGCACACAACCATCAGGGCTACTAGCCAGTGATAGCCTTCGCCTCCAGGAATTTATCCAACCCCCTTTTGAACCCATCTAGATTGGTGGCCATCACTACATCGTGTGATAGTGAGTTCCATAATTTAACTATGCGCTGTGTGAAGAAGTCCTTCCTTTTATTTGTCCTGAATCTCCTACCAATCAGTTTCATGGGATGACCCCTTGAGGTTCTAGTATTTTGAGAGCGGGGGAAAATGTCTCCCTTTCCACATTCTCCACCCCAGGCATACTTTTGTACTCCTCTATCAGGTCTCCCCTCAGCCTCCTTTTTTCCAAGCTGAATAATCCCAGCTGTTGTAACCTTCCCTCCTAGGGGAGATGCTCCAGCCCCTTCATCATTTTAGTTGCCCTTTTCTGCACTTTTTCCAGCTCTATAATACCCCAGGGCTTCTAGTCCTGGTTGGTATAGGCTACCTCCAAGATTAGAGGCAGCATGCCTATGTATATGCGAGCTGCTGGGGAGTGTGGGAAGGACTTCTTCACACAATGCAGAATTAAAAGATGGAACTCACGACCACAAGATGTCGTGATGGCCACCAATTTAGATGGCTTTCAAAGGGGGTTGGATAAATTTCTGGAGGAGAAGGCGATCAAGGGCTACTAGTCCTGATGGCTATGTGCTACCTCCAGTATCCGAGGCAGTAAGCCAGTGTGTACCAGTTGCTGGGGAACATGGGTGGGAGGGTGTTGTTGCATCATGTCCTGCTTTGTTGGTCCCTGGTTGACCACTGGTTGGCCACCGTGTGAACATAGTGCTGGACTAGATGGACCCTTGGTCTGATCTAGCAGGGCTCTTCTTACGTTTATATGTCCACCTTGTGGGTTTTCTATGGGTAGCTGGTTTGCTGCTGTGTGAACAGAATATGCTGAATGAGAAGGACCCTTGGCTTGACCTTCATAACATAAACCAATGGGGTTATTTTCAGTCTCTGGCCCCCTTACCTGATTGGTTTTAGCGGCTTCGATTTCATCTGATTCTAGGGGATCTGGCACCCATGGGTCATCCCACTGTTCCAACTGGGAGATGAGTTCAGGCTTGTGGCCCAGAGATTCCTCTTGGAGTAAGAGGAGAAGACAAGGAAATGGTCAGGAGAAATTCAGTCCCTGACAGACATTCGTCCGAGGAGATTTCACCAGTTCTTCCCTGCCCTCCCCTGTCTGTGGAGGAAGTCCCTTACCCAAAGACGCCACGTTCCCATAATTCTCCAGCATGACTTCCCTGTACAAAAACGTTTGCTCCGGATGCAACAGGGCCCATTCGCTCCTGGTGAAATACACCGCCACGTCTTCAAAGGTCACCAGACCCTGCAAGAACAACGTTGACTAATTTGTACCTCCTTTGCCAAAGTCGTGAGGCGGGTCACGATAACGTCCGGAAGGGGATCAAATACCAAAGAGCAGCAATACCATCTCCAACGTTTTCCACCGGTGAAGCGGATCGGACCCCAGTACGGACGTACCTGTTTCATCTCGCCCCCAGAATATATAGGCATGTCATCTTCAATTGGGTACTTCCTGCCAGCGAACCACAATCGTAATTGGGTTAGTATCCGGTGACGTCTGGTCCACTCTCTCTGTCGCTTGCGTTCAGTTCTGTAGCTGATGGGGCCTCGAGATCCTTTGGGCCTTCCTCTTCTTCTGGAGCTCATTTTTTTTTTTCACAGGTAAAAACTGGGCGGAGGGAATTGAGCAAAATCAGTGTGACACCTTTAGTTCAAGCTTTTGTTTAAAAAAATATGAGCAAAATCGGTCTGCTAGATCTCTCGTAATAAGCATTACACGAACGTATTCTTATACCGTTTGGCACGTAGCAAATAAACATACTATTTTGTTATTACAGCTTGAGCATTAAACTCTTTCGAGGTCTCAAAAAAAAATTGCGTGTCTACACTGCTCAAGCTTAAAGTTTTTTTAAAAAAATATAAACACACACACGAGCAAAACCGGTCTGGTAGTTCTCTAGTAATAAGCATTATTTATTTATTTATTTATTTATTAAATTTATATACCTAGGGTGACCCTATGAAAAGGAGGACAGGGCTCCTGTGTCTTTAACAGTAATGTAGAAAAAGGAATTTCAGCAGGTGTCAATGAAAGAAGGTGAAATCCCCTCTTCATCATAATAGTTAAAGCTGCAGGAGCTATACTAGAGTGACCAGATTTAAAAGAGGGCAGGGCTCCTGCAGCTTTAACTGTTGTGATGAAGAGGGAATTTCACCCTCTTCAATTGACACCTGCTGAAATTCCCTTTTCTACATTACGGTTAAAGATACAGGAGCCCTGTCCTCCTTTTCATACGGTCACCCTAATTGCTGAAGCTCTCTGGGCGGTTTACAAAAGTTAAAAACAGTGAACATTAAAAAGTATACAAAATTTTAAACCATCAAAAGCATAAAAACAACAGTATCCATTTAAAAACAACAGTTCTGTTTGTTTTCCATTAAAAAACAAACTTAATATATGTTGTTAAATGCTGTTAAATGCCTGGGAGAAGAGAAAAGTCTTGACCTGGCGCCGAAAAGATAACAATGTTGGCGCCAGGCGAGCCTTGTCGGGGAGATCGTTCCATAATTGGGGGGGCCACCACTGAAAAGGCCCTCTCCCTTGTTGCCATCCTCCGAGGGAGTAGGCACTTGGAGGAGGACCAGCTGGACATCAGGAAAAACTTCCTGACTGTTAGAGCAGTACGACAATGGAATCAGTTGCCTGGTGAGGTTGTGGGATCTCCCACACTAGAGGCCTTCAAGAGGCAGCTGGACAACCATCTGTCAGGGATGGTTCTAAAAGGTTGAAATGCCTCTCCTAAAGTTTAGTTACTTGCAGGAAGAACCCTAAGCTCCAACCCTAAGCTGGACAACCATCTATCAGGGATGCTTCAGGGTGGATTCCTGCATTGAGCAGGGGGTTGGACTCGATGGCCTTGTAGGCCACTTCCAACTCTGCTATTCTATGATCTGTGATTCTATGTTGAGCGACGTATTCTTATATGGACTAGTGTAAATCCCATGTCACCATGGGGGCTATAGTTTGCGAGTGACTGGATAAAAAATACGTTTACTTGTTTCCTTTCTCTGCCTCCTCCTCCTCTATCTACATCTGACTTTTCTTCAGCCTCTTTCCCGACTAGCAAAGGTGGGAAAAAAAACAAAAAAAGATGTCCTTTTTAAAAAGATCATCTATCACTTCTTTCTGGTGTCTCCTCTATATGTTTTTGCCTCTGGTTTCTCTTCCGCTGCTCTCCTTTTCAGCTCTTTCTCCTCACGTTCTCTTCCTTCTCCTCTAACTGTCACCAACTGACTTTTCTTCAGACCCTTTCCCAACATTCTTTCATTGTCCTTTCTAAGAGCTCACAGGAAGAAGCGTTATTACATTTATTTAAGATCATAAGAAGGGCCCTGCTGGATCAGACCGAGGGTCCATCTAGGCCTGCACTCTGTTCGCACAGTGGCCAACCAGCCATCGGCCAGGGATGAACAAGCAGGACATGGTGCAACAGCACCCTCCCACCCATGTTCCCCAACAACTGGTGCTCATAGCCTGATTGCCTCGAATACTGGAGATAGCACACAACCATCAGGGCTAGTAGCCATTGAGAGCCTTCGCCTCCAGGAATTTATCCACCCCCCTTTGAAAGCCATCCAGATTGGTGGCCATCACTACATCTTGTGGTAATGAGTTCCATAATTTAACTATGCGCTGTGTGAAGAAGTCCTTCTTTTCATCAGTCCTGGATCTCCTACCAATCAGTTTCATGGGATGACCCCTTGAGGTTCTAGTATTTTGAGAGAGGGAGAAAAAGGTCTCCGTATCCACATTCTCCACACCAGGCATAATTTTGTACATGTCTCCCCTTAGCCTCCCTTTTTTCCAAGCTAAACAATCCCACCTGATGTAACCTTCCCTCGTAGGGGAGATGCTCCAGCCCCTTCACCATTTTAGTTACCCTTTTCTGCACTTTTTCCAGCTCCATAATATCCTTTTTAGGTGAGCTGACCAGAACTGTACACCGTATTCTAAGTGTGGTCGCACCATAGATTTGTATAAGGGCAGTATTATACTGGCCATTTTATTATTTATTTATTTATTTATTTCATTTATATACCGCCCCATAGCTGAAGCTCTCTGGGCGGTTTACAAAGGTTAAAAACAGTGAGCGTTAAAAACAAATATACAAAAATTTAAAACCATCAAAAACGTAACAACAACAACAAATGCACACTGTGTCACATGTTTCATTTCACGCACAGTGTGGGGCATATGCATTAACACACACATATGCCAGTATAGTGTAGTGGCTAAAGTGTCGGACTGGGAGTTGGGAGATCCAGGTTCTAGTCCCCACTCGGCCATGGAAACCCACTGGGTGACTTTGGGCCAGTCACAGACTCTCAGCCCAGCCTACCTCACAGGGTTGTTGTTGTGAGGATAAAATGGAGAGGAAGAGGAGGATTATGTCCGCCGCCTTGGGTTCCTTGGAGGAAAAAAGGCGGGATATAAATGCAATAAATAATAAATAGCGAATTCCAACGTTTAATTAGGTGCTGTGTGAAGACGTCCTTCCTTTTATCTGTATTCAGATATCTCACATTCAGCTTGCAGCTATACTGTGACCAGATTTAAACGAGGGCAGGGCACCTGCAGCTTTAACTGTTGCGATGAAGAGGGAATTTCACCAGGTTCCCCATATACACAAATGACACCTGCTGAAATTCCCTTTTCTATGTAATTGTTAAAGATACAGGAGCCCGGTCCTCCTTTTCATGTGGTCACCCTTACAAAAGGCTTTGTGAGATTACTGTTGCCAAAGGAATAGGAGACTGTTTGGCATGGAGCCAAGAAAACTGATTTTCCTATGAAAATTTGAGCTTTGACGTTTTTCACAGTTTCAACATTTTCTGCATGTCTACGCTGCTCAGGCTTCAATTTAAAACAAAAATGAGCAAAATTGGTCTGGGAGATCGCTAATAATAAGCCTTACGCTACTATATTCTTTTATAGATTAGAGAATTCAATAAATTGATACCATATTCCATGAAAAGTATCACTTTCTGCCTGGCCTCTTTGTAGCTGAAGGTATTTAGAGAGTCTCTCCATTAGTGCAAGATCCCAAAGGTTCTGTTTCCATATGGTAAAAAAGAAGTCCATTTGCTGATTTCCAGTTAGTAGCTATGACCAACCTGGCTGCTGTCCCGATAAAAATCAAGAGATCATTATGTCTTATTTGTGTATTATTCATATAAAGATATAGCAGTCCCAGTTTTCCAGTGTTATAGCTTGTTGTGTGACTCCCACTAACAAAGGCAAAGACCTGGACCCAAAACCTTTGCAGCCCTAGGCAATCCCATCGCACATGCAGGTTCCCACATCAAGACGGAGACATTGCTGAGCTGGCTTTTATATTTTCAAAAATGGAAGATCCAACCTTTGCCTTTCTCCTTCCCAGCAGCCCTAGGGGCAGTTCCAGGTGAAACCTGACTCCATCACATCACTTGCTGGGCGCCTTATTTGAATAAGAATGATTCCTTCCTTCCTCTTTCTATCTCAAGAGTTTGATCATGCAGAGACACCATGACTTCAACCAACCTCTTCCCACTTCCCAATCCCTTCCCCCACCCCCACATCTGCTTTTTTGTAACGTCGTCTTACTTAGGGTGACCATATGAAAAGGACGACCGGGCTCCTGTATCTTTAACAGTTGTATTGAAAAGGAAATTTCAGCAGGTGTCATTTGTATATATGGAGAACCTGGTGAAATTCTCTCTTCATCACAGCAGTTAAAGCTGCAGGAGCTATGCTAGAGTGACCAGATTTAAGAGGGAAGGGCACCTGCAGCTTTAACTGTGGTGATGAAGAGGGAATTTCACCAGGTTCTCCATATATACAAATGACACCTGCTGAAATCCCCTTTTCTATGCAACTGTTAAAGATACAGGAGCCCTGTCCTCCTTTTCATAGGGTCACCCTAGTCTTACCTGATGCAGACTTCTGGAGATCTTGAAAGCTTGCACATTTAGGGGGGGGATCTTTTAGTTTGCCTAAGTATTACACTGATAGGGCTCTTAGGATTTTGCTTAAGGCTACCTTTGTGCTTTATATAAATTCTATGCTACTTATGCACATTCACTCATGCATACTCACACCCACTGCCCCTTCTCTCTGGGTCTCTTGGAGGGGGGGGCTAGGAGTCAACCCTCCCCCCTCTTGCCTCTACACCAGGGATTTCCCACCTTCTGTTCCTGTATTCCCCCCTCCTTAAAACTGGAATCCCTCCATTATCCACCCCTCACCCCCAATGCATCCCTTTGAACTCACACACCTCTCTCCTGTGCACCAACCTGCCTTTTCCTTGGCTGGAGAAATTCAATCCAAAGCCAGCAAAAAGGGAAGAGGAAAGGATGGGTCAAGGAAGCCACTTTTCCTATAGCTTTCCCCACCCCCCACCCCCAGTACAAATCTCTACGCCTCTCTAGGAATGACAAGCCACCCCATGTAAGCATTGTGGGTTAGCCATAGAGTCAGGAAGGATTAGAGACAGTGTGGTGTAGTGGCTAAAGTGTTGGATTGGGAGTCGGGAGATCCGGGTTCTAGTCCCCCACTCGGCCATGGAAACCCACTGGGTGACTTTGGGCCAGTCTCAGACTCTCAGCCCAACGCACCTCACAGGGTTGTTGTTGTGAGGATAAAATGGAGAGGAGGATTATGTACGCCGCCTTGGGTTCCCCAGAGGAAGACAAGGCAGTATATATATATGCAAAAATAATTAAAAATATCCACACTCATCCATAGAGATAAATCAATCCTAAGGGAAACAACCCCTCAATATGAAACTTCTCGAATCTTATGGAAGCAATGGAGAAATGTGGGATTTGTGTGTGTGTGTATGTAATATATATATATATATATATATATATATATATATATATATATATATATATATTCTGTCTTGTTATCTTATTCTCCTCCTAGCTCAGCTTTTAAAAATCATTATTTTATTTATTTTATATCCTGCCTCTCTGCCAAAGAATGCATTTATTTATTTCTCACATTTATATCCCACCTTTTCCTTCAAGGACTCCAAAGTGGTGTACATAATCCTCCTCCTCTCTATTTTATCCTTACAACAACAACCCAGTGAGGTCGGTTCGGCTGAGAGTCCGTGATTGGCCCAAAGTCACCCAGTGAGCTTCCCTGGCCGAGTGAGGACTACAACCTCAGTCTCCCAGTTCAACACTCTAACCACCACACCACACTGGTTTTCATGATGACGATTTTAAATTACAGTCTGTGAGGGGGCAGAGTGACCGGATACAAAAGAGGGCAGGGCTCCTGTAGCTTTAACTGTTGTGATGAAGAGGAAATTTCACTAGGTTCTCCATATATACAAATGACACCTGCTGAAATTCCCTTCTCTATGCAATTGTTAAAGATACAGGAGCCCTGTCCTTCTTTTTGTAGGGTCACCCTATAGTTAAAGTTGCAGGAGCTATACTAGAGTGACCGGATACAAAAGAAGGCAGGGCTCCTGCAGCTTTAACTGTTGTGATGAAGAGGAAATTTCACCAGGTTCTCCATATATACAAATGACATGTGCTGAAATTCCCTTTTCTATACAATTGTTAAAGATACAGGAGCCCAGTCCTCCTTTCCATATGGTCACCCTACTATAGGCAGCTCTCACTTCCACCCCAGGGAGCAAGAGGGGCAGATGGGAGAAGGGAATTGCTGTCAACAGGCCTTATTGGAGAAAGAAGGATTTGACCTATATAGGACCTTGATCTCATGACCCAACGGGTTTGCCCCTTCCTCCCTCTTGGGAGTCATCTCTTCTGATGATGGGATCTGGTCTATGAAAGCTAGTGGCGTAAAAAATGTGTTAGCCTTCAAGGTGAGCACAGTTTTTTCCCTGCAAGAGGGAACACCCCCCCTAAAAAAAACCCCAACAGCTTCCAATGTGAACCCTGCTGTCCATCATGAGAAGGGAAGTGGAGCGATTCCATCGAACCTGCTGAAAATCTCCAGAGTTTTTTCCCCCTCTTCCCTCCTCATCCCTTTTTCCTTGTGTGCCGTGTCTTTTTAGATTGCAAGCCTGCAGGAGCAGGGACTGTCTTGCTTTACTCTAGGAGCCTGAGGAGCAGGATAAAAAACACTTGAAATAAATAATACTTGAAATAAATAAATAAATAAACAAAAGGATCTACAATGAGCACATTTTCTGCTCAGAGAAATTAAATGCACAGGCGATTGCTTAAGGGGATATTTCTCATGCCTCCCTGTGAGACAGTAGTGCTGCATGTTGAAGTATGCTTAGGAAAAAAGGGAACTCACGGAATCATCAACATGCACACGGATTCATAAAGCAACAACTGCTCTATCATTAGTGTATCTTCACACCAGAGCTCTGGGACCCTGGGGCAGTACCGGCCCTACCGTTAGGCAGTGAGGCAACATCAGGGGCAGCGCTGTCAGCTCTCAGTCCTCCTGAGCTTCCAAACTCTATACTTCTGTGGGAGGGGAGTGTTGGTGTGTGCCACATGGCCTGCCCTGCACCCACTAAATCAGGCTGCTGCCCTTGGGTGTCACAGCAGACACTCTCCCAGCACCCAGAGTATATCGCAGGACTTGGGGCCTACAATTCCCATCAGCCCTTGCTAGCACAGCCAATAGTGAAGGTTGATGGGAGTTGTAGGTCAAAACATCTATATACTCCTGGTGTATAGAAACCAGTACATACTGGTACATGTGATGGCCATGTCTCACTAGTTCAAAATATGGCAGCCAGGCCTGGTCACCGGTACACCTAGGGGTGACCACATTACACCAGTTTTAAAATCTCTTCACTGGCTGCCGATTAGTTTTCGGGCAAAGTATAAAGTGTTGGTTATCACCTTTAAAGCCCTACATGGTTTGGGTCCAGGCTACCTGCGGGATCGCCTTCTCCCGTACAATCCGCCCCGCACACTCAGGTCCTCTGGAGAGAATTTACTTCAGTCAGCCAAAATTAGGCTGGCAACCATTACCCAGAGGACCTTTTCCTCTGCTGCTCCCAGACTGTGGAATGGCCTGCCGGGAGAGATTCGCCAGCTTAACAGTCTTTTAGCATTTAAGAAAGCTATTAAGACTGATCTCTGCCGGCAGGCCTGTCCAGTAGAATTTTAGGATGCTTTTAGTATGTTTTAAGTATGTTTTTAGGAAGTTTTAACAATGTATATTGTGTTTTGATTAATATTTTATGTATTTTATACTTCTTCTTGTTCCCCGCCTCGATCAGGATGGAGAGGCAGGTTAAAAATATTTTGATGATGATGATGATGATGATGATGATGATATGCAAAAGGGGGAAAGCGTCCGAAAAGGGACCACGAAAAGAAAAGAAACGCCTCAAGTTGCTAAAAGAGAGGTTTAATTTCTTGTTGTTTCTTCCTGGATAATATTGCCAGGATCCGACCATTTTTGTCTGTCTCTTCTGCCAAGACTCTCGTTCACGCACTGGTTATCTCTCGGTTGGACTACTGCAACCTTCTTCTCTCTGGCCTTCCTTCGTCTCACATCAGTCCGCTGGTCTCTGTCCACCACTCTGCTGCTAAGATCATCTTCTTGGCCCGCCGCTCTGACCATGTCACTCCACTTCTGAAATCTCTTCATTGGCTCCCAATTCACTCCAGAATCCAATATAAACTTCTCCTGTTGACCTTCAAAGCTTTTCACGGTCTAGCTCCTGCCTATCTCTCCTCTCTCATCTCACACTATTGCCCCGCTCGTGCTCTCCGCTCCTCTGATGCCATGCTTCTCGCCTGCCCAAGGGCCTCTACTTCCCTTACTCGGCTTCGTCCTTTTTCTTCTGCTGCCCCTTACGCCTGGAACACTCTTCCAGAACACTTGAGAACTACAAACTCAATCACAGCTTTTAAAACTCAGCTAAAAACTTTTCTGTTCCCTATAGCTTTTAAATGTTGAGTTTGTTCTGACTCTATACTGTTAGCTTCACCCCACCCGGTCCCTGTTTACACTTCCCTGTGCCTGTTTGCATTCTCTTTCCCTCCTTATTGTTTACTACAACTTTATTAGATTGTAAGCCTATGCGGCAGGGTCTTGCTATTTACTGTGTAATCTGTACAGCACCATGTACATTGATGGTGCTATATAAATAAATAATAATAATAATAAAAAAAAAAACACCACTGAAATAAAATGTCTGTTTTAGCATCTTACAATGTTTCTTTTCTATTTGTAGACATGCTTCATCATGGAGACTTTTTGGAAGAGAAGGTTTGCAGAGGTCTCTAAACTAACGGATCAGACTGTATCGTTGGGACTCCAAAATTGTACTGTTTACCACCTAATTTTTAAGAATGTGTCTTCATGATACTGACAGGTAGATCGATAATAGCTAGATGCAAAAAATCTTCTGACTATAGACTGTTTGGGTAATAGAAAGGTGATCCGCAACCCTATGAGAGAAATGGGTTCACCAGTTTTTGCCTTGCTAAGGAACAAAACAAGTTCAATGTCCTTATTCGCAGTTTGGCAAATGTTTATTTTCTTCCTTAACCAGGACGTCTCAGGAACGTTGTCATCTCATGGACCTTTCTGGAAGGACATAAAAGTAGGGTACATCCCACACAGTATCTATGTTATAGACGTCTCTTCATTGACTGTCACGTTTATTGATCTTAAGAAAGTGCTGGTCGGTGGGACCTAAGATTGTAAAGAGGGGAAAAAATTAGGAACAATATTTTCTTCATCAAAACTTTTGTTATTAAAATAAAACAACCGCAGGCACCACCAAAAAAAGAAGATACAGCGAACGCTCATTAAAAACAACAACACTACCCACTCATAAAGGTTACAATTTTGCTACCTTTAAATCAACTGTGTCATAGAACCATAGTAGAGTTGGAAGGGGCCTATAAGGCCATCTAGTCCAACCCCCTGCTCAATGCAGGAATCCACCCTAAAGCATCCCTGACAGATGGTTGTCCAGCTGCCTCTTGAAGGCCTCTAGTGTGGGAGAGCCCACAACCCCCCTAGGTAACTGGTTCCATTGTCATACTGCTCTAACAGTCAGGAAGTTTTTCCTGATGTCCAGCCGGAATCTGGCTTCCTGTCACTTGAGCCCATTTTTCCGTGTCCGGCACTCTGGGAGGATCTAGAAGAGATCCTGGCCCTCCTCTGTGTGACAACCTTTCAAGTATTTGAAGAGTGCTCTCATGTCTCCCCTCAATCTCCTCTTCACCAGGCTAAACATGCCCAGTTGTTTCAGTCTCTCTTCACAGGGCTTTGCTGAGGAGAATTGTATAGGGTGACCATATGAAAAGGAGGACAGGGCTCCTGTATCTTTAACAGTTGCATAGAAAAGGGCATTTCAGCAGGTGTCATTTGTATATATGGAGAACCTGGTGAAATTCCCTCTTCATCACAACATTTAAAGCTGCAGGTGCCCTGCCCTCTTTTAAATCTGGTCACTCTAGTATAGCTCCTGCAGCTTTAACTGTTGTGTTGAAGAGGGAATTTCACCAGGTTCTCCAGATATACAAAGGACACCTGCTGAAATGCCTTTTTCTATGCAACTGTTAAAGATACAGGAGCCCTGTCCTCCTTTTCATATGGTCACCCTGGAATTGTAGGCCCCAAGTCTCTTTCAGTCTGAGGCCAAATTCAATTTCAGAAAAGCTTTTAGAGGCCATATTTCAGTGGTGGGCTGGGCCTAAGGCAAAAAAGGGTGGAGTCAACAAACACACACACACACACACACACACACACACACACACCTGCCCAGGCATATTTGAGGTTAATGCACTTACTGGCCATCAATTTGGATGGCTTTAAACGGGGGTTAGTGAAACTCATGGAGGAGGCTAATGGCTACTAATCCTGATGGCTATGTGCCACCTCCAGTATCTGAGACAGTAAGCTTGTGTGCACCAGTTGCTGGGGAATGTGGGTGGGAGGGTGTTGTTGCACTCATGTCCCACTTGCGAGCTTCCTACAGGCATCTGGTTGGGCACTTGTCAGGTTCTGTCCTGCAGCACCACCTGGTGGCCACAATGCACCTTGCCAGCCGCAGAGTAGTTGCAGGATCCTGGCTCATATCCTCAAGCCCTCACAGGTGGGCTGATGCAGACCAGCTGGGAGCAGCCAGGAAAGGGCTACTGTATTTCTTCAATTCTAAGACGCACTTTTCCCCCCATATAAACATCTCTAAAAATGGGGTGCGTCTTAGAATCGCGGGTGCGATTCTTCTTCTTCGAATCAAAGCTTTTTTCCTGTTAGTGGTATTGAAATTAGTGTGCGTCTTACAATTGATGGCGTCTTACAATCGAAGAAATACGGTATATAAGAACTCTAGACTCCGAACTCGGCTTGCCTCTGGGCCTTGCCTTTTGGGTCCGGCCCTGCCTGGACTCTGTTTGCCGGTTCCACCGCTGTCCATCCCGGCGTTCCTGCGCTGAGGCCTTGCCGCCCACGCCCCGGACCCTGACACCACTGTGGAAACAGAGAGCGGTATCCAACAGTGTCGTTCCGCAAGCTCAAATAGCGGTAGCGGAGCTCCAGTGAACCTTTCCGTTGCACAACTGGTTGTCCATTGAGCTTGCGGAGGTGGTTGTACGACGGCTGCACAAGAGCTACGCGCAATGGGTTGCACAACAAGTTATGGTGACCCTATGGAAAGGAGGACGGTATCTTTAACAGTTGCACAGAAAAGGGGAATTTCAGCAGGTGTCGTTCGTAGGCATGCAGCACCTAGTGAAATTCCCTCTTCATTACAACCGTTAAAGCTGCAGGAGCCTGCGTTGTATCTGGTCAGGCTAGGCAGGGCTCCTGCCTAGCATTACCAGTGGGTTCTCCTTTGTGGGTACAGAGGGACACTTTCAGCTTGAAGGTTTTCCCACCATCTGAGCAGGAGAAAGGGTTCTCTTTGCTGTGGGCTGCCTTATGGGCCTTCAGGGAGGCTTTAACTGTTGAGATGAAGAGGGCATTTCACTAGGTGCTGCATGCCTACAAATGACACCTGCTGGAATCCACTCTTCTGTACAACGGTTAAAGACACAGGAGCCCTGTCCTCCTTTCCTTAGGGTCACCCTAACAGTAAAAGTTTTCGCAACCAGCGCCTCCTCCTTAAAGGGATAGTCTCCAACTGTATTTTCTAGTGTTTATTAAGAAAAAAGGCCAGGGCACTGAGGGAGTCCTCTCTCACATTTACCCTCACGCCATGTCTCACCTGTGTGTGTCCTTTCGTGCCTTCGAAGCTGGCAACGTCTAATAAATCTTTTCCCACAGTGGGGGCACTCATAGGGTTTCTCTCCTGTGTGGGTTCTCTGGTGTGTACAGAGAGACACTTTCAGCTTGAAGGTTTTCCCACAATCCGTGCAGGAGAAAGGGTTCTCTTTGCTGTGGGTTGCCTTATGGGCCTCCAGGGAGGCTTTCTGGTTAAAGCTTTTCCCGCACTCTGGGCAAGTGAACGGTTTCTCCCCGGTGTGTATCCTCTGGTGCCTCGCCAGGTTGCCTTTATTATGGAAGCTTTTCCCGCACTCGGTACATAAGGACGGCTTCTCTCCCGTGTGGACTCTCTGGTGCGTATTGAGGGACGATTGTTGACTGAAGCTTTTCCCACACTCTGTGCACTGATAGGGCTTCTCCCCCGTGTGGGTTCTCTGGTGCATAATAAGGTAACATTTTGAGAAGAAGCTTTTGCCACAGTCTGAGCATGGGTGGCATTTCTCTTTGGCGGGGATCTTGGGGTCCGTAAGGAGGGGCTTGCTGCCATTTATGCTTTTCTTGGAAGATTCTTGCGGCTTCTCCCCTCCGTGCGTTCTTACGTGCGCAAGGAAGCCTCTTCTCCGCTTGAACCTCTTCCCACACTCGGGGCAGATGTACGGTTTCTCTTTCCTGTGGGTTGCTTCGTGTTCCATGAGGCCCACTTTCTGAATGAAGCTTTTCCCACAGGTGGGGCAGGCATGGGGTTTCTCTCCCGTGTGGATTTTCGTGTGTCGTATCAGGTTGCCTTTACTGGAAAACCTCCTGCCACACACCGTACACGCGTTTCTTCTCTCCCTTGTGTGGATTGCCCTGTGTTTACTGAGGGCCTGTTTGTGGACGAAGCTTTTCCCACACTCAGAACACTGACAGGGCCTCTCCCCTGTGTGGATTCTCTGGTGAAAAATGAGGGACATTCGGTTCACGAAGCTTTTCCCACATTCTGGGCATCGATAGGGCTTTTCTCCCGTGTGGGCTCTTTGGTGCAAAACCAATCTCCGCCTACAACGGAAGTTCTTCCCACACTCAGAGCACAGGTAGGGCCTCTCCCCTGTGTGGATTCTCATGTGAACAATAAGGGACATGCGGCTCATGAAGCTTTTCCCGCATTCTGGGCATTGATAGGGCTTCTCTCCCGTATGGGCTCTTTCGTGCAAAATAAAGCTCCGTTGCCAATGGAAGCTTTTGCCGCAGATGGAGCACAGGTAGGGCCTCTCTCCTGCGTGGATTCTCTTATGAACAATAAGGGACACGGGACTCAAGAAGCTATTCCCGCATTCTGGGCATTGATAGGGCTTCTCTCCCGCATGGGCCCTTTCGTGCAAGACAAAACTCTGTCGCCAACGGAAGCGCTTGCTGCAGATGGAGCACTGATAGCGCCTCTCCCCTGTCGGGATTCTCTCGTGCGCGTTCCTTTTGTGCTTCGTCAAGCCGTTTCTGTACCTGAAGCTTTTCTCACACACGGGGCACGAGTAGGTCTCTCCTGCGTGAATTTTCTGATGCACAGCCAGGGACGTTTTCCGCGGGTAGCTCTTCCCGCACTCGAGACATTGGTACGGTTTCTCTCCGGTGTGGGTTCTTTGATGTGCAATGAGGTATGCTTTCTGAGCAAAAGCTTTCCCACAGTTGGAGCACGGGTAGGGTTTGGCTACTCCAGGAGATCCCCCGTGTATGGTCAGGTTCAGACCCCGGAAACAATTCCCTCCGGCCTCTTCCAGTGATATTTCACCGACACCCGCTTGCTCTGGTCTTTCCAACTGACACCTATTGTCTTTATTTGCCTGTACTTGGTCGTTACCTGCTGGATTAAACAAAGAATTATAAGCAGGGCTGGTGCTTTCTTTTAATAAAAAATGAAATCTGGTGCTGAAGCACTCAAATACTGCACCAAAATCTGTATCTAAGGGTTAGCCAGCAGTTCGATGGAAGTAGGATGAATGCAAGAGGCAGCTGGACAGCCATCTGTCAGGGCTGCTTTAAGGTGGATTCCTGCATTGAGCAGGGGGTTGGACTAGATGGCCTTGTAGGCCCCTCCCAACTCTGCTATTCTATGATTCTAATGGTTACAAGTGAACATTCTTATATTTATTTATATCCCGCCTTTTTCCTAGCACTGGGACTCAAGGTGGTTTGCAAGATTAAAACATGTACAATTAAAACATATAAGTATAAATGTATAAGAGCTAAAACAGAATTAAGCCTGCAGTAAAATTAAAAACATGTTATTTTTTTAAAAATACAGTAACAGATTTAAAAATGGGGGGGGGGAGATCCCATAAAGCTTCATAGAATCATAGAATAGCAGAGTTGGAAGGGGCCTACGAGGCCATCGAGTCCAACCCCCTGCTCAATGCAGGAATCCACCCTAAAGCATCCCTGACAGATGCTTGTCCAGCTGCCTCTTGAAGGCCTCTAGTGTGGGAGAGCCCACAACCTCCCTAGGTAACTGGTTCCATTGTCGTACTGCTCTAACAGTCAGGAAGTTTTTCCTGATGTCCAGCCGGAATCTGGCTTCCTTTAACTTGAGCCCGTTATTCCGTGTCCTGCACTCTGGGAGGATCGAGAAGAGATCCTGGCCCTCCTCTGTGTGACAACCTTTTAAGTATTTGAAGAGTGCTTATTGGGTAGCCTTGGGCCAATCACTTTCTCCCTCAGCCTAACCCACCTCGCAGGGTTGTTGTGAAGATAAAAAGGGAGAGACAGCCATGCACATATACTCTGTGGAGAAAGGTGGCCAATGTACTGCCCAAAGTAGCGTAAGATAAATCAGTGGGGGTTAATGACTTCAAGCTGGCCCTGACCCCCTTACCTGAGTTGGTGTTAGTGGCTTCTATTTCACCTGATCCTTGAGGATCCAGCAGCCATGGGTCTTCCCAGTGCTCCAGCTGGGAGACGAGGTCAGGCTTGGGGGGCGGAAATCCCTCTTGGGGAAAAGAATAGAAGGAAATGATCAGGAGGAATTCAGCACCCAGCAGATACTCGTCTGAGGTCTCTCAACAATCTTTGCAGGAGGAGAATCAACCACAACCCTGCTCAGTCACTAGCACAATCTTGTGGTTAGAGGTCTCTGCTACTACACAACCTGGGCCTGCTTTATTCCGTATACGGGTAAATCCTTTATTCTGAAGACAAGTGTGTCAGGGGGTTACTATTGGGCCTGTTCAGACAACACGCTAAGCCATGGTTAGGCCGGTAACCCTTTTGCAGCAAATGGTTAGTGAGTGTGTTTAAACCATAGTTATGTAGCCACCATGGTTAGGAATGGTTCACTCGATAAGCTAAGCCATAACAGAGTGTGTTGTCATCAGTATGCTGAAGACACGCAGTTCTATTTCTCCTTTTCATCTTCATCAGGTGAGGCTGGGGATGTGTACTGCCCAAAGTACACATTTCCGAGCCCAATTCAAGGTGCTGGTTTTGACCTATAAAGCCTTACACGGCTTGGGACCACAATACCTGACGGAACGCCTCTCCCGATGTGAATATACCCGGTCACTACGTTCAACATCTAAGGTCCTCCTCCGGGTGCCTACTCCGAGAGAGGCTCGGAGTGTGGCAACGAGGGACAGGGCCTTTTCGGTGGTGGCCCCCAGACTTTGGAACGATCTCCCTGACGAGGCTCGCCTGGCGCCAACGCTGCTATCTTTCCGGCGCCAGGTTAAGACTTTCCTCTTTGCCCAGGCATATGGTGGCACATCTTAATCACCCACATGTTTAGTTTTTTAACGGTTTTTAATGCTTTATGTGTGTATGTTCTGTGTTTCAGTTTTAAATTTTGTATACTTGTTTTTATCTCAATTTTAGAATTTCTGTAAACCACCCAGAGAGCCCTGGCTATGGGAGCGGTATATAAGTTTAATAAATAAATAAATAAATAAATAAATGTGCTGATCTGGTGCCTGGATGCAACAATGGACTGGATGAAGGTTAATAAACTGAAACTCAATCCAGACAAGACTGAGATGCTGTTAGTGGGTGGTTCCTCTGACCGGATGGAAGGTGCTCAACCGGTTCTGGATAGGGTTGCACTCCCCCTGAAGGAGCAGGTTCGTAGTCTGGGGGTTCTCCTAGCACCATCTCTGTCCCTTGAGGCTCAGGTGGCCTTGGTAGCTTGGAGTGCCTTCTACCATCTTTGGTTGGTGGCCCAGCTACGCCCCTATCTGGCCAGGGATAACCTGGCTTCAGTTGTCCATGCTCTGGTAACCTCCAAGTTAGATTACTGCAATGCACTCTGCGTAGGGCTGCCTTTGAAGACGGTTCGGAAGCTGCAGCTCGTGCAAAATGCAGCAGCCAGACTGATAACTGGGACCAGAACGTTCGAACATTTAACACCGATTCTGGCCTGCTTGCATTGGCTGCCTATGCATTTCTGAACCCGATTCAAGGAGCTGGTTTAAACCTATAAAAGCCTTACACGGCTTAGGACCACAATACCTGACGGAATGCCTCTCCCGACACGAACCGACCCATACACTGCGCTCAACATCTAAGGTCCTCCTCTGAGTGCCTACTCTGAGGGAAGCCTTTTCAGCAGTGGCCCCCCAATTATGGAATGATCTCCCCAACGAGGCTCGCCTGGCGCCAACGTTGTTACCTTTTCGGCGCCAGGCTAAGACTTTTCTCTTCTCCCAGGCAGTTAACAACATATGCTGAATTTTTAACTGACCCCGGAATAGCTGTTTTAAATGGATATCGCTGTTTTTATGCTTTTAAATTTTGGTATATTTGTTTTTGAATGTTCACTGTTTTTAACTTTTGTAAACCGCCCAGAGAGCTTCGGCTATGGAGCGGTATATAAATGTCATAAATAAATAAAATAAATAAATAAATATTTAGCTCAAAATGCTTAACCACCATGGCTCAGCGTGTTGTCTGAACAGGATTGTTGTTGCTGCTGTTGTTATTATTATTTTAAAAACCCAAGCTATATTTCCTGTACCCTCCATCCACTATCTTATATAATATTTATCTGAAATGCATTGTGTTTCATGGGGGGATTTTCATAACCCAATCTGCACTGTTTGGATTCTTTTTCTTCTTCTTCTTCTTTTTTTTTAATTGTTGAAGTTTCTGGAAGCAGATCAGATTTTTAACAAACTCACTCCAACTCTACATGGAATAACGGGCTCAAGTGACAGGAAGCCAGATTCTGGCTGGACATCAGGAAAAATATCCTGACTGTTAGAGCAGTACGACAATGGAACCAGTTACCTAGGGAGGTTGTGGGCTCTCCCACCCTCAGAGGCCTTCAAGAGGCAGCTGGACAACCGTTTGCCAGGGATGCTTGAAGGTGGATTCCTGCATTGAGCAGGGGGTTGGACTTGATGGCCTTATAGGCCCCTTCCAACTCTACAATTCTATGATACTATTCTATGAAAAAGGGCTGCCCTGGCTTCTCTCCCCTCACCCCAAGTCTGATGAAGAAGGGGGACCCTTACCCAACAGTGACACCACGTTCCCAAAATTCTCAAGCATGATCTCCCTGTACAAGGCTCTTTGGTCTGGCCCCAGCAGAACCCATTCGTCCTCGGTGAAATAGATGGCCACATCTTCAAAAGTCACCAGCCCCTACAAGAAGATCGGTTAGTCTAGAAAATACCCTGTTTTATTGCCAAGGCCTCACGGCAGAAAAGGAAAACTAAAATTATCACGGGTCTTTAGCATATTCTGTATGAGGGAAGGTTACAACAGCTGGGATTGTTCGGCTTGGAAAAAAGGAGGCTGAGGGGAGATGTGATAGAGGTGTACAAAATGATGCCTGGTGTGGAGAATGCAGAGAGGGAGGCATTTTTGTCCCTTTCCCATAATGCTAGAACCCAAAGGAGTCACCCCATGAAGCTGATGGGTGGGACGTTCAGAACAGATAAACAGCAGGAATTCCTCACACAGCACATAGTCAAATTCACTATCACAAGATGTGGTGACGGCCACCAATTTGTAAACAAGGGTTGGATAAATCCCTGGAGGAGAAGGCTATCAATGGCTACTAGTGCTGATAATTATGTGCTACGTCCAGTAGCAGAGGCAGTAAGATGTCAACTATGCCAGAGGAAATCTCTCACGTGGTCACCTATGGCAGGACTGCAGAACCATTTTAGAGTGGTGGCAAATTACTTCCCACGGGGCCCTCTACAAGCAAGCAGACACCAGTGGGCACACCTAGGTTGACCCTATGAAAAGGAGGACAGGGCTCCTGTAACTTTAACAGTTGCATAGAAAAGGACGTTTCAGCAGGTGTCATTTGTATATATGAGGAACCTGGTGAAATTCCCTCTTCATCACAACAGTTAAATCTGCAGGAGCTATACTAGAGTGACCAGATTTAAAAGAGGGCAGGGCTCCTGCAGCTTTAACTGGTGTGATGAAGAGGGAATTTCACCAGGTTCTCCAGATATACAAATGGCACCTGCTGAAATTTCCTTTTCTATGCAACTGTTAAAGATACAGGAACCCTGTCCTCCTTTTCATATTGTCACCCTAGTACACATCCCACTGATATCTCTGATAACAATGCGGATTCCTCCAAGGGGGCTCCATGGCTGGATGCAGAAACTCCGCAGGCCATATTACGGCCCATGGGCCAGAAGCTCTGCACCCCTGTTCTGAAGTTAATTCCTATTCCATTCAGTGGGGCTTAATCCTAAAAAACTGGATATATTTATTAGGGTGACCACATGGAAAGGAGGACAGGGCTCCTGTCTCTTTAACAATGACATAGAAAAGGAAATTTCAGCAGGTGTCCTTTGTAGGCATGCAGCACCTGGTGAGATTCCCTCTTTATCACAACAGCTAAAGCTGCAGGAGCCCTGCCCTCTTTGGTATCTGGTCAAGAGGGCAAGGCTCCTGCAGCTTTAACTGTTGTGCTGAAGAAGGCATTTCAGCAGGTGTCATTTGTATGCAGGCAGCACCTGGTGAAATTCCCTCTTCATTTTATTTATTTTATTCATTATTGCATTTATATCCCTCCTTTTCCCCCCCCCAAGGAACCCAAGGTGGCGAACATAATCCTCCTCCTCTCCATTTTATCCTCACAACAACAACCCTGTGAGGTGGGTTGGGCTGAGAGTCTGTGACTGGCCCAAAGTCACCCAGTGGGTTTCCATGGCCCAGTGGGGACTAGAACCCGGATCTCCCAGTCCAACACTTTAGCCGGTATACCATACCGGCTCTCATCACAACAAAGACGCAGGAGCCCTGCCTAGCATGACCAGATACAAAAAGGGCAAGGCTCCTCCAGTATGTTCCTCCTGATAAAAAACCCACAGCAACTTTCTCAAGAACCTCCTACCTGAACTGCTCTCACTGCAACCCTCTTCCTCGGAGGAGGAAGGGACAATCCAGATCGAGATGACATTCTGTGTTCCGTAGGGAAGGAAAAAGGAACATGTTAGGGCAGGGAGAGGCGCACACAAGAGACCACCACCCCCCCATGCAGGGAAAAAGAGGGAGAATTAGATGCTTCTGAAGAAGAGGAAGAGAAGTTTCTTCTCCATACACCAGCATCACCCACCCACCCCATGCAGTGGTGTGAAGGGGAAAAAAGAGAGAATGAGACGCTTCTGAAGAAGAGGAGGAGGAGGAGGAAGAGGAGGAGGTGAAGAAGTTTCTTCTCTGCACACCAGCATCACCCACCCACCCCATGCAGTGGTGTGAAGGGAAAAATGAGACGCTTCTGAAGAGGAGGAGGAGGAGGAGGAGGAGGAGGAGGAGGAGGAGGAGAAGTTTCTTCTCCATACACCAGCATCACCCACCCACCCCATGCAGCGGTGTGAAGGGAAAAAAGAGAGAATTAGACGCTTCTGAAGAGGAGGAGGAGGAGGAGGAGGAGGAGGAGGAGGAGAAGTTTCTTCTCCATACACCAGCATCACCCACCCACCCCATGCAGTGGTGTGAAGGGAAAAAAGAGAGAATGAGACGCTTCTGAAGAAGAGGAGGAGGAGGAAGAGGAGGAGGAGGAGGAGGAGACGTTTCTTCTCCATACACCAGCATCACCCACCCACCCCATGCAGTGGTGTGAAGGGAAAAAGAGGGAGAATTAGATACTTCTGAAGAGGAGGAGGAGAAGGAGGAGGTGAAGAAGTTTCTTCTCCATACACCAGCATCACCCACCCACCCCATGCAGTGGTGTGAAGGGAAAAAAGAGAGAATGAGACGCTTCTGAAGAGGAGGAGGAGGAGGAGGAGGAGGAGGAGAAGTTTCTTCTCCATACACCAGCATCACCCACCCACCCCATGCAGTGGTGTAAAGGGAAAAAGAGGGAGAATTAGATGCTTCTGAAGAAGAGGAAGAGGAGGAGGAGGAGGAGGAGGAGGAGAAGTTTCTTCTCCATACACCAGCATCACCCACCCACCCCATGCAGTGGTGTGAAGGGAAAAAAGAGAGAATGAGACGCTTCTGAAGAGGAGGAGGAGAAGGAGGAGGTGAAGAAGTTTCTTCTCCATACACCAGCATCACCCACCCACCCCATGCAGTGGTGTGAAGGGGAAAAAAGAGAGAATGAGACGCTTCTGAAGAAGAGGAGGAGGAGGAAGAGGAGGAGGTGAAGAAGTTTCTTCTCTGCACACCAGCATCACACGCACACCCCATGCAGTGGTGTGAAGGGAAAAAAGAGAGAATTAGACGCTTCTGAAGAGGAGGAGGAGAAGGAGGAGGTGAAGAAGTTTCTTCTCCATACACCAGCATCACCCACCCACCCCATGCAGTGGTGTAAAGGGAAAAAGAAGGAGAATTAGATGCTTCTGAAGAAGAGGAAGAGGAGGAGGAGGAGGAGGAGGAGAAGTTTCTTCTCCATACACCAGCATCTCCCACCCACCCCATGCAGCGGTGTGAAGGGAAAAAGAGGGAGAATTAGATACTTCTGAAGAGGAGGAGGAGAAGGAGGAGGTGAAGAAGTTTCTTCTCCATACACCAGCATCACCCACCCACCCCATGCAGTGGTGTGAAGGGGAAAAAAGAGAGAATGAGACGCTTCTGAAGAAGAGGAGGAGGAGGAAGAGGAGGAGGTGAAGAAGTTTCTTCTCTGCACACCAGCATCACACGCACACCCCATGCAGTGGTGTGAAGGGAAAAAAGAGAGAATTAGACGCTTCTGAAGAGGAGGAGGAGAAGGAGGAGGTGAAGAAGTTTCTTCTCCATACACCAGCATCTCCCACCCACCCCATGCAGCGGTGTAAAGGGAAAAAGAGGGAGAATTAGATGCTTCTGAAGAAGAGGAAGAGGAGGAGGAGGAGGAGGAGGAGGAGAAGTTTCTTCTCCATACACCAGCATCTCCCACCCACCCCATGCAGCGGTGTAAAGGGAAAAAGAGGGAGAATTAGATGCTTCTGAAGAAGAGGAAGAGGAGGAGGAGGAGGAGGAGGTGAAGAAGTTTCTTCTCCATACACCAGCATCACCCACCCACCCCATGCAGTGGTGTGAAGGGGAAAAAAGAGAGAATGAGACGCTTCTGAAGAAGAGGAGGAGGAGGAAGAGGAGGAGGTGAAGAAGTTTCTTCTCTGCACACCAGCATCACCCACCCACCCCATGCAGTGGTGTGAAGGGAAAAAAGAGAGAATTAGACGCTTCTGAAGAGGAGGAGGAGAAGGAGGAGGTGAAGAAGTTTCTTCTCCATACACCAGCATCTCCCACCCACCCCATGCAGCGGTGTAAAGGGAAAAAGAGGGAGAATTAGATGCTTCTGAAGAAGAGGAAGAGGAGGAGGAGGAGGAGGAGGAGGAGAAGTTTCTTCTCCATACACCAGCATCTCCCACCCACCCCATGCAGCGGTGTGAAGGGAAAAAGAGGGAGAATTAGATGCTTCTGAAGAAGAGGAGGAGGAGAAGTTTCTTCTCCATACACCAGCATCACCCACCCACCCCATGCAGTGGTGTGAAGGGAAAAAACAGAGAATTAGATGCTTCTGAAGAGGAGGAGGAGGAGATGATTCTTCTCCAGACACCAGCATCACAACCCCCACCACCCCTTTGAACTCACGGCTTTGCCCTGCGCACCAGCCTGGCTTCTCCTTAACTGAGAAATTCAACCCAAACAGCCAGCCGAAGGGGAAGAGGAAAGGATAGGAAGAGGAAGCAAGTTTTCTCCTGTCCTCCCCTGCCATCCCCACCATACAACTCCCCACGCCTCTCTAGGAATTGCAAGTCTCTGCAGACAAGCATTGGCCGAGCAATAGAGTCGGGCCGGGTGAAAACCACAGCCGACCAGGGAATCCCTAGATGTAGGCAAATGGTAGAGTAACGACTCTCCCCACCCACGCACCCATCCTCCACACACACACATTCCCAATATTTGGATATAGAACTTATGAGAGCAAGTTGGAGTGTTAATGTAGTTTTCCCCTTTGCGTGGGAATTATTTCTCCCCAATCCCCTCAATCTTCATATATATATATATATTCAAAAACTCGTCCTTATGCCAGTCCTTTATCCAAGCACCTTGGACAGCTCCTCTAGAGTTCTGACTGGTTCTGAATGAGACCCACAGCGGATCTGAGATGGGATTTTATTTAATTTTATTTATTACATTTTTATACCGCCCAATAGCCGAAGCTCTCTGGGCGGTTCACAAAAATTAACCACTGGAGCCACCAGACTTCACTGCACGCTGCGTCAGAAGGTGGTGGACCCTCCTTGGTTGGGCATTTTAAATCAGAGGCCGGATGCCCACCTGTCAGGGGTGCTGTATTTATTTATTTATTTATTTATTTATTACATTTCTATACCGCCCAATAGCCGGAGCTCTCTGGGCGGTTCACAAAAATTAAAAACATTCAAGGTATAAAACAACAGTATAAAACCATAATATAAAATACAATAGAAAAGCTCAACCAGATAAAAACAGCAGCAATGCAAAATTACAAATTTAAAACACCAAGTTAAAAATTATTTATAGACTGTTAAAATGCTGGGAGAATAAAAAGGTCTTCACCTGGCATCTAAAAGCAAGACATCCAGTTGGGCTTTCTCCTCCTCCTCCTCCTCCTCCTCCTCCTCCTCCTCCTCCTCCTCCTCCTCCTCCTCCTCCTCCTCCTCCCCAGAGACAGTTACCTATTTGAGTCTGAATAACTTGAGAGACCAGTAGCTAAGGATCTGGTGAGACTTCAAGGTTGGCCACTTGTTAGAGGAGTAGCTAGGATAGAGCGATCTCTGATAGCTTACTATCTTTGGAGTCTGGCCAGGAGACGGGTGGGATTAACATGAACATAATAGTACATCTGAATCCTTGAGACACTTTCAACATGGGCAGATCCAGAAAGGTGCTGTGTATCTTTCTGGATACACAGTAGCTAAATCTTGTCATTTTTTCCTGTATAATATTGCCAGGATTCGATCATTTTTGTCTGTCTCTTCTGCCAAGACGCTTGTTCATGCGCTGGTTATTTCACGGTTGGACTACTGCAACCTTCTTCTCACTGGCCTTCCTTCTTCTCACATCAGTCCGTTGGTTTCTGTTCACCACTCTGCCGCAAAGATCATCTTCTTGGCTTGCCGCTCTGACCATGTTACTCCGCTTCTGAAATCTCTTCATTGGCTTCCAATTCACTTCAGAATCCAATATAAACTTCTCCTGTTAACCTTCAAAGCTTTTCACTGTCTAGCTCCTTCCTATCTCTCCTCTCTCATCTCACACTATTGCCCCGCTCGTGCTCTTCACTCCTCTGATGCCATGTTTCTCGCCTGCCCAAGGGCCTCTATTTCCCTTGCTCGGCTTCGTCCATTTTCTTCTGCTGCCCCTTATGCCTGGAACGCTCTTCCAGAACATTTGAGAACTACAAGTTCAATCACGGCTTTTAAAGCTCAACTAAAAACTTTTCTTTTTCCTAAAGCTTTTAAAACTTGATGTTGTTTGGACTTTATACTGTTAGTTTTACCCTACCCTGTGCCTGCTTACCCTACCCTGTGCCTGTTTGCATTCTCTTCCCCTCCTTATTGTTTTACTAGGATTTTATTAGATTGTAGGCCTATGCGGCAGTGCCTTGCTATTTACTGTTTTACTCTGTACAGCACCATGTACATTGATGGTGCTATATAAATAAATAAATAATAATAATAATAATAATAATAATAATGGCTTTTATTGGAGTCACGCCCGTTGCCACTTGCTGTGATTCCCGGCAGCTGCAGGGACATAATTTTATTTATTTATTTATTTATTTATTACATTTCTATACCGCCCAATAGCTGGAGCTCTCTGAGTGGTTCACAAAAATTAAAATCATTCAAAGCATAAAACAACAGTATAAAACCATACTATAAAATACAATAGAAAAGCTCAACCAGATAAAAACAGCAGCAATGCAAAATTACGAATTTAAAACACCGAGTTAAAAATTATTTATAGACTGTTAAAATGCTGGGAGAATAAAAAGGTCTTCACCTGGCGTCTAAAAGCATATAATGTAGGTGCCAAGTGAACCTCCTTAGGGAGCTCATTCCACAGCCGGGGTGCCACAGCAGAGAAGGCCCTGCTCCTGGTAGCCACCTGCCTCACTTCTGTAGCTGCAGATGTCTTGCATGGGCAGGGGTTTAAACTACCCTATTTCTTCGATTCTAAGACTCACTTTTCCCCCCATATAAACATCTCTAAAAATGGGGTGCATCTTAGAATTGCGGGTGCATCTTAGGTGTTTTTTTTTCTGTTGGTGGTACTGAAATTAGTGTGCGTCTTACAATCGATGGCGTCTTACAATCGAAGAAATACGGTAGATGGCAACCCTATCCCAGGTTGTCTTTGCTGGAGATTTGAGAGGATGGCATACGACAACCCTGCGCTGTAGTCCAGTGCAGGTTGGAGCCGGGGCTGATTTGGATTTCCGGTGGGGGAAAAACCCTCCACACGAAACTGGAAAGGTCGTAGACGCCTGCAGTTGGAAGGGATCTCAAATCACCATCTACCGTAGTTTAACCCCCTGCCCATGCAAGACTTCTGCAGGTACAGCATCCCTGACAGGTGGACATCCAGCCTCTGATTTAAAATGCCCAACGAAGGAGAGTCCACCACCTTCTGTCAGAACTCTAAAGGAGCTACCTAAGGATTCACTGCCCCGCTGACATCGGAGACACCAGCCTCCACATATTTAGTCAAAATCCCCTTTTGTGTGAAATTAAGCATATCCCTATAGCCAATCAGGAAGCAATAGCCATTCTCTGTAATTTTATCACAGCCCGTAGGTTTGGGGATTTTGTTGAGGACGTGGAGGAAGCAATTAACCAAGATCAGCGTCAGAAACCCACCAGCAAGAGCTATCAGGCTGGTGGGTACTAGAGACAGGGCTTTTTCACCTTTGGACCTCCCTGCCCAGAGAGATATGTATGGCTTCTTCACTGATGGCCTTAAACACCCACACCCACACCCACACCCTGAAGACTCATTTATTCAAATCATTCACTGCAGCTACTGTTGCTGTCTGTGTATTTAATTCTAATTCAGCAAAATGCCCTGAAAGGAAGGCTCTCATTCCTGGGTGGTAGTTGTGACATGCGATCCCTGCACTGTGGGTTGTTTAGGGCTAAACAACCAGAGTTTTAACCCATGGTTTGTTGTGCCGGGTTTCCGAATCACGACAGGGCATTCCTGGCATGTTTAGCAAAGCAGAAGCGATGAGTGCAGCTAATTGTGGGTTGTTTAAATACCCTCCAAAGTCTGCAATAACCATAAATATCTGTGTGCCTCTGTTTCTGCCAAGTGAAAATAAAATGTTGCATACTTGATAATCTCTTGGGAGGACAAAATACATACTTTCAAGGAGGTTTTTGGTTGAATTCTGAATCCATGCTACATACTTTCGTGGAGGTTAAGGCTAAAAATGGCCACGACTAGCCGTGATGGCTATATATTGTTACCTCAGTACCAGATGGGGATATACCTCTCAATACTCATTCCTGGGTTGCAAACAGCAGAGGCTGGCTATTGTCGTGATTTTGAGCTTCCCAAAGGCATCTGGTAGAGCCCGTGGTGGCACCAGAAGGCTGGGCTAGAAAGGCCAGCTTTCTGTAACCTCTGGACCCCCAGACAGGTAGGACTACAGCCCCCATCATCTGTGGCTGGGGGCAATGGGAGCTATAGTCCAACGCATCTGAAGGGGCATTGCAGTGTTTTGGGGTGTCTGGTGGGGGACTACTGCGGCAACAGGATGCTGATTTAGAGAGGCCGGGCTACTGGAACCTGAGCCCCTCTGAATGGGGGGTGGACTACAGCTCCCATCATCCATGGCTGGGGATGATGGGAGTCATAGTCCATCCGGCCTGGAGGGAGCCACGTTGTAGGGAGGCTGAGGGAAGCCTTCAGCCTGTAATAATAATAATAATAATAATAATAATAATAATAATAATAACAACAACAACAACAACAACAACAACAATAATATTTCTTACCCGCCTCTCCGATTGGATCGAGGTGGGGAACAACAGCAAGCATAAAATACATAAAATACATAAAATACTGATTAAAGACATAGTAAACACTGTTGAAATCAGCCTAAAAATCATCCTGTTCAAGCTCTTTTGTTCTGTATTTTGATCCAGCAGATTCCTAGAAAGGCCATTGGAGAAGGGGAGAAGGGGAGTGGGGGGGTGCATGGGGGGGTGGGCGAAGGGGAGGAGGGTCCTTCCTGCCCCACCCCATCTCCTGGTGGCAAAGGGGCTTTTTAAAAATGTCCTCCCAGCGTTGCTCGGAGGAGTTTGGGGGTTGTTGCGTCGGGAGCAGATTCCCAGGGGGGCTGCACAAAAGCTGCAAGGAAGGACCGGGTGAGTCCAAGGAGGAGCGTGGGGGGGGAGAGAGAAAAAGATATGGACTCTGTGTGTGTGTGTGTGTGTGTGTGTTTGTGCTGATGGGGGTGCCGGGAAAGGACGAGGGAATCAATGGGAATGAATCAATGAAAGAGGAAACCGGAGGGTCGTGGGACAAAGAGCTGAACTGGCGATCATCGCGCAGTTGGTCGCCTGGGGCTGCTGGATAAAGTCATAGAATCATAGAATAGCAGAGTTGGAAGGGGCCTACAAGGCCATCCAGTCCAACCCCCTGCTCAATGCAGGAATCCACCCTAAAGCATCTCTGACAGATGCTTGTCCAGCTGCCTCTTGAAGGCCTCTAGGGTGGGAGAGCCCACAACCTCCCTAGGTAACTGATTCCATTGTCCAACTGCTCTAACAGTCAGGAAGTTTTTCCTGATGTCCAGCTGGATTCTGGCTTCCTTTAACTTGAGCCCGTTATTCCGTGTCCTGCACTCTGGGAGGATTGAGAAGAGATCCTGGCCCTCCTCTGTGTGACAACCTTTCAAGTATTTGAAGAGTGCTATCATGTCTCCCCTCAATCTTCTCTTCTCCAGGCTAAACATGCCCAGTTCCTTCAGTCTCTCTTCATAGGGCTTTGTTTCCAGACCCCTGGATGATCCTGGGATCATCCTTCCCCAACCCGGTGCCCTCCGGATGGTTTGGACTTCAGTTCCCGTCAGCCCCCTCCAGCATGGCTAATGGTCACGAATGCTGGAGCTGTCCAAAAAAATTGGAGGGCGCCGAGTTGGGGAAGGCTGAGCCAGAGGGTTGGACTAGGAAAAGGGAGATCTGGGTTCAAATCCACCCCCCTTGTGTCAGTCGCACGCTCTAACCTCCCTTGCAGAGTTGTTGGGAGGACTAAACGGGAGGTGGGGAGGGAAGAAAGAATCATGGGCGACAGCCTTCCTCCACTGGGCCCCCTCTCCATCTGAGTCGGACTACAACAACCAGCATCCACTTGCCACTGGTGTTTGATAGGAGTTGCAGACGGAGGGCGCTGGCTTGTGAAGAGCAGAGGGATACAGTCTTGAGAAAGAAATGTAATCAATCAAGAAAAGAAATAAAACTGTATTTACTGGCAGTTTTTCCCTAAGGGTCTCGGGCACAGAAAGTCTTTTGTCCCATCACCTGGAGGTCCCTGAGCCTTTTTTAAATCTGGAGGTGCCAGGATCAAACACCTTCGTAATATAAGGAGTGATAGCTGGCTGCATGTGAAGATACCTGTTAATATGTTAATGCAGAATAACAGAGGAGGGGCCCCTCAAATTATGTTTTCCCCTCCAAGCCCCCCAATACACAGTCCGATTCAAGATCAATGGGCCTTAGCTGCCCACAGAAAGGTACATTACACCAAATTACTAACAGAAAATAAATTCTTGAATTATATGTAGAGTAATATGATCTAGTACAAAGTTAGTGCAGACCAGCAAAGGGAGGTACATGACATAATCTTTTTATTTTCTTTTATTAATTATTTTTATTATTAATAAATTATAATAAAATATTACCAAACACTACCCCCCCGCACACGCACACACACGCACACATGTTTATCTAACTTTTGCTTAATGGTTTTACTTATATATATGAGGCCTTTACTTTTTAAATACAGGATGATATGAAGAAAGGAGAATCATAGAATCATAGAATAGTAGAGTTGGAAGGGGGCTATAAGGCCATCGAGTCCAACCCCCTGCTCAGTGCAGGAATCCACCCTAAAGCATCCCTGACAGATGATTGTCCAGCCACAACCTCCCTAGGTAGCTGGTTCCATTGTCGTCCTGCTCTAACAGTCAGGAAGTTTTTCCTGATGTCCAGCTGGAATCTGGCTTCCTGTCACTTGAGCCCATTATTCTGTGTCCTGCACTCTGGGATGATGGAGAAGAGATCCTGGCCCTCCTCTGTGTGACAACCTTTTAAGTATTTGAAGAGTGCTTTCATGTCTCCCCTCAATCTTCTCTTCTCCAGGCTAAACATGCCCAGTTGTTTCAGCTTTGTTTCCAGAAGGAATAACTAAAGGGGAGGAAAGGGGGGTAGGATTTGGATGTATTGGGGGGGGATTAATCTAATGACCTGTTAATAACTAAAAATAACAAAAATAACAAAAATCTTGGGAAGTAAGTCCAGGAAGCCAACTTTGACGGAGGCCTTGGGAGAAGGTGGCAGGTTCAAGGGTGACCATATGGAAAGGAGGACAGGGCTCTTGTGTCTTTAACAGTTGTATAGAAAAGGGAATTTCAGCAGGTGTCCTTTGTATGCATGCAGCACCTGGTGACACTTCCTCTTCATCACCACAGTTAAAGCTGCCGGGGTCCTGCAGCTTTCACTGCTGTGATGAAGAGGGGATTTCACCAGGCGCTGCATGCATACAAAGGACACCTGCTGAAATTCCCCTTTTCTGCTATAGAGCATGACCTGAGCTTGATTTTGAAACTTTATTGTTTTCTTCCAATATTTTTCTTCATTTTAATAGGGCTGTATCCAGTTTTAGCTATATCTTGAAATCAATGGGATAGGCGTTACTCATGATTACTTGCCCCACTGATTTCAGTATGTCTTGGCCCTTTCTACACCTAAGGGTTATCCCAGGAAAATGGAGGGATCGTCCCTGCTTGCTCTCAGGAACCCCTGTGTGTCATTTGGATGCTCAGGGACGATCCCGGGGGGAAAAGGCAGGTGTAGAAACGGCCCTAATCTCAGCATGAGTAAGTTTAGATCCAACCCATCCTTTTTAAAAGTGTTGTTTTGGGGCATTGGTAATTCGTGCTAGCCGTTCTGGATATTTTTTTGGAGTAGAAAAAGCAGGATGAAAAAATGATTGCCAGTAAATAATTATTTTCTAATTTATGAAATTTAAGTTCTCAATTTCCCTATATTTACCTGAACCATTTTTTTGTGGGGCGAGACAAGTTTAAACCAGGACATGGTGAGTTCTTCATAGAATCATAGAATAGCAGAGTTGGAAGGGTCCTACAAGGCCATCGAGTCCAACCCCCTGCTCAGTGCAGGAATCCACCCTAAAGCATCCCTGACAGATGCTTGTCCAGCTGCCTCTTGAAGGCCTCTAGTGTGGGAGAGCCCACAACCTCCCTAGGTAACTGATTCCATTGTTGTCCTGCTCTAACAGTCAGGAAGTTTTTCCTGATGTCCAGCTGGAATCTGGCTTCCTGTAACTTGAGCCCGTTATTCCGTGTCATTTCATGCTTCCTTTATTTCTCCCCTATTTCCTGTGATCCAGGGGTTTTGACTCCAAAGTCCACTCAGGTTTCTCAGATGAAGCTAGAAGAAGAATCATCCGCTTGCCTCAAACTAGAAGAGGAGCTATCCATGCAGGTCAAGGTAGAAGAGAAGTCCCCCATCTGGGACAAGCTAGAAGAGGAACCATCTACCCAAATAATTCTGGAAGAGGAGCCATCTGTCCAACACAAACTAGAAAGGGGACAGTATGTTCACCACAGGAAAGAAAAGGAGCCCTCCATCCAGGTCAACCTAGACGAGGAACCATTCATCCGGACGTTTCTAGGAGAGGAGACATCTACCCAGTACAAGCTACGGGCGCCACAGTCCTCTCATCGTGAGCGAAACAAGGACCTGTCTGTCCAGGTCAAGCTGGAAGAGGATTCCTTTGTCCAAGTCAAGTTAGAAGAAGATTCCTTCGTTCAGGTCAAACTGGAAGAGGATTCCATCATCCAGGTCAAGCTGGAAGAAGATTCTTCCGTTGAGGATCTTGAAAACCCCGGGGAAGAGGAGGCAAAAGGGATCTTTTATGAAGGTGAGGGCAACCCAGCCAGGTATCCATAATTATATCTTGAGTATATGTAGATAACGGTGGGAGATTCAGGACAAATAAAAGGAAAGATTTCTTTACACAGCACATAGTTAAAGTATGGAATTCACTGACATAAAATGTACTGATGGCCACCCATTTGGATGGCTTTAAAACGGGGTTGGATAAATTCTTGGAGGAGAAGGTTATCAAGGGCAACTAGTCCTGATGGTTGTGTGCTATCTCCAGTATTCGAGGCAATAAGCCTGTGTGCACCAGTTGCTGTGGAACATGGGCGGGAGGGTGCTGTTCCACCAAGTCCTGCTTTGTTGGTCCCTAGCCGATGGCTGGTTGGCCACTGTGTGAACAGAGTGCTGGACTAGATGGACCCTTGGTTAGGGTGACCCTATGAAAAGGAGGACAGGGCTCCTGTATCTTTAACAGTTGCATAGAAAAGGGAATTTCAGCAGGTGTCATTTGTATATATGGGGAACCTGGTGAAATTCCCTCTTCATCACAACAGTTAAAGTTGCAGGAGCCTTGCCCTCTTTTAAATCTGGTCACTCTAGTATAGCTCCTGCAGCTTTAACTGCTGTGATGAAGAGGGAGTTTCACCAGGTTCTCCATATATACAAATGACACCTGCTGAAATTCCCTTTTCTATGCAAATGTTAAAGATACAGGAGCCCTGTCCTCCTTTTCATAGGGTCACCCTACCCTTGGTCTGATCCAGCAGGGCTCTTCTTATGTTCTTACATTCCCTGTGTGCCCTGCAGATTTCTGTAACCTCTAGCCAGGGAGCTTTGGAGCAAGGTGGGGAGGCCATGCGGTGCATAGGAAGCTGCATAAATGTGCTTCTGTAGTCTCCCCCACACCCAGGGATGCCACATTTTTGCCCTCCCTGTGCTCCGCTCCCAAGCCCCGAGAAGGAGCTGGGGCAGAGAGAACAGCTATGAAAAGGTAGGGGAGGCGGAGGGGCAAGCAGTTCCCAGAAAATGACAAATCATATGGCCATCTAGACAGTGACTAGTAGCCACAGGATAGCTCCCTAAATGATTTATTGTGTACTTGTAGATACTTATGGTCTAATATGATCAGAGGTCCAGAATCAAAGCCCTATGAAGAGAGACTGAAAGAACTGGGCATGTTTAGCCTGGAGAAGAGAAGATTGAGGGGAGACATGAGAGCACTCTTCAAATACTTAAAAGGTTGTCACATAGAGGAGGGCCAGGATCTCTTCTCGATCCTTCCAGAGTGCAGGACATGGAATAACGGGCTCAAGTTAAAGGAAGCCAGATTCCAGCTGGACATCAGGAAAAACTTCCTGACTGTTAGAGCAGTACGACAATGAAACCAGTTACCTAGGGAGGTTGTGGGCTCTTCTCCCACCCTAGAGGCCTTCAAGAGGCAGCTGAACAGCCATCTGTCAGGGATGCTTTAAGGTGGATTCCTGCATTGAACAGGGGGTTGGACTCGATGGCCTTATAGGTCCCTTCCAACTCTACGATTAAATGATTGAGGATACATCTATTTACATCATGTATTGCATAATGAGATCTTAATTGGAAGCATTATTTTTGACAGAAAAATAACTCCTCTTTTCCCTCCGGTCCAGGAAACCACACCTCATTGGATTTTCTAGTAGCTGAGAGTTTTGAAAGGAGTCTTCAGAGGGGAGGTCTGGAGTCAGGGAGACCTCACTGGGCTTCCTTGGATCACATGTTCACAGATCTTCGGAATCAAGCAAATCACCGTCAATGCACGAGGGAGCAAGAGACACAGCCAGCAGAGCAAAGGAGAGAATCTCCTCCGAAAAGCAGCTCTGCGTTTAGCAGAACCGCACCGTCCACTGAAGACAAACGCCACATATGCGCTGATTGTGGGAAAGGTTTCCAACGGATGTCTAAATTAATTAGGCACTGGCAAGTCCATACAGGGGAAAAACCATTTGAATGCTCAGAATGCAAGAAAAGATTCCAGCGGAAAGATAAGCTTCTTCAGCATCACAGGGTCCACATGGAAGTGAACCCCAATAAATGCCCAGAGTGTGGGAAAACCTATGCAGAAGCAGAATTGCTCAATGCCCATCAGGAGATTCATACAAGGCAGGGGACGTATTGTTGCTCCACCTGTGGAAAATCTTTTAGCCAAAAGAGTTCTCTTGAGCTTCACCGGAGAACTCACACCGAAGAGAGGACCTGTTTGTGTCACGAGTGTGGATTAACATTCTGTAATGCAAAGGCAATGAAGAGACATCAGAGAATCCACACAGAAGAGAAACCCTATCAGTGCCTAGAATGTGGGAAAACCTTCCGTTGGAAGGACAGCTTCCGGTTGCATCAAGGAACTCACACAGGGCGTGGGCCGTATGTGTGTCAGGATTGTGGGAAAGGTTTCCTCCAGAAAGGACTCTATGTGTCGCACCAGAGAATTCACACTGGAGAGAAACCCTTTGTGTGTCCTGAGTGTGGAATAAGCTTCCGTGAAAAAAGATCATTAAACAGACACCAGAAAATCCACACAGCACAGATATTCTATGAATGTTTTGAATGTAAGAAAGTGTTTCTTCAAGAGAAATCATTTCTTACACATCAGAGAATCCACACGGGAGAGAGACCCTATGAGTGTCCCGAATGCGGAATGACCTTCTGTGACCGACAGACAATGAACAGACACAAGACAATCCACACAGAAGAGAAACCACATGCATGCCTGGAGTGTGGAAAACTGTTCCGACGGAAGCACCATCTCCTCTCACATCAGAGAACTCACACCCGAGAGAAACCATATGAGTGTCCTCAGTGCGGAAAAGCCTTCCGAGAAAAAGGTGCATTAAATATCCACCGAAGAATCCACTCGGGAGAGAAACCCTATCAATGCCCGGTGTGTGGGAAAAGCTTTGCGTGGAAGGGCTTCCTTGTGTCACATCAGAGAACTCACACCCAAGAGAAACCTTACAAGTGCTCAGAATGTGGGAAAAGCTTTCGACGGAAGGCACATCTTCTGTCACATCAGTTAACCCATTCTGGAGAGAAACCTTTCCAATGCCTACAGTGTGGAAAAATCTATCGGTGGAAGAAAAATTTGAAGTTGCATCAGAGAATCCACAGTGAAAAGGGGCCTTATGGATGTTTGGAATGTGGGAAATGTTTTCAGCAAAAGGGCCTACTTGTTTCACACCAGAGTACTCACACTCGAGAGAAACCCTTTGCATGTCATGAGTGCTCAAGAACCTTCTGTAACAGAAAAACATTGACAAGGCATCAGATAATCCACACAGGAGAGAGACCTTATGAATGCCCTGTGTGTGGGAAAAACTTTCTTCGAAAGCACACGCTTGTTGAACATCAGAGAATCCACACCGGAGAGAAACCCTATGAATGCCTTGAGTGTGGAAAAACATTCCGAGTAGCATGCATGTTGCTTTCACATGAGAGAGCTCACAAAAGGAAGGATCATTATGAAATCCCTAAATGTGGTAAAGAAACTCTGGCTACACGCCATATAGCAGAAACCCAGGGTGATTCAAGTATAAAAGAACGACCCATGGAAGGTGAGCAATGAATAGAATTCCAGAATTCATGCAGAGAAGGAAGTGTCCATCTGGGGCAAAGATTGTGAAGGAAAGAAGAGATTCTCAGGAATCATACAATAGAATAGGGAAAAAAATCTTACAAAAGTCCTGACTATAAGGAAAGCATTTGATGGTCAGATGGAGAACATTTTTTTAAAAAACTGGACAAATACATGTTAACTCATGTATTAATGAGTTAATACATGTCTTGCTCTTATAGATGGATTTTGTATTTGGAGTTGTTCAACAATTTCTCAATTTTGTATTTTGGTGCATTTAAATCTTTTTTTAATGTATGTGAGCTGTTGGGAGAGCCCAACTGTCTGTGAGATAAAACTTTTAAACAATAAAATAAATAGACATAAGACAAAACAACTGTGCTGGTATATTTTTTTCTTCCATGGCTAATAACAGCTTCAAGGAGGTGGGCCATAGGGTGACCCTATGAAAAGGAGGACAGGGCTCCTGTATCTTTAACAGTTGCATTGAAAAAGGAATTTCAGCAGGTGTCCTTTGCAGGCATGCAGCACCTGGTGAAATCCCCCCTTCATTACAACAGTTAAAGCTGCAGGAGCCTTGTCCTCTTTTGTATCTGGTCACACTAGTTCTACTTTAGCAGCTTTAACTGTTGTGATGAAGAGGGAATTCCACCAGCTGCTGCATGCCTACAAATGATACCTGCTGAAATTCCCTTTTCAATAGAAGTCCGGTCCTCCTTTCCATATGGTCACCCTAGCCATGGGCCTCCCACAGGCATCACATGTGGTATGTGCCCCAGCATTTGCCCAAACATGCCACATGGTGGAGCCTGGCCTGCCTGATCGGTCCCGGCATTCACACTGACAGGTGGCTAAAGAGTGGTAAATAAAAACTCTATTTAAAGGATCATAGCTACGGAATAACCTTTAGTTTCAGTCTGTGGCTAATGCTCCCCCCTCTCTTTACTTTGTAGATTAGGCCTGGTTAGGACTCGTCTAGAGTATTGCGTCCAGTTCTGGGCTCCACAGTTCAAGAAGGACGCAGACAAGCTGGAGGGAGTTCAGAGAAGGGCAACGAGGATGATCAGGGGTCTGGAAACAAAGCCCTATAAAGAGAGACTGAAAGAACTGGGCATGTTTAGCCTGGAGAAGAGAAGATTGAGGGGAGACATGAGAGCACTCTTCAAATACTTAAAAGGTTGTCCCACAGAGGAGGGCCAGGATCTCTTCTCGACCCTCCCAAAGTGCAGGACACGGAATAACGGGCTCAAGTTACAGGAAGCCAGATTCCGGCTGGACATCAGGAAAAACTTCCTGACTGTTAGAGTAGTACAACAATGGAATCAGTTACCTAGGGAGGTTGTGGGCTCTCCCACACTAGAGGCCTTCAAAAGTTAAGATGTTCCTTAAAGGGCCCATGGGCCAAGCCTATGACACATACCATATACTGCTTTCATACCACTTTCATAGTGTTATATCCTGCTTGGTGTAGATGTGTCATGGGCCCCAACAGTTGTCAGTGCACTTCAGTACCACTATAAAGCAGTCGTGTGGCTCCTGCCTTTTATATACTGCTTTCATACTACTTTCATAGTGGAATACCCTGCTTGGTGTCGATGAGCGCATGGCCTCCTTGCCCCTCCCAGCCACTGGTTACTTTTCCCTGAAATTTATATCTGAACAACGTTCTCGAGCCCAGCTGCATATCACCAGGGACAGGAGGATCTCATCCTTCCTTTTCCAAAATACCTCCATACCCGTGACGGGGCAATTTACGCTTTTATCAGAGCAGGCTCTGTTACTTTCCGTTACCCTTGGGTCACTTATCAGGAACAAGATGTAACACTTGTACCGGTTATAGTTGCCATAATACAGGGCATTGTTTATGTAGAATAGTTTCATTTTGGAACATTTATGGGACTTGTAATCAATCGCGGGAGGGAGGGGGGAAATATGAGCTCATCAGAGCAACTTTGTATGTATAAAAGTTTGCTGTGCGTGGGCTGTAGTCAGAGAGTTCGGCCATCAGCTTTCTGGAGGTTGCCTTTCTCCGACATGTGGAGTCTGAATAAAAGCCTTTGTATCGGGACTTGCCTGGACATCGTTTCCTTCCTACTGGACCGGGGAATTTCCCTGACAAGGGTGCCCCACCAACGTAAACCCCTGGGGTGGGAAGCCGCCCTGTTTTAATTTCCCTACAATGTCCTAGATTGGCAGAACAGAATGCACTGTGTGAAATTTCAAGTCGCTAGTGGTTCCCCAGACTCAGCTGCTGCCACCAGGTAAGCCTAGGCAACAGGCAGATAGGAGGAGCTAGGCAGGCACCAGTGGGCCTTCACAGGGCTCCTGGGAAGCAGAGGGTGCTGGGTGCTGGCTGTGTTGGAGACCTGGAAGAAAAAAAGAGACTACTACTTCTTAACACTTTTCATGCCATGCAGTACTTGAAGAAACAAAAGGCAAGGGTTAGGCTAGCAAGAACTAAATCTTGGTACCCTGATCTCCTCTGGAAGGATCCCCAGGGTTGACTTAAAAGATATTTCACTAGTTCTTCATTTAATTCAAGGGTGGGGAATCTCTTTCAGCCAACAGAGAACTGTGCCAGCTGCATCTCTTGATGTCAGAAAATTGATCGCTGAGAGGGGAAATGGGGGACGAGACTGGAGATCCCAGGATTCAATTCATCCTGAGCCTCCTCCAGGGTCCTTCCCTATAACAAAAATTAAGGAGATAGGACAGGGCGGGCTAATTTATTTATTTATTTATTTATTTATTGCATTTTTATACCGCCCAATAGCCAAAGCTCTCTGGGCGGTTCACAAAAATTAAAACCATAATAAAACAACCGTCTAAAAACAAATACAAAATCCAGGATAAAAAGCACAACCAGGGTAAAACCACACAGCAAAAATTGATATAAGATTAAAATTCAGAGTTAGAACAGTAAAATGTAAACGTAAGTTAAAATTAAGTGTTAAAATACTGAGAGAATAAAAAGGTCTTCAGCTGGCTTTAGCCCGGCGGGGCATAGGAATCTTGGAAGCCTCTAAGTTTGGGGGCTCCCAAGCCGTGGGGCACAGAAGAACCTCTCCCACAATACTGGAACCTGGGAACATCCCATGAAGCTGTTTGGTGGGAAATTCAGGTCAGATCAAAGGAAGGACTTCTTCACACGGCACATTGTTAAACTATGGAATGCTCTACCACAGGATGTAGTGATGGCCACCAATTTTGATGGCTTTAAAAGGGGGTTGGATAAATTCCTGGAGGAGAAGGCTATCAAGGGCTACTAGCCCTGATGGTTATGTATCCGAGGCAGTAAGCCTGTATACGCTAGTGCTGGGGAACATGGGCGGGAGGGTTCTGTTGCACCACGTCCTGCTTGTCGGTCTCTGGTCACAACTGGACATCTAGTGCTGGACTAGACGGATCCTTGGTCTGATCCAGCAGGGCTCTTCTTCTGTTCTTATGTACTTAGGACTGCACCCTTAACTGCCTAATAAGTCTTCTTTAAATGGTCATGTATATTACTTAAAGGCCCTGTTCAGAAGACACCTTAAACCACAGCTTTAACCACAATGAATAAGACTTTTTGCCTTATTCACCGTGGTTAAAGCCGTGGTTTAAGGTGTCTTCTGAACAAGGCCAATGTTTTTCTTCCGCCCGCCCCTGACTCCCAACAGATATTCCATGCTTTAAAACTGCTCGAACCTTCCTGACGTATTTGAACAACAAAACTGTTTGAAAATCCTGATTGTGTGTGTGTGTTTTAAACCCTCTGAACATTATGCAGCATTGCATTTTAAACTCCCTTCAATCGTAGCACCGTCATGGCTGCAGGAAGAAAGGGAGTTTGCTTTTGCATTTGCCACTTTCTGGGTGGGTATTCCCCTCCCCCAGTGGGCTATAAGGCCCTGGAGGTATGTCCCAAATTCCAACCCCCAGCTGCACCACAGTATGCTTTGCACTTCTGCTAGTGAGCAAAGGCAAAAAAAAGAGAAGAAAACATTAAAAGGAACAGGCTGCATTCCTTGTTAACTTGAAAAAGGAACGTGACATTTTTAACCCTTGCATGTGGAGCCACTGCCAGCCTCTCTCTTAGGGTGGCCCTATGAAAAGAAGGACAGGGCTCCTGTATCTTTAACAGTTGTATTGAAAAGGGGATTTCAGCAGGTGTTGTGATGAAGAGGTGTCAATTTCCTCTTTATCACAACAGTTAAAGCTGCAGGAGCCCTGCCCTCTTTTGTGTCTTGTCACACTAGGCAGGGCTCCTGCAGCTTTAAATGTTGAGACGAAGCAGGAATTTCACCAGGTGCATTATGCATAAAAATGACACCTGCTGAAATTCCCTTTTCTATGCCACTGTTAAAGATACAGGAGCCCTGTCCTCCTTTTCATAGGGTCACCCTGCTCTCTGTGCCCTCCTGCAAAGCCATGGCAGGCAACCCTGCTAAAGATAAGGTGACCATATGAAAAGGAGGACAGGGCTCCTGTATCTTTAACAGTTGCATAGAAAAAGGAATTTCAGCAGGTGTCATTTGTATATATGGAGAACCTGGCGAAATTCCCTCTTCATCACAACAGTTAAAGGTGCAGGAGCTATACTAGAGTGGCCAGATTTAAAAGAGGGCAGGGCACCTGCACCTTTAACTGTTGTGATGAAGAGGGAATTTCACCAGGTTCCCCATATATACAAATGACACCTGCTGAAATTCCCTTTTCAATACAACTGTTAAAGATACAGGAGCCCTGTCCTCCTTTTCATATGGTCACCCTAGCTAAAGATCTGAAATTTTGAAGACTATCAAAACCCAGGGGGGAGGGGGACCGGAAGTTGTTGCTGGATTGGCATTCCCCCTTGCAGGCCATATTTCCGGTCCTCTCTAGGACTCATAAGTCAGATAGTTTAACCCTTAGAGCACCGCAGCCGATTGCAGGGATGAAGACCCATCGGCTGTGGAACGGACACAGATAAGGTTCCAGAATGAACCCCAGGTGTTTTTTATTTTTGTTTTTACTTTCTTCTTCTGCTCTTACGTCTTGGGTCTTTCTCAGCTGCATCACGGCAGGCAGAATCGTAAAGGGTGAATGGAGGCCCTCTGAGCATATGCAGAGGGCATTCCCTTGGGGAGTGGCTGTCGCTCAGTGGCGGGGCGCTTGTTTTTGCCTACGGAAAGTCCCAGGTTCAATCCCTGGCATCTCCAAGTAGGGCTGGGAGTGGAGCGCCTTTGAGCATATGCAGAGTGCATTCTGTAACTTTGCACATGCAGGAGGTCTTCAGGCAGGTAGCGCTAGGAAAAACCCTTGGCTGAGTCCCTGGCTAGTTGCTGCCAGTCAATACTGAGTTAAATGGAACAATGGCCTGACTGTATATGAAGCAATTTTCTGTATAGCATAATCAATACCATACAGAGTATGGGATGTTATTTTCCTCGCCCCGCCCCACCCAACAACCAGGGCTTCAGAGCCTTTAAAATAGGGTGACTATATGAAAAGGAGGACAGGGCTCCTGCATCTTTAACAGTTGCACGGAGAAGGGAATTTCAGCAAGTGTCGTTTGTATGCATGCAGCACCTGGTGAAATTCCCTCATCATGTTTATCCTTATTTATTTATTTCAGGAGAAAATGATATCCCATCTTTCTGTCCCACAGCTCCTTCCAAGGCAGCTAACAGCAGTAGTACAATAAAAGAATAATAAATGAAATTAAAGTGACCCTATGAAAAGGGGACAGGGCTTCTGTATCTTTATCAGTTGTATCAAAAAGGAAATTTCAGTAGGTGTCATTTGTATATATAGAGAACCTGGTGAAATTCCCTCTTCATTACACCAGTTAAAACTGCAGGTGCCCTGCCCTCTTTTAAATCTGTAGTATAGCTCCTGCAGCTTTAACTGTTGTGATGAAGAGGGAATTTCACCAGGTTCCCCATCTATACAAATGACACCTGCTGAAATTCCCTTTTCTATGCAACTGTTAAAGATACAGGAGCCCTGTCCTCCTTTTCATATGGTCACCCTAAATGAAATTGTAGTGATTAGAGCAGCACAAAAACATTGTGAAAACATTAAAATGTTGTGAACCACCCTGGGGAACAATAGGTTCAAAGGCAGTACCTAGATGCATAAAATAAAATGAATAGGGACCAGTCAAGCTAAGCATTCCATAAATCGAAACATTGAAACAAACAGCAGTCTTCACTAGATCAGAAAACCTCTGCAGAAAACAGCACAAAGGGGTATTGCATTCTGGAAAATCTCCCCCCCACACACACACAGTCCGAAAAATACAATCTCTGCCTCATCGTAGTTCGAAGAATCACAGCCTCTTCTCAGGCTGCAATCCTATAGCCTTTTGCCTGGGACTTCTGAGAAAACGTAGTGTGTTTATTTATATCCTGCATTCCCCACACACACCTGGTGTGCAAAGAAGTGCACAGAAAATAAAACAATTTAGTAGCCATCGTAGGGCAGTGGCCAGAATGCATAAAATGTATAATCATATCACCACTACCATATCGCACTGGCCTTTCACAGCTCATTTCTTAAAGCCTTATATCAAAGCGGAAATGGCTATCAAACATATAGTGACCATCCCCAACCGGGCACACACACTGCAGATGTGTCGTACTACCACTCCCATTATCCTCAGCCAATGAGACCGTAGCGGGAGATATAGTCCAGCACATCTGGACAGTTGGGGCAGGCTGAGGTACAAGCTTGCATCGGTGGACGTGCAGTGCGCCGTCTTGTGTTTCCATGTACAGCGCACTAAGGGTTACACTGTGCACGAGCTGGTTCCTAGAGAGGCCTTGAGATAGATAAATAGATATACATGGTCCTGTGGGGAGGTGGAGGGGGGGATACAAATTAGCAGTGGCCTCTTCCTGTTCTGGCTCTGCCTCCCCTCACTTGGAGGAAACTGCGAGAACAACAGGAAGGCGAAAGATTCTCACCTGGGCAGTGGGATTGGAAGATCAGTGCACCGGGCTGTGAGTTATGTGCAGTTATGGGATTTTAAAAAGACGAATCTGGTGTCGAGCGGACGGGCAAAGTGTTGCTAAGAAGGTGCTGCCTGTTTAACATCCCCGACATCTTCCAGTTCAGTTCACTTTGGACCCACATTTCTCATAGGAATACCAGATCTGGGTGCATTCCCTATGTAATAGCTTCTCCTCCACATATTGTGGCCAGCACATGTTTTATTTCCAAGTATTCTTTTCCTCTTCTGAATTTGTCGGCCTTTAAGGTGCCATAAGTCTCTGTAGCAGTATCCAGAGGGTAGCCGTGTGAGTCCGTTGCTGCCAAAAATAACAGAAGAATCTTGTGTCAACTTAAAGGTTACATGTTTATTTTGGCATAATTGGACGTGGCTATTAGTCTTGTAAGGGGCCACAAGACTCTGTTGGTTTTGTTACGGGACTGTGGTTTTTTTCCCCCGCTACAAGGCTTAAGTGTTTTGGGGGGTTTTGCTACAAGATTGTGTTGGTTTTGCTTCAAGATTGTGTGTGTGTGTGTGTTTGTTTTTTCCCTGCTACAGGGCTGTGTGCTGTTTTTGCTACAAGGTTGTGTATTGCTCTTGCTGGAAGGCTCTGGGTTGGTTTTGCTACAAGATTCTGTATTGTTCTTGCTATAAGATTCTGGGTTGTGTTTGTTGCAACAGAATAAGACTGCTATTGTTTGTATCATTTTGTATCAGTTTGTATCATTGTACTGATGTCATTTGATACCGTTTGCCCTGGGGAGGGAAAGGAGGTGTGTGTGTTGAAACAGGCCATTTGTGATGTTGCAATTAAAAATAATCCCCTCTTTTAATAAACACCATAGTTGCACCATAACACCATAGGCAAGCCTTGTTAAATTTGATGCGTTTTGACAAAGGCAAAGGAAATTAGCAGAGGTGCCTTCGGGATGGGATTGTGAAGGGTACACAAAAGATGTATCAGATGAAATTAGCAAAGGCTCTGGTTGAATGGATGCAATGATGCTGATGCTGATGTGAAGTGCGATTTGTATAAATTTGAATGTGTCACCTTCTGGCCCCATGTGGATCATGGTTAAAGTGTCTTGGATGAGGACTGGAGAGACCCAGGTTCAAATCCCCACTCAGCCACGAAGCCCACTGTATGATCTTGGACCGGTCACCCTTGGCTAGCCTAACCTACCCCACAGGGTTGTTGTGAGGGCAAAATGGCTGAGTGGGGACTGCTCTGAAGTTCTTGGAGGAAGGCCAAGATAAAAGTGTGGCACGTTCAACAGTTTAAGCATTTCAGGCTGCGCCCCTAGACTTCACATAAAAAGGGAGAAATGTCTCAGGATGCTATAGGGAAATTTTGTTACACAAAAAGCCCGATGAGTTTCGACCATCACAAGACAATTTGTTGTTAATAATGTCTGCAGACTTTATAACAACCCCCTGAAGAAGGCCTAAAAAACTCAAGAACAACAATATTTTCTTCTTTTTAGAAGCTTGTATACGCTGGTGGTTTTTTTTTTAGCATTTATAACAAGGGGCCTAAACGCCTCGGGCTTTTGTGTAATAAAATTGTCCTATAGCATCCTGAGACTTTTCTCCCTTTTTGTGTAAATTTTGGATGCTGACCCGCCTTGCACCTGCACTCCTAGACAGACTTTGTTTGTTGTTTATTTGTTCAGTCACTTCCGACTCTTCGTGACTTCATGGACCAGCCCACGCCAGAGCTTTCTGTCGGCTGTCGCCACCCCCAGCTCCATCAAGGTCAAGTCTGTCACCTCCAGAATATCATCCATCCATCTTGCCCTTGGTCGGCCCCTCTTCCTTTTGCCTTCCACTTTCCCTAGCATCAGCCTCTTCTCCAGGGTATCCTGTCTTCTCATTATGTGGCCAAAGTACTTCAGTTTTGCCTTTAGTATCATTCCCTCAAGTGAGCAGTCTGGCTTTATTTCCTGGAGTATGGACTGGTTTGATCTTCTTGCACTCTCAGAATTTTCCTCCAACACCACAGTTCAAAAGCATCTATCTTCCTTCGCTCAGCTTTCCTTATGGTCCAGCTCTCGCAGCCATAGGATACTATGGGGAATACCATTGCTTTAACTATGCGGACCTTTGTTTTCAGTGTGGTGTCTCTGCTCTTAACTATTTTATCAAGATTTGTCATTGCTCTCCTCCCAAGAAGTAAACATCTTCTGATTTCCTGGCTTCATTATTATTATTATTATTATTATTATTATTATTTATTTATTTATTTATTTATTTATATAGCACCATCTATGTACATGGTGCTGTACAGAGTAAAACAGTAAATAGCAAGACCCTGCCGCATAGGCTTACATTCTATTAAAATCATAGTAAAGCGATAAGGAGGGGAAGAGAATGCAAACAGGCACTGGGTAGGGTAAACAGCCACACGGTAGGGTAAAACTAACAGTATAAAGTCCAAACAGCAAAAAGTTTTAAAAGCTGCAGTCAGCATGTGCAGTAATCTTTGCACCCAGAAATACAAAGTCTGTCACTGCCTCCACGTTTTCTCCCTCTATTTGCCAGTTATCAATCAAGCTGGTTGCCATAATCTTGGTTTTTTTGAGGTTTAACTGCAACCCTTTTTTGAGGTTTAACTGCAACCCAGACTTACCCAGGAGCTAAACATTGGGCCTGTTCAGACAACACGCTAGCCATTTGCGGCAAAAGGCAACACCCTTTTCCTGGAAATGGTTAGTGAGCGGCCTTAAACCATGGTTATGTGGCCAGCATGGTTAGGAGTGATTCACACAACACGCTAGGCCAGAGTGACCCTTGTTCAGACAGCACACTAAGCCATGATGGTTAAGCATTTTGAGCTAAACATTATGGCTTAGTGTGTCATGTGAACTATTCCTACAACGAAGGAGGAGGCAAACTCTGGCGCTCAAAGAAAGGAAGAAAATTTATTGTGCTCTATGCATTTCAGAGAAGATGTCTCATTTGTCAGGAGCTGTTTCTCTCTCTCTCTCTCTCTCTCTCTCTCTCTCTCTCTATATATATATATATATATATTAGTTTTTATTTTTCCAATACTTAAACATACATCAATACAATAAAAAGATACAATATAATACATAATGTTGAATAACCTTAATAGCATATTTTCTAGTTTAATCTGTTAACATAATCATACTTAACATAAAAGTGCACCCCCCACCACGGGATCTTATTCTTGTTTCCAGAATCTCATTGCTTCTTCTGGAGGTGCTTTCCCACTCCCCTTAGATAAAACAAATTCTAGGAACTGTTTCCATATTCCCTTGAAATCATTCGTTTTTGTTATTCCTCTTCTCACTTTTATATTACATGTTAATTTGTCATTAATACCAATGTCCCATATCTCTTTATACCAATCTTCTATATAGTAATCCCCTTGAACCTTCCAGTTCCTAGATATCATTAACCTTGCTGCCGTCAGCAAATTCGTTATCAATTCTTTTGTTTCTTTATTACAATTTAATTCTCCATATAATGATAACAATGCCACTATAGGTGTCTCTTCAATCTCCATTCCTACAATTTCTTTTATTTCATTAAACACCATTTTCCACAATTTTTTAAGAAATTCACATTCCCACCACATATGTATGTATGTTCCTTTTTTTTTTGACACCTTCTCCAACAATTTGCTGAGTTCAGCTTATTTATTTTATTTAATCTCACCCGGGTTAGATACCACCTGTCAGGAGCTGTTTCTTTTGAAATTCCTTAACTACAAGAACGACAATATTTTCTTCTTTTTAGATGCTCGTATATGCTGGGTGTTTTTTTTTTAGCATTTATGAGTTATAAATGCTCAAAAACCAGCATATACGAGCATCTAAAAAGAAGAAAATATTGTCGTTCTTGTAGTTAAGGAATTTCAAAAGAACTAAAAACAGCTCCTGAAGAAGGAGACATCTTCTCCAAAACATGTAGAGCACAATAAATATTCTTCCTTTCTTTGAGCACTGGAGTTTGCCTCCTCCTTCATCGTAGTTTATGGTGCCTTTCCTTCCACATCCGTGTGAATTATTCATAACCATATTATCAGAGAATCATAGAATAGCAGAGTTGGAAGGGGCCTACAAGGCCATCGAGTCCAACCCCCTGCTCAATGCTGTTACGCTTACTCCGGTCAAGGAAGCTCGTAGTCTTGGCTTTATATTTGATTCCTCGCTCTCCTTTATTCCTCATATTGAGGCAGTAGCTAAATCCTGTCATTTTTTCCTGTATAATATTGCCAGGATTCGATCATTTTTGTCTGTCTCTTCTGCCAAGATGCTTGTTCATGCACTGTTTATTTCTCGGTTGGACTACTGCAACCTT